>NW_010972634.1:261086-319805 GCF_000737465.1 Haliaeetus leucocephalus | reverse complement strand
TGGCTGGATGGTCACACTCAAAGAGTTGTGGCCAATGGCTCCATGTCCCGGTGGAGACCAGTGACAAGTGGTGTTCCTCAGGGGTCAGTACTGGGACCAGCGCTATTTAACTTCTTTGTCAGTGACATGGACAGTGGGATCAAGTGCACCCTCAGCAAGTTCCCCAACAACACCAAGCTGTGTGGTGCGGTCGACATGGTGGAGGGAAGGGATGCCATCCAGAGGGACCTTGACAGGCTTGGGAGGTGGGCCCGAGCAAATATCATGAAGTTCAGCAAGGCCAAGTGCAGGGTCCTGCACATGGGTCAGGGCAATCCCAAGCACAAATACAGGCTGGGTGGAGAATGGATTGAGAGCAGTTCTGCGGAGAAGGACTTGGGGGTGTTGGTTGACGAAAAGCTCAACATGACCTGGCAATGTGCATTTGCAGCCCAGAAAGCCAACCGTATCCTGGGCTGCATCAAAAGAAGTGTGACCAGCAGGTTGAGGGAGGTGATTCCCCCCATTCTACTCTGCTCTCATGAGACCCCATCTGGAGTACTGCATCCAGCTCTGGGGCCCCCAACGTAAGAAGGACATGGACCTGTTGGAGCGAGTCCAGAGGAAGGCCATGAAGATGATCAGAGGGCTGATGAACCTCTCCTATGAAGACAAGCTGAGAGAGTTGGAGTCGTTCAGCCTGGAGAAGAGAAGGCTCTGAGGAGACCTTATAGCAGCCTCCCAGTACTTTAAGGGGGCCTACAGGAAAGCTGTGGAGGAACTTTTTACAAGGGCATGTAGTGTGTCCTGGGTTCAGCTGGGATAGAGTTAATTTTTTTTTACAGGAACCTGGGAGGTGGGGGGCATAGCCGGGGCAGCTGACCTGAACTGGCCAAGGAGCTATTCCATACCATGTGACATCATGCTCAGTATATAAAGGGGGAGCGGGCCGGGGGGTGTGCTCTTCTTTTTGGTGGGGGAAGTGGCAGAGCGTCGGGTCCCGGGTGGTGAGCAGTTGCACTGTGCATCACTCTTTTTGTATACTTTTTCATTAGTACCGTTGTTGTTGTTGCAATTTCTTTGTGTTGTTCCAGTAAACTGCCTTTATCTCAACCCTCGAGGTTCCAGGTTTGGTTTTTTTCCTCCCCTCCGTCTTCCCCCCTATCCCACCGGAGGGGGGGGCGGGAGGAGTGAGCGAGCGGCCGCGTGGTCCTTTGTTACCGGCTGGGCTGAAACCACGACATAGTGATAGGACAAGGGGCAGTGGGTTTAAACTGGAAGAGGGTAGCTTTAGGTTAGATGTAAGGAAGTTCTTCGCTGTGAAGGTGGTGAGGTACTGGAACAGGTTGCCCAGAGAGGTTGTGGCTGCCCCATCCCTGGAAGTGTTCAAGGCCAGGTTGGATGGGGCTTTGAGCAACCTGGTCTAGTGGAAGGTGTCCCTGCCCATGGCAGGGAGGTTGGAACTAGATGATCTTTAAGGTCCCTTCCAACCCAAACCATTCTATGATCCTATGAAAATGATAAGAATCCTTGCCTTGCTTCCAAAGAGATTTGTAAAGTTGATTGTTCCTCATTCATCGTTCAAGGTGAGTGCAAAGAAAACAGCACGCTTTCATGAGTAGAGCAAACCGCAGCATCAGAGGCTTGCCTTGGCTGAGCTCCTCCGTGTTTGGATCTACAGGCTGCCCTGACTAGCTGTGGTAAGTCAGACAGAAATTGCTGGCTATTTCTGCTGCCATTTTCCTGACAAATACTCCTTTCCCCGTAGAGTATCGGCCAAGCCCTGGTAGGTATATATTTTATACTTGTCTTGCTGAGATCCAACCTAAAGATGAGGCAGCGCCAGCAGCCTTCAGGCAATGAATGCCGAATGAGAACTGAAAGGGCTTTTGCCCAATAGCTCTTTGCTCCATCACCTGCACCACCTCTGCGTTGTGTCTTCAAAGCCTCAACCTGCATGTCTGCATCTGGAGATGAACACCAGCTCCTCTGCTGTGAAAGCAGCCATTGCTTGAACATCTCAGTGCTAGCTCCCTAGGTGCAGCTGCACATACTGAGCCCAGTGTCCTCACTAGGACATCGAGCCATTTGGATTGTGGTTTGGAGCCTCACATCTGCCCTGGCTGGGTGATAGCTTGGGTTTGTGATGCACTTTGAATTGTCTGCTCCTTGGAGTGAAATCCTTTGCTGTCCTGGTTGCATCACCCATTGTTGCTCTCGTAGCTGTGGCATACAAATGCAAGGAGAGCGTGTGGTCTGTCTGCAAAAGGGAGCTGAGATTTCTCTGCCAGCCCTGCAAAGCCCAGAGCAATCTCTAAGGCACTGTAGGTTTTTAAAGACAGGGAAGGGGGGGGGGAGAAGTATGAGTAAGGAAAAAGAGAAATAAGAATGAAGAGGTGAGTGAGAAAAATTAAGGACCCCTGTCAGAACTTAGTTGAGAGATCTGGGTGTTGAGCAGTGCTTGGAGGACAAGGCAAATGTCTGTACCTGCTTTAAAAAGGAGAGTGAAAGAAGCAGCTGTGTGATTGTACATTTTTCATTATTACCATTTCCCTAATGATTATGGAGATTTGCTACATATCGGCTTGCTGTGTGGGGATGCCATCCCAATGGCTGGACCAGTTGCACTGGGAACCTTCAGAACTGTCAGTTACAGACTGGAGGGTGTGTAGGAAAGTAAGAGCCTGATGGTAAGCACTAGTGACTGTGTCACTGAGGCACAGTGATTAAAAAAAAACAACCTGGAAATCCCAGATCTGGGTTGTTTAAAGTGAGCTCTGAAGCAATATGAGAAGTGGGTAGGTGGGTAGGGGTCAGTGCATGTGCTCATCAGTAGGAATTGCATGGAGCACAGAAGGTAGCTGTTAAATTGTCCTTAGAGGAGGAGATAGTTGTGAAGATAGCAGCTTGTTAAAAGCTCTCTCTTCACCCTTATTCTGCTATCTGCTGGTGAGCTATGGAAGGATGCAAAGATGTTTGAGTGCTTAAGCTGAAGTTTAACGTATTTCCTGCTTCAATGATTAGAAGACACTGATTACTATGATATTCTTCTCTTCTCCCTCCCCTCTTTGTTCTAAAATGAGAGCAGTGTTTTGTTTTCCAGACTTCTGAATGATGCTTTAAAGATGCAAAAACCCATGTAGGTGCAGAGCTTGTTCCTGGCTTGGGCTCCTTTCTCCCATTGTGAAATCTTGGCAAACTGGTTTTGAACTTACAGTTTCTGGCTGGCTGTAGCAGTCCCCAACAGCAGAGGGTATTGCCAATGCTGGAGGTCTGTGGCTGATTTTGGACGCTTCTGGAACTTTTGTTTATCTCCAATAGCTTTCTGAGAATTGTGAGGATGATCCCACGTGCTTGAATTATAGAACAAGGAGAGTAAAAAATAATGTTTCCTGCTCTCATTAAAAAGCCTAATTGCTTATGCCAGCAGCTAGTGCCCTACCAGCCTGTATCTCTGGTGCGTCCAATATGCTGTGCTTTGCTTTTGTAGTTTATTTTCGATTTGATATCTCTTGAGTGAGGTTTTAGGGCTGCAGATCCAGAGTTGACTTATACATAGGATTGAAAACTTTGTGAAAAGCCATGGGTGAAAGGTGAGGTAGATAAGCTGGAACTGATTGTTGGGGCAGTTCAGTAGCAGAGCTGGTTATCTTTGTGGGCTGATGCCAAAGGTATTAGATATGTTAATTTGTGGAATAATTAATTTTCAAAGGTACCAATCTTAATGTATTCGGTATTTGATGAGCAGAATTTGTTAGACTCCTGGTGACTGAAGGATGCTCCGTTAACTGGGGTGACAACCTCTCCTGGGACTTTGTTGTCTGCATACGACCAAAAGCTGCTCAGCCTGGGTCTGCCTTTCTTGGATGTTTCTCCACTGATTTCCCCTGTGGGCTCCCTCCTGAGAGCTGTCTTTAGGCTGTTTATCCTCTGTAGGATGGCTTCCTCACTGCTTGCAGGTGGCGAGTGAACTTGCAGAGTAATGCTGTGGCGGCAAAGCTGGAGAAGCTGAGAAGAAACGGTGCTGAAGATGACAACTTTGTCACTTCAAAAACTAAGCAAGGCACTGAAGCTGAAGCCTTTATCTGCAAGTTCCCTGATGCTAGGAAAGCAAATAGAACAGAGACAGTCTAGCAGTGGAGTAGTTTGAGTGTAGGGAGGATCGCTCATCTGGCTAGCATAACCCTGGCACGTGGGAGAGCTTGGCTTCCATGGCACACACATTCAAGCTTGGCCATCCTTCCTGCTTCCTCCACCCTTTGCTCCTGCTTTGCCAAACATACGATGCAGAGCAGGCAGGAGCTGCAGAGGGAATGGTGTCACCAGTAACATTGCAGCTGATCTTAAGGCTCCTTCTCCTGAGGCTGTGATGTTAATTTGGGCAATGCTTTTCCAGCTAGATGTCAGCAAGGCATGGGAATTTGTGCAAGGATTTAAGAGTACACAGTTGTGCAAAATCAGGAACGGTGACCTTTACCCCTTTATATCTTTCATGTGGGAGAACACTGCACTCCTCTCCTTCCACGACACTTCCCCAAAGGCTGTAGTACTTCTGGGGTTGATACCATCTGATGAGCAAAAAGGATGTGGCCTGTTTTAATTTCCACCTCCGCCACCTTGCAGGTGGGCAGGGGGATGCAAGTGACATTTTGTTGTTGGTAAACTTGTTACATAGGCATGTCGAGGTG
This sequence comes from Haliaeetus leucocephalus, assembly GCF_000737465.1. NCBI lineage: Eukaryota > Metazoa > Chordata > Aves > Accipitriformes > Accipitridae > Haliaeetus > Haliaeetus leucocephalus. The sequence goes on along the minus strand of NW_010972634.1, from coordinate 315,138 downwards.
GGTATTGAGGAAACGAGTGGTCGTGCCTAGCTTGCAAGCATTCATGTGAGTCATGGCACTTTGGGGTAATTTCTTGGGTTATGCTTGGATAGGAATTTTGGTTAAGAAGGTGCTGTGGTGGATTTTGAACTGGGAAGATGGCTGTAGCAAATGTCTCATGAGCAGCTGCTCACCGGGCCTGTTTGGTGGAGTTATGTATAGATTTTGCTCTCTGTGGGTCCTGTTACTGTAACAGTACATTTCACAATGGGCTCTTAAGAGACCTTTTTGTCTAGAGATTTACTGCCTCTTTGAGATTGGGGTGTCAGGGCAATACAGACTTCCCAAGGGAGTGCTGAATAATCCCCGTTCTGCGTGCACAAGGGCAGATACATGGGGCATAACTTTCTTCCAGCCCTCCCAGTAAGGAGAGGAACAGAAGTCTCTGATCCTGTAAGCAGAGTGAGAATACCTGCAAATAAAAATATTTCCAGTAACGCTTTAGCATATGTAATAGGGCCCAAAAGTTGCCAAATCATTCCTGAAGCTGCTTTTTACCAAGCAGGGAGGCTGCTCAAGGGCCCTTTTCTTCCATCTGGAAAGATTTTGACCCCCTGCCTGCTTTGCTGTAGTGCTGCTTCTTTCTCCAGCTGCAGTAGGCTGAAGCTCTTACAGCTTGTTAAATAGCCTGAGAAGTTCTTTAATGAAAATTAATTGAGTGTCACTGATTTGCGTGTCTCTTGAGGTAAGCAACTAGATTTTTTTTTTTTTTTGCTTAATTTCTGATTCTGTTTCATCAGTTACTTCCTTGAAAAGCGCACACAAATTAAAACTTGAGGCAATAGCCATATATATTTAATTATTAGAAGTTAATGTTACAGAAGTTCATACCACTTTCTGCATTGTTCTTGGGAAAATAGAGGAAAAATAAACCTTGGTCTTTTATACACAAAATGTTTCTTATTTTCTCAAATTCTCATGCACGTTATGAGCAATTTAATTCCTAGAAGGGAGATCAGTTTGATGAAGTAAGAAGTGAAGAATGATGCAACAAATGGAGATAACATTGACTCATTTTCCGTCTCACTGATAGATATCTAGGGGAAACACAGAGGTGTTACATGCTCTCAGTGCTATTTTCTTCTGTTATGTAGTAACACAAGTTTTCTCTCTTTCCACTGACCTTTCTACTGTTCACTTCTAATGAGAAAGAACTATTTTTCCTTCAAAAATATCGTCACTGGAACTAGTTGTGTATCAGGCCAGAATGGTTTATAGTAGGCTGTGATTACAGAAGCCCCTCTTTCTGCCTTTTCTTTTACACAGACCACTTCTTGTTGCTCCTCTTTCTTCAGTAAATGTATTTCCCTGCTTGCTTTGGTCTGGTGGGCATGTTTTCAACCCTTTTTCTTTACTGAAGGTACACAAAGGAAAGGTACACATGGTAAAGGTGTAAAGATGTGAATTTAAAATTCACCCTGCAGAAGGAGAATATTAAATGTTTTTATCCAACTAAATAAAAAAAAAACACCTAAAAATAATACTTACAGAAATTAAGATGCATAATTAACTCATCAGAGATAATAACAGGCTCTTCTATGCTCTTGTAGAGCAGAGCCACAAGTACAGTGACAACTATGATTAATCTGTAATCATCTGTATTTTCCCCAAGATTTTACATACTTTTCCTGCCAGGTCAATATTGGTTTGATCAGTTCTGAAGCTCTTATGTTAAGAAATTTACTTAAATCTGTGTGCAAATAAAAGATGAGATGCTGACTCTATGCTGTGCACAAATCAGAGCACCCAGAGTCACTTCTGAGCAGCAGCTAAACAGGCTAAGCAGCCTTGGATAGTGCTTGGATGCCGCCTTCCTTGTGGGAAAGCTGAGCAGCTCATGCCATTTTGCTGCGCACCCACAGACTTTCAGTCATTTAACATGTCCTTTTCGTGATGTCCTCCAGGGGACGAGGTGTAGCCTGTGTCCTGGCTAGGCAATGGTTGTGGAAAGGTTCCGTGTACCAGGATGTGCTTTTCCAATGGATAATGTGTTCAGGCTTGTTTGCCTGTTCTTCCAACCATGCTATATTGTTTTTACAGCAGGAACTTAATGTCCGCAGTTGGACAATCGAAAAACCAATCTAAAGAAAGGCACTAAATGAGAGATGCTAAAAAGTTACCCTGGTATTATTCAGCTGAGTTAATCCCAAATATAATACCGTGGGTTTAACTGGAATTACACTGGGGATTAGTTCATCTGATAGCTGAACTAATAGCACTGAACTAATAGCACTGAACTAATAGCACTGTAATAGCTGCCTGGCTTCAGGAGTTGGTTGAACAGGTGCTGCTTGCTTCCTTCCAGCCCCACTCCTTCACCTCCAAGTTGTCCCTGCTCCTCCTTCTCCATGCTGGGCCCTGTTCCTCTTCCAGCAAGACCTCATTTGAGGAATCCCGCTTATTCCACTGTCTTTCATCTCTCCCTTGGGGTTTCCCATTTTCTGTTTTAAGGGTCCTTCTCTCACTTAGGGAGCTTTGCAAAATCCCACCATCTTTTTCCATTGAGGGCCTTCATTCAGGGCACCAGCATTTTAAACTCTGCCAGAACGAAGGATAGAGATGAAACAGGAGTATTTTTACAGTGAAGGACATGCATGGCTGCTGGTGATTGTGTGGTGAACAGGTACCAGGAGATGCCCACGACTCCCAGGCCCAAAGCAGGCTCTGCATGTTGGACCGAGAGAGAGTGCTTGCTCTTCTGGGCATGATTAGAAGTGAGTCATCTCCTCCTAGAGGAGAGGCAGCCCTGTGCATAGTTGTCCTTAGCTCTCCTCACAGTCCTGGGGTGGACTCACGGATGGGTAGGGATTAGGAGAAAGTGGTCGGAGGGCAAGTGCCGTGCTGGATTGGGCCACGCATCCCCAGGTGCAGAATTAGACACCCATGGGGAACGTTTCTTCCCTTGTCGCTGGCTCGCAGGCCATCCCAAGGATGTAGCGTGGTTTCCCTCCACCAGGATGTTGCCCATCCTCTGGTTCAGCAGTGTTCTGGGATTTGAGCTTTCCCAACAGTGGAAAACTGAGGATTTTGGACAAAGCTGTCAGGCACGGGCTTCTGTTCCCTTCACCTGCTAAGCTTTATGTGCCGGTAGACTCCTCTGTGTTTCTTTCTAGCCTTCTTGGCATTTTGGCCAAACGGCCGGGGGCCGGCCTACAGCGCTGCTTGTTTTTAGGCACCGTTGTTATCCTTGGGAGGTGCTTTTTTTCCCGCCTTGTTTTGTGTGGGGTCCTGTTCCTCCCCCCTCTCTCCTTGAAGGCAGGTGCGGTTCCTGGCCGGGAGCAGGACCCATCCTCACCTGGATGATGATGGCCTTTCCCCCCTCCCTGCCCTGACGGCAGGTAGCCAGCCTGCCCCCCGCCTCTGTGGCCGCAGGCAGGGTGCCGTAGCCGAGCCCGAACTCCTCAGCCCCAAGTCGTTAATTTTAAGGGAACTTCAGATCGGCATCCTCGCGCTGGGAGGCTTTGTCGTTGCGTGTTACCCCTCGGTGGCAAGCGGTGACTCGTCCTTCGGGGGAGCCGGGCCCCGCGTCCCCATGACGCTCCCCCGGCCCTGCGGTCCTTTACCTCAGAGCCGGGGCGTCGCTCCCTCCCTCCCTCCCTCCCCGGTGCCGCTTCCCCGCCCGGGGGTTGCCGGCCTCCCCTCGCTGCGGGCCGGGGCGGAGGAGGAGGAGGAGGCGGCGGGGGCGGGCGCAGGGCGAGAGGGGCCGGCTCAGGGACGCGCTACGTGTCGCGGGAGCCCTTATAGCCCCGGCCCGGCTCGGCTCGGCCCCGCCGCCCGTCACCATGTCGAGCCGGCAGCAGACGGTAGGGCCGCGCCGCGGGGCCGGCGGGCGGGGGAGGGCCGCCGAGGCCGGCTGGGGGCTGAGGGAGGCTGTGGGGCACGTCCAGCTTCCTGAGGGAACCCTCTCCCTAAATCCCCGGGGGGCGTCGGGGCTGGCTCCGAGGCGGGCAGCGCTGGGGAGACGTGGGCTCCCCGGGCTCCCTCGGCTCAGGGGATCGAGCCCCGCGGGTCCCGTCGGCGGCTGGTGGGCGCCTTCTGCTCAGCGCCGGGACGGGACCCAGAGTTTTCCTTTTGGGTGCGCCCATCACCTCGCCGAAGGACATTAAAACCATCACGTCACGGGGCTGGGCGCTGAGGAGGAACGCTCTCGCTGCAGGTCGGTCCGCCTTGGCGCGAAGGCGCGGTGGGCGAGCTCACACGCCCTGCAAAGCACCGGGGCGAGGGCCCGGCTGTCCCGCAGGTTAGTCACGCGTCCATCCCTCCGCCGGCGTTCCGCAAATACGCTGTCCCGCACGTGCCCCGCACGGCTGTGCCGAAAGCTGCCGACTTTGGTGCTCGCCACGCTGATCCTCGCGGAGAGCGGCCGCCCAGGCGAGGCCGAAGGTCGAGTCGGCGAGAAGGCTGAGTGACTGCCTCACTCTTTTTGGCTTTTCGGGTTTCCTCTGCCCGGGTCCAACCCCAAGGGGGGGAGATGCTGGTGAGACAGCTGTCACCACCAGCCGTTGGCTTTCAGCATCGCTGCAGAGCCAGGTTTTTTAAAAAAATAAAACACACAGCAAGGAAAAATAGCCAGAGCATAATTCAGTTAGAAATTAAAATTGCAAATCACAGCCACAGCCAGAAATTGTTTTCCGCTTGCCAGCTGCCCTCCCTTAGTTCTTGGATTTGGGATGTGAGATCTGGGTCCCTCTGGCTGCGCATACGTCTTCCAGGTTTTAAATCAGAACCATAAGAGCTCTTGACATAAGTCTTTTGGGCTGCTTTTGCTGGTTGATTATTTTTTTTTTACCTTGTCCTAAACTTTTCAGATTGATTTAATGCATTTTGAACACACTAGTAATCTGTCTGGATAGGAATGTAACCAAAACCACACGTAACGAAGGGCGCCTATGCAGCAGGGTGCTCTTGGAAACGTGAAAACGTGTGGTTTAGGGATTATTTCAGGGAGGGGAGGTGCAAGATGTGAGCCGTGTAAGGGAGTTTTGTTTATTGCTGTGACAGGAGAGAGGCATTACTGAACTTCCAGAATAATCCCTTTCCTTTGCCTCTACCCTGGGCTGGAAAAATAACCTTTATAAGCAAGATTATGGCTGACCTTTGTACCGTGACTGTCAAAACAGATCCTATCTGCTTGACAGTTGTAGGCGTATTTTCATGTGCTTATCTGCCAGGTATGTGATAGAATGAGAAAAGGCATGATTTCACTAATTACACCAGGTTTTGGTAATTATGATGAAACAGCAATGATATCCTATTAATGACCCTCCCGGTCTATTGCCAGGGAGATGCGTTGCACAGACCGTAGGTGAAGGTCTTGCTCCTAATGGGGTCTCAGCAGCTCCTCGGTTCCAACCATCTCAGGTTGATATCAAAGGTACAAGATGAAGCATTTCACTTTGATAGGAGTCCCTTGATCAGCACAGTTATTTGCATACGCACACAGACAATTGCGTTCAGTCTCAGCACAATTACACAGCGAGGTTCAGGAGGGTTGAGGCATCAGCAGTGTATCAGAAATTTTGCCTAATGAAGGAGCAGTCAACAGCACAATGTGCTCCCTCAACTAGCAGCCTAAATGTTGTAGCTCAGAGGAGTTTTAATATAGTGGTGAATTTTTAACGACATCTCTTATAGCTGCAACAGCTGAGATGGTTCCATTAGAAAATGAAGATGGGATGCACAGACTAGTTTGCCCTACTGAGATCCCTATTAGTACAGCAGCTCGTCCTTCTTTTACCCTTTGCTTAATGCCTGTTTTTCATTCTCCCAGTAACACGACTACTTATTACTCATAAAAATCATTATTATTAATAAAATCTCAGGTTTTACCACTTCTTCACAGTGTGGCTGATGTGTTAATCTTTCTCCCACTGACAAGGTTTTGTGAGGCTGAATGTTTCCAGCATTATTCACTGTCCGAGAGTGTGTCAAAAATGGGTTTCGCAGGTGATGTTGATTAGCTGTCAGCTTTTGAAAGGGGCAGTTAGTGCTAGCTGTTGTGAGATGGACTGGCTGTGTTATTTGACTATGCTTCTCATTTTGGAAATTGACTAATTATAAGCCCAGGATTTAAAACCTAAATTCAGCCTGAATGCCCTCTGGAGTTTGAGGCTAGTTTGAGGATGTTTTAATTGCACACCCATTTATTAATAGAAGCTTACGGTAAGGTACAAAGAAGAAAACTTTAATTTTTTTACGTCTGCACGTGTTGTCCTTAAAAATGAACAAGGCACCTTAATCTGCTGAAGATCCAAGACTTGGTGCGCAGGAATCTCTCTTTGGTTGGTTAGTATGGAAACGCTCTCTTCGTTTCTGCTCATGACATTGCAAGAGGCATTAAGTCCTCTAACATGCCAGGCAGTGTCCTTCTGTTCACAGACCTCATTGACAGAAAGCATTTATTTCTGACCAGTTTCAGGACTGACTTTTTGGGGAGAAGAATGGTCTTTAATGATGACCTTAAAGACTTAATGTTCCTTACACAGGCCTCCTGTGTGCCCCAGTGGCAAAATCCTGCTCTCGGGAGGAAGTACACCGTAAAGTAATTGCAGCGAGTAGCATGGAGCTGTGGGACTGCCCTTGTTTATTGTGTGGGCTCTTGCACAGCGCGGCATTCAGGGCTGAGCGGTTCTTTTAGCCGTCGAAATAGCAGCTTGTTCTCCCTACACCTGCGGCGTTGCTGGTATTTCCGCAGCTCGTTACCTCTCCCCGCTGAGCAGTGTTTTCATAACGAGGAGGATACAGATGGCACAGTGTGCTCCAGGGAAACAGCTTGCCATGGAGCCCAAACCCACGGGCATGGCCCTACCCTGGAAGGGCTGGCACCTCGCTGGGGTGACTGGCGGCGTGGCTTGCGTGTCCCTGTGGGTGTGTGGAAAACGCAGCTCAACACGGGAGGCGTTCGGAGCCGGCTGCCAGAGTCCTGCGCCTGGCAGCAGGCGGATGTCGCTCTCGCTGGCAGCTTTCAGTGGGTTTCTCTTTGGATGTCCTTACAGGTGCTTAGGGGAGAACGAAAGCCCAGTACTGAAACTGCCTTTTTCAGTGTGTTACAGCTTTGTCATCTGTCTGGTCTTCTAAGGGTGTCTCCAGGAAGCTGAATGGCATGGCGTGCGGCATCCCTCGCTTTCACCAGGATGCTGTTTCCATAGCCCAGTGGATCACAAAGCTGTAACTTCTGATAGTTCAGTTTTGCTTGTGTAGGGCTTAGATGCACAGCTGCAAATTATGTGGTCTTATTTAAAGATAAATTAACATGTAAAAATAATTTAGGCGTTTTTTTATTTATTTATTTAAAGAGAAGGAAAAAACCCACAAGATCAGATGACAGCCCTGAGGAAAATATGAAGAAGCTTAGTTTCTTTGCCTGAAAACTATTATCATGTCAAAAAAACTGCAGCCACAGGGCAGAGTTCAGATGGACTGAGTGATATCACAGGCTGTGCAGTAACATATGTACGGCTTCATCAGTTTAATTGCAAAGCAATGTAGAATAAAAAGTATATTAAAAAAAACCCTAAACCATGCATTCATCTCCTCGCATGCTTATTCTTTATTATTGCCTTGAACATAAAGACCAAAACATCTTTAAAGATGTTGATGTTCAAAGCAGTTCTGGGTAGCTTATCACAGTGACACTTGCACAGATGACAGTGCAGCAGGCAGCAGAGCCCTGATTTCAGGGAATTAGTGTGGCTTGGTCTGGGTTGAATTACTCAAGACTGTTTCTGATGTTTCATCCAGTGATTCAGAAGTCTTGGGTTTACAGATGGATTTATTTTGTGAAACACAGTGCCTAACTCATTGCACCTTGACAGTAAAAAGTGATTGTTTTCTAGTTGCTCATCGTGTGCTTAGTATTTCTTGGCTTATTTTCTATCACTTTTTTTGCTTTCTCTCTCTTTTCTTTGAAGATCATGGAAAGGTCAGCAGATTAACTATCTCAATACACTGTTATTTCAACTTCTGTTGTTTGCTTTAGCTCTCTCCCCTTCTCCCTATTTCTTTTGAAGTCCTTCGGTATTAAAAAGTTGCCTTTCCAGTCTGTGGCCCGCACCTTGCTGTTTCATCCACTTGTGCTGTTTTACAGGGCTGCCAGTGTGCCAGACCCATGTTGATTAACCATACTCTGCTCTGTAAGAGCAGGGATATTCAATTTGGGGATTTTCAGGGAAGAAAAGTCAGAAAAAGTTGTAGGCTCCTAAACATGAATGCCTCTTTCTTTCCGTGGTTCAGGCAGGCTGACCGCTCCAGGGGATGGAGAATGAAATAATCAGCTTGGTGCGGTCCAGCCCCAGAAGCTGCAAGCTGGGGACCTTGGTGGACTTTCTCCAAGTGCAGGAAGGCTTGTCTGGTGTCCCCTGGTAGTGCCATGGCAGCAGGAGCAGCAGGGTGTGTTCTCCAGGAGGCTGCACAGACAGAGCATCTTCCAGGGCTGTAGAAGGGCATGCATGTGGAAAACTGGAAAGGTTTTTCTCCTGGGGTGGGTGGTTGCTGCCTGAACACCCCTTCCCTCCAAGGGGAGAGGCAGGCAGGTCAGGCCTGATCCGTGCGGATGTGCTTGGAGGTTAATCTTTTGCTTTCCCAACAGGACTAGTGGCTCTTCAGGATATCTCTTCCTCTCCCAGCGGCCTCGTTTGGAGGAGCGCAGCTGAGCACCGCTGCTGCTGGTGGTGGTCAGCATGGTGGTGCCATCTGGAGTGGTGGCCAGGGCACCTAAACCTGACTGTAATTTCTCCAGCTCTTGATTTGAAGCGCTTTGAGTCAGAATGTTGTTTCCTGTCCTGCTGCTGGACTCCTGGATAAATACAGACTCCAGCCTCGTCAGGTTTTCAGGTTGCACTGATTAAGTCACGGCCAGCTACAAATCCATGCCAAAACCCAGAACTCAGGCATAGGTTTCCATCCATGCTCTCCTTGGGTAGCCCCTACAAGTGGTTTTAGGCAAGACAGTGAATGGTTTTGAAGACGCCATGCTAGCAAGACATGTGCACTGCAGCTGCAGCTTAGATTTAGGCCATGAGGATTTTGTTTTTCTAAAGAGTTCAAGAAAGTACTTTCAAGAGAAGTACTGGCATACTTGCTTTTTTTTTTTTTTCTGGGCTGATGTTGATCCTGGAGGGTGTCTTTAAATGGCCTTCACAAATGAAAAGCCCTTGCCTATCTGAAACCAGGTGTTTTAGATAAACTTGCAACTGTATGCACCCACAAAAGATAAGCAGTGTGCAGGGCCTGTATTAATGGTCGTAATGGTATGCTCCTGCCTTGAACTTGTACTTTGGTCACAGTGCTCGTGCACTTTGGTATCTTAAAAGTCCATTAAGAGAAACGCCATGTAATTCAGGTTGCTGTTTATTAATTTACTATTATTGTGAGTAGGGTGACTAATGATTATCTCTGATCTGGCTCTGAATCACAGCTGTAGGAAGTGAGAAATAGTTCCCTAATGGTCTTGCAGCTTAATAATTTCTAAGTGAAAATTTACTTGGAGTGTATCGTTAACAAAAGGAGGGATGCAAAAAAAAAGCTTGGTCAAGGCATTTGGCATGGATGTGTGTCACGAAATGGGACGCTGGGAATTTAGGATTTTGCCTGTAGGGCTGGTAGCTCATTGCTAGCACTGCCTCCTGTCCCTTGCAGAGCTGTCCTTTTTCGTTTACTTGCAGCTTGGCTTGGTTACAAGTGTATGTGTCGAAAGTTTTATCTAGTGAGTGGGTACCAAAATGTGTTGGCCTGTTTGGAGAGCAGAGCTTGAGAAAGTAGCCGGTTTACATAATTTTTTTTTTTCAGTGTGGCTTCTCTTTAGATGCAGCACTGTAGTTTGTTGAGATGAGCTTTTTTGTGCATCTTTGGAAAACCACCATTTGTACCTACATTTCCAAGACTTTCTGACCTTGAGGTCTTTGTGGCCTCTGGCAGAACAAAATGTTTTCTTCGATATCAAACCATTTTTCAGCTCTCCATTGTGGTGCAAAAATGTGTGTCAGGCAGGAGGTCATTTTTCAGGCCTGCTCAGCCTTTCTGATGGGAGGATCATTTGTTTGTGTTGCCAGTGGCTGTGGGAAGAGGGAAAAAACCCCTCATTTTAGAGGAGGTGACTACTGCTGCAGGGTGCTGAGTTGCGTGCTTGCCTCTGCCAGGGACCCTGGGCATGATGCTGGACGAGTCACCTCAACCATGGCTGGGGCAACTCATTGCATCTGCCCCCATCTTTGCAAAACTGGTCTGAGGCCATGGGGGTGGATGTGAGGAGCATCAAGCTCTTGGAGGTGCCGCCTGAAGTCCAGTGGAGCTGCTCTTCAAATGTGTCATTTTTATAAGGCTTAAATATTGTGGGAGCTCAGGTCTTCATCTGCTGTTTGCCTTACTCTCTGCTACTCTTCTGTGGCTGTAAAATTGGGGATGATGCCACCCTCTCAGAGAAATACTGGGAGTTTGCATGAACTTTTGAGGGACCAAGTAATAATAATCCCCAAGGAAAATGTGTAACTGTCCTTCAACCAGCCTTTGAGTAGCGTGTAATGATTAAGACCTGTGCTTACACCTGTTTTGGGGAAGGGTGAGGGAAATGCTGAATAGTCACTTGTTCAAGAAGATACAACATTTCTTGGTGCTGACTTAGGCAAGGGTCTAGGTAACCCCGTGTGCACTCACGTAATTAAAAGCCTGTCCTGCAGCTTGTAGGGTCAGATGCACAGGTAGATGGGGCAGGAAACCTTCATCCTGGCGTCCCTGAACTTGAGTCCTCAACTTAGACTTTTCTCATGCAGCTTGTTGTGTAGGGTGGCATGTTCAACAGTACGACTGAAAACAACCCTGCCTTCAGCCAACAGAATTAGTGAGGGGACTGAGGAGGTACTGAGTGAGGGGAAGGTCTGTTTGCCCCCCTCTGTAGTTTCCAGCAGCAGCCGAGAGTGGGGGCTAGGGATGAGTCTATGGCTGGGATGCCACAGGGCATTGTCCCAGCTTCCATTTATTTACAACTTGAGATACCAGAGGCTGTGCCTTTCTTCCTGATAGTCCCTGATGAACTTTCCTTCCATGAATTCATCTTAATGATTTTTTCCAGCCAAGTGAACTTTTGGCCTGCCCAGTGGAGTTCCCCTTGTTTAACCGTGTCCTCTGTGGTGGTTCTGGCCGAGTTTCCCCGGCAGTCCATCCCGCTGCTGCTTTTGCACTTTGCAAACCCTAAAAAAAAATCGCTGAGGTGGAGAGAGATCTCCTGTCGCCTGCTGGCAACCATTGACCATTGCAAAGACAAGTGCATGGGGTTCAAGACGCCAGGTTCAAGACTGCGTGCCCATCCTGGATACCAAGTGAGGCAGGGAGAGGCTGTGATGCTAAACCCCCACCAGCCTGGGCTTGTGTCCAGCTTTATTCTTTCAGCAGGCTGCCACGATGTCCTGTAGAGGAGAAGTGATGCAAGAGGATTAGTTCTTTTACAGAAATACATATATTTTAAAACCTGATGAAGCTGCTTGAAATGCAGATCCTCTGTAGCTCCCACTGCTTGTGAAACCGCTAGAGCTTCTCGAAAGGTAAAGGATTTCTTTCCTGAGAGGGATATCATGGGCACGTGTCCTGGGTTCCACTGGGATAGAATTAATTTTCACAGGAACCTGGGAGGGGGGGCACAGCCGGGACAGCTGATCTGAACTAGCCAAGGATCTATTCCATACCATGTGACATCATGCCCAGTACATAAATGGGGAGCGGGTTGGGGGGAGCGCTCTCGGCTTTCAGTGGGGGAAGTGGCAGAGCGTTGGGTTCCGGGTGGTGAGCAGTTGCACTGTGCATCACTCGTTTTGTATACTCTTTTATTAGTACCGTTGTGTAACTTCTCTTCTTGTGTTGTCCCAGTAAATTGTCCTTATCTCAACCCTCGAGGTTCCGGGTTTTTTTTTCTTTTCTTCTTTCTGATTCTCCTCCCCATCCCATCGGAGCGGGGCGGGAGGAGTGAGTGAGCAGCTGCGTGGTCCTTTGTTACCGGCTGGGCTGAAACCACGACAGCATGTTAAAAACAGGTATCTTGTCTCCATATTGTTTAGAACCGAGATGGGCCCAGTTCAACCTGTGCTAGCTTGGAGGGTGGAAGGAGATTCAGCTTTCTTAGCAGAAGATGGACCTGGTGTCCCACCTGCATGCTCATGGCCATAGTTAGATGTTGGCCTCCAAGTCTGAAAACCTATTGCAAACTGAGTTAATAGGGACGCAGAACTGCTGAATGTGGCTCACTGTGTTTTGTGTTAGAGCAATGCCAGTTCAGCTTTTAAAGGTAAGTTAATGATGGTCCTGGTTTGTTGAACTAATTTCTGGAGCTCTCAGAAGGAATGGTTTTGATGAAATGGGATATCACTCTGGCACGTTGGCTCCTGGCGTTCGCTGGAGGACCCTCTGGGTAAGCTGGTCCCACGTGGCATCTCTGAACAGCAGAGCTTGTGGTTTTGATTGTATCTTGCAACCCAACAAAATTAGCTCAGCTGACGACCTCCTGAGACTGTACTGCAAGTTTTTCTTTGCATGGTATTTGGTGCAGGAGTCCTGGCTGTCTGCCTTGCTTGTTTTAAGGGTGTCTTAGCTTGTCACAGTAAGAGATGGGACATGTACAGTGGCTTATTTACCATAGAGAGCCACAACCCGTAAATTAAATTCCTAAATCTTGTATTCAAGAAAAAAAAAAGATTACATTTAAATACAATTCCCACCTGGAAGCTTTTTTGATACTGAAGTTAATGTGTAGTAAAAATATGTACCCTTGCCCTCCTTTCCTCTTGTCCCTGAAAGCTGAAGGACTGATACTCAGTTTACCATTTCCGTAACCTGGTATTTTTCTCCAAAAGAAGATACAGAAGCATGGCTGTGTGTACTGGGTAGTCATTCCTGGTAGGGGAGCAGTGGTGTGCTGCTCTGTTTTGGTGCAGCATTCCTCGGGCAGGTGCCATTGCACCGTGCAAAGCAGCTCAGCTGGCTGTCAGTCACGGCTCTGTGCACTGGCGGAGGTCACAGGCCTACACCATCTCTTTGTTTTTTAACTAGTCACCTACCTTCTCATTGCATAATTCCCTTCTTTTTGGTTTTCTCAGAGGTTAAATAGACGTGCTTGATCCCTTTCTATGGGTGTTGAATCCCAAAACTTATCCGTACTGCAGCAAGAACATAATTTCTGTTCCCTCTTTTTGCAAGATAACTGTTTTTTGCATTGTCAGTGGTCCTGCGGTCTTGGCATGGTCCAGAGCAGCCTTGTAACAGACCCCAGGCATCAGAGAAAAGCAGTTCTCCTTTTGCAATGTCAAACCTATTGTTTGCAAAATGAGCATGAGCTGAACTGCTGAAACGGTTTCATTTAGGGGAGGTAATTTAGCAGAACTGCTCTGAATATAAAAAATAGGGCAACCGTGGAAGGATTTCTTGTTTAAATTGCTATTTTTGTCAGTGGCTGACAAGATGCTGTGTTTGTCAAATATTTGTTGCCCATGCAGCTGTCCCTTGTGATTTCTGGAATGAAGATGGGAAGATTGTTTTTATAACATCTGTCCTGGCATTGCAAATTTGTCTCAAATGTAGAAGTGCAGGATGACTCACTGGTTTTCCTGTGTTGAGGAAATTAGAGCAGTGACATCATGTAATTCAGAGATGAAGAAACGCCTGATCTGGGTGCCTTCAGAGAGGTAGATTTTAATGCCCAACCTGCTGATTTTAAGTCACACAGTCTAGAAATGAGCATCTGATTTGCAAGGTGACTGGAATGTGAGCCTGGTTTTGTTGTTGATCATTTTTTTTGCCAGGGTTGTATAAAATTTGATTGCGGCAACCCAATACATGCAGATTTATACCAAGAGAAAAATATTTTAGCTGCGATCAAAAATAAGGTCTTGCTAAGACCTCAAAAATTCCTGCGGGTTAAGAAAAAAACACTTTAGCTAACACCAGTTTGAAAACCTCGTGTGTTAGCAATGTTTGGCATCTCCAGCCGTCTGTCTCCAAGCTGAAAGACTGCTTGTTTTGGGTAACTGGGATGTCTCTGCTGGTCTTCTTAAGATCTTCTGTGTTACGTTCCTGGCAGGGGGCAGGGGCCAAGGTAGCAGTGCCAAAAGGAACAAGCGTCAAAGGCGGAGGGTGCCAAGGAGCGACTGAGGTCTGCTGTGGTTTATTCAGAGCGCTGAATGAAGAAAGGGAGTCCAGTTCAGCATCGTGCCTGGTGCAAGGGAATGCTGGCAACCCCAGCCCCGAAACCTCTGCAGGGTATTTGGTGACACATCACTGTATTACTCAGCTAAGTCTAAAAAGAAAACATAACATTATTTCTTCTCATGTACGGGTGGTGGGAGAGGAGACGAGTCCCACGTGCAGGAAAGAGGGCGGATGATGGTACGGGAATCAAGAAGGCAGGCGGTGCAGTAATGCGTCGGGTGCTTGAGAAGTCTCACTTCCCCGTCTGGACCTGCGAGCCAGGCTCTGCGTCGTGATGGTGGAATCCTGGGAGATGAAATGGGCAAAATTTCCAGGGTGACTCCGTCTTGGTGGGGTTTTTCCCTGGGAAAGAATGGAGCTGATTTTGAGGCATTTACCACCTTAGTCCCTTAAATGAATCAAACTCAAGTTTGGGAAAAGTCTATAGGTTTAGGGTTACAAGAGCCACATGAGGACTTCAGAGACTCCGAGGTTTCTCCATTGTTCTTCAATGCGATCGTAATCGAATCTTTGCTTCCACAGGCAAAACCCCCCTCTTTCTTCTCTTTCTGCTTTTCTTTTGAGTGTAATAGTTTTGCTTTTCTGCAGCAAATGACTCTTACAGAAGGTTTTTCCCCGTTGTTGGTGACGGACACTTTATCTTCTCCATTATGCCAGCTTGTCCATTTGCAACAGCAGCCGTGGGAGTTGCCCTGGTAGAAGAAAAGAATTTTTTAAGGAAAAGTCCCATAAACTTAATTTTTATGCGTCAAATTCAACTGATAGGACAAAAGATCTGGTTTGTTTGGGTTTTTTTTCCAGTAAGATGGCAGGATTTGGGAGGGGATTTTAAAAAATAAGTTACATCAGTCTCTAAAGGCTTAAGCAAGTGTTTGACTTCAAACTTGAAAGCTTGCTTGATCATTTTATCATTTTAAAAGCCTGTTTTACCATTTGCAAATATGATCAGCTGAAAACATTTTGAAAGCCTCTTTTTTCTTTTTTTTTTCTCCTGGAGAGATGTCCAAGCTGCAGTACCAAAATAGGGTGTGTATTAAATGCTTGAGTGGGAAAAAAAATGAATCATATTCCAAATTATGTGAGATAGCCCTATAAATAAAAATGCAGCTGGGGGACTCCTGACCCTACCCTCGCAGCTGGGTCAGGGTTTCCCCAGGGCTGTGAGTGCTGCCAGCTGCCAGCTGGATGCTAATTGTGTTCGTGTGAGGCTGGCCCTTCTGCTAAATGAGCCGGACCTGTGACTAACATGCCCTTAATAGCACTGTGCTACGAGAGCGATTGTCCGCTGGCTTTTTTCTTGGGCTGATCTGAGCTGTGTTTTCAGGAGGGAGTCCCTCTCTGGAGCCGGGTGTTGCTGCAGCCTGCCACGAGCTGTGGCTCTTGGACAGCTTCCAGTGCCCTGCCTGTGCCAGCTACAGCAGGCAGAGGTACTCCTGCAGCGGCAGAGGGGATTTAAGGGTGCAATAAGGATGTTGGTTTAGACCTTACCGGACTTTGCAATGACCAGCACCGCTTTCTAATGAAATCTTTCAAATCTTTCCTCCTGCAACATTGGAGAGCTCTCCTTTCTGTGGATGGCTGAGCAAGGGTTGGCCTGAGGATGTTGTATGCGCTTAGGGGATCTCTTGAATGTCCCACTCAGCTCCCAGCTCAGCTCCCGTCTCTCCTCCTTCGTTTCCACTCCTTGGCTGTGGCACATGGCACTCACACTTGGTTCTCGCCCTGGTCCCATTCGTTACGCAGCCATGGAGATGCTGGCTAAACAAAGGGGTAGGTGGGGGCAGGAGGAGATGCTGCCTTGCATCCTAAGGACCAGAGTTTATACATACTTGAATTTCTAGTGGAAGATGGCAAATCATCCATGTAAGTCATTGGGACAACCCTAAATTTTGTTCATCTAGTGTATTTTCTATTAATCGTGCAGTGGTTCTGCTCCTAACAAATGTCAGCAGTGGTTGGGAGAGGTCCGCCAGACATCGTGCATTTAGCTATCAGATGAGAGAAGATGCTCCCTGATAACACCTCTCCTGTGGGTGGTCACATGCAACCTTCAATTTCTGTGGGCAACCACAGCTGTTCCCTTTCAGGGCCAAATACTTAAGGAAGAGCTGAGGTTACTTTTTCAGACACCATGAATTGAGCAATGGTAGCTCTTAGAGCAGAGGACGCTGATGTTTGAAGGTGAAATCTCTCCAGGGTTTGCTCTTGAGCCACGGATGCTTCTTTTTGGTGGTGCCCTCGCTCCATTTGATCATGCTTCAGCTCTGGCTTCCCAAGCTATGTCCCAGCTAGCAGATGATTAGGTGGGAAGTCGGTGTTTCCTGCTGAACAGCCCGTTTCTGGCCAAGCGAGCTGCCAGCCCAGCCATCCGCTGCGTGCTCGTGTTTCTCTCTGTCTTTTTTTACTTTTGGCGTAGCTGGCAACAAGAACTTGAGTCAGTGTGTGGCAGGCAGTTGCCCAGGGTTAGAAAGAGTTTACCAGCAAGATTACTAACATAGCAGAAAAATCAGAGGGATTTGGTACTGTCTGGACCTCGCAGCAGGTAGGAGAGGTCTGAGAGTGTTGCTGATTTGCAAAAATGCCCTCAGTGGTGCTTTCCCAAGCTCCAAAAGATGGCAGCGTGCAAAATAAAAGCTCTGAGATGCATGCACACTGCAGATTTACAGCACAGCAACATGTACTTTTACCATAACAATCTCGTTACATCAGCCACATAGGAATGTGTTAGTTCCTGCATCTTCCCGAGGCACGGACTTTATCGTAGTTCATCTCCTACAGGACAGATCCAGCAGATCAACAGTTTGCAAAAGCAAGTGTGCGGCTGGAGTTCCTACTGATGCAGAGGGCATGAAACAGAGATTTGAAGCATGCAGGTTCATTTCTCCACACAGAAATATTGGTCTTGTCTGTTGTGGTTTGCAAACAAATTGCAAAATACCTGCTTTATGTTTTTTGGAATGCTACACTTGAGGAGTGTTTAATCACCGGGCAGGCACTATGCTGCAGCAGGGGAGGTTTTGCTGCAGGGCTGAGTGGTGGCAAGCTACTCGGAAGGTGAGTTTGGGCACTTGTGCTTTGCTGAGGGTCCTTGGCCACGCGACACAATTTCAGAGCAGTGCCAAAGCTCAACCAGGAGTAAACACAGCAGAAACACACCAGTGTGTCCTGGGAGAAGGGATTATTTTTGTCAGCTGGATCTTGTGTGTGTGCTCATTTAGTCTCACTGCTGAAGCCTGAAACTCTGGGGATGGGTGAAAATTAAACCATGGTGGTGCTGTCTGTTCATACAGACTTTTGACAACCCCCTGTAAAAAAATAAACCAAAACCCACAAAAACCAAATCTTGATCTACTTATCTTTTGTTTTCTGAGTCACCAGGATGTGTTGGGCTTACTCACTTTTTCAGGGTCAGGTCTAGAGAGGTTTTGGTTTTTTGTTTTTGTTTTGCTGTGGTACCCAGGCTGTGTTTCAGGCAGCATCTTGTCTGTCCACTACACTCCAACCCCCAAATAGTTGATTTTATCCTTTGAAACAAGTGTGGAAGGGGGAAGCGATGTTGGGGACCTGCTCTGGTGGCTGTGGCAATGAAAACTGGAAGTGAGAGTCCTGGAGCAAGAAGATGCGTCGCTGGAGGTGGTTGAGACAACAGCCCTGAAAACCTTTTTAGCCTGGGACTTCCCATCAAGTCATACGGTGGTGGCACGGGGTGGGAATCAGTCACCTTGGGCCAGCTCTGGAGCAATTGCTTCTCCCTCCCAGAGCTTCTTCCAGTGCAGTCTGACAGCCATGGTGCTGACGTTGAGGCTTGCCGAGAGTTAACCTTGGAGGTGAGATCTATGACCATTATTATGACTATTTTGTACACAGCTATTCTTAGCAGTAAATTAAAATGTTCTGTAGTGGGGTAGCTGTTCAGTGTGCCCACAAGCAATTGCAGATGGCAAATTTGCAGGTGTAAAGAGGCTAATTTTGGAGCCTTTCACTAAAATTGAATTGAGAATGGACATGAAATTCCGAGTATAGTTGTAAATCACTGTGGTGGGAGATTGGTCTCTGCTGGGATGCTGGCCTCTCTGAAAGATAATAAAAACAAGTGAGGAGAGGAGGGTATTTTTTCTCTTCTGCTATGGAATAATTTTCACTCAGATTTCTGTGCAGGCAGAGCCCTCTGTTGCATACAAAATACCAAGTCTCCAATGAATGCTTATGCCTTTGCTGGATCATGTTAAAATGTTAATGGGCCAGCAAGCAGAGGGGGGAAAAAAAATCAGGCTATTTTGCTGACACGTTTAAGAGTGACCTTTTACTTTATTGTCTCTCCTATTCCTCTTTTTTTTTTTCTTGTCAAAATTTTTTTCTTGGACACATGAAAGATAATCACTTCCCTGCTGTGACTTCAAATGTAGAAATATTTATATAGCAAGATGTAAATCATGGGAAAGCCCAGACCTGCTCTTGTACTGATGATACGAAATGGATAAACCTACAGTCATGAAGAATCTGGCTAGGGAGAAAATATTTATATCCTCTCTCCCTCTTGAGACTTTTCCTTTGGCTGCCTTGTTTGGAAACAATCCTCATAATTAATAAGGTCTTGTAGATATTCTATGTGCAAAAAGTCTTTGTCAAAGTACCATTGCTGGAGCTGCATGGCACAGACAGGCTGTTTAGGCTGCATCCCGGATGCTGGGGCTGCCCTGCTGCAGCAGGTTGATGTTAGGAAGCACTAAAATTCAGGCCTCCAGCTTGGCATCGTACCGGTCCCTTCTTTGCACTGGGAATTGCGTGCATACATATTAGGTGTTTTCTCTGCCTCCCATCCCACTGTCTTCCCTGGCTGGGCCCCAGTCTCGCTCACCTCAGCCCTGCTACATCGCCGTTTCTTGCCCCAGCTGCAGTTCTTAGCAGCCGTGTTATGTTAAACATGGCAAGTAAATTAGCACCTTAAGTTGCTTTTGTTTTGCAAGCATAATTAAAGTAATAGGCGTGTCTGGCTGTATTTTAAAATGCCAAAGAAGCAGGGAGTGTGCTGCCTGTATCTCTACGTGGACTCCGTGTCCTCCCCAGCCTGCCTGCGGGTGTATCAGTCACCTGGCAGCACTCCTGCAGCAAAGCAAGTCACCTTCTGCCGCTGCCGGCAGCGGCGGATGCAAAGGCATTGCCACCAGAAGGGCTTTGAGCAGAGGCAAATACTGTCTTCAAAAAATGAGTCTGCTGCTCGGACAGAAATCCAGCTTACGCCAAAGGCAACTATTTTCTTTGCTGTTTTCCCTTTTGTACCAAGTCCGCTGCAATGGCTCATGCAGATTTTTAGTGAATTTGCGTTTCTCTCCCTTATATTAGTCCCAGCTGAGATTTTCTTTTGTACGGAGAGCAATGAGGTAACAGGAGCGTTTTGTTTTGCTTTGTTTCCATCAGGGATCAACCAATGTGGTTTACCAAGCCCATCACGTCAGCAGGAGTAAGAGAGGACAAGTTGTCGGTACCAGGGGTGGATTTCGAGGCTGCACGGTTTGGCTAACAGGTATTTTTATCTGGGTGTGAAAGCGTGGCTTCACATGTGAAACCCACTTGCATACATAAGTATGGCTCAGAGGTGGGGATTTGGGATCTGCAGGAAATGTCAGCATTCCTTGTGAACTGGGAATTGCAAAACATTTACACGTGGGAAACACCAACATGTGGTGCTGGCGCAGCAAGATATTCTTCCTGGCAGCTGCTACCCATAACTAATGTTTTTATGAATTCCACAGCTGTTATCGGCCTCCTGAACAGGTCAGGAGCCCTAAGGGTCGCACTTGTTGTTCTCGTGTGCATGGCTGAAGAAGCCTTGGCTCAAATCCAGCCAGTCCTTGCCAGTGAAACGTGCCCAGGGTTGTCCAAAATGGCATGCGGATGTGTTCATTCTGGGTCAGTGTGAAGTTTATTGGGATACCTAGGTTTACTGTGTTTAAAGTGACCTCATGAGCAGCACAACAAGGCAGTCATCTTGTCTGAAGAGTAAATACTTCCAGAAAGTGAGTCGCACTGGAAGCAATGCCTTGCATAGCCACTGTGGGTTTCTTGTGTTATTTCTCATTTCGTATGCCTTCTGATGTGTTGCCCTGCTCTTCAGCTTTGAAAGATAAACTCATTGTTTGGGGATTAGAGGCTGCTAGAAATGACAACTGCGTTTATTTTGCTCCACTAATATTTACACAACTCTATCTTTTGCCACTTGTCCAGTTGTTTCTTTGCTTGTTAAATATTGGTATTTTCTTTGACTGGCGGAAGATGTTGAAAGATGTACTTGGAAGGGTTTGTAAAGCCCTTCTGATTTGCCTTCATAACAGCTTACGTGCTAGATGTTGGATTAAAACACATTTCTGTTTTGTTCTCTTCTTCAATTTCAAAAAGGTGGCCAACACCTGATCTGCTTTAATATAATTTCTGAAGCCAAAGATCCAATTTCCTTTTTTTCTTTGAATATCACTCAAAAATCTTGCATCTGAAAGGTCTGAGTTTCTCTGGCTGAAATAGACATTATTCTATTATTCTGTTATTCTTTGAAATAGACAGTGGTCTCCTAACTTTTTTTTAATTTAATTTTAAGAGACTATATGGAAGGGCATGTTATTGCATGGACTATATGGATTAAATGGAAGGGCATTTGAATGCTCTACATTGCCAGCTCAGGAGAGCTATCAGTTAGTCTGTTGTACTACAGAAACCAAAGGCACAGCCAGCAGGATTCATCTCTGCCCAGCCAGGTTTCCTCTCCAGCACAAACATGGCTGTTCTGCAGCAGACCAAAAGTCCACCTCACCCAGGGTCTTGTCTCCATGGGTGCTCAGTAGTAGATGTTATGCAAAGGGTATAAAAACAGGTGAGATGATGCTATCTCCATAGGAGATTTTCCAAGGCTAGGTGTTTCTTGAGCCAGGTGTGGTGTTTGGAGGTGTTATCTCTCCTAAGTCAAGGTCCTCTTCCATCTCAAGGAGATTTCAACGCATGGATCCCCACCCAAGGGAAAGGAGGAGTTTGGTTCTCCATGTGCACTTGCTGCTTTCTGACAGAGCCAATAGCAAGTGCTTTTTGTGCAAGTGGATGGAGCTGGGATGGGAAGTAGCCACCTCGTTTTGGATTGTTGTCTTTCTGGCTGATGACTCCAGGAGACATGGGCAGCTGAAGATGCATTGCTTGTCTACACAACCATCCTGCTCCTGCTCGCACGGATCTGTGGGTGCTGCTCCTGCAGAAGGAGGTGTCCGTGGATGCAGAGGAGCAATTGCAGCTGCTGGAGCCTGTCCCCACACCACACAGTTGCAGCAAGAATGTCTCCTTGGGTTCAGCCTGGGAGAGCTGTCAGCTGTTCATAGGGGGAACAGGAGGAGGAAGAGGAAGATGCTGAGAGACTTGCAGGCAGCAGCGTCCTTTCAAGCTTCCCCTACTGACTGGTACCTGTTTGTCCCACCATGGCCTAGCAAGAGGTACTTTTGCAACACTGCTGGGTTGAACCCCTCCAGATGTTGGGATATAGCAGCTTTTCTCATGGCATTAATGCCACCCCTTCAATAAGAAGGGTTCACCAGGGCTCTAAAAAGATGAATCCAGCTTCCCTACTTCATGCCTTCCTAAAGCAACTTCACACAAAAGGATTTTCGTTGCCCATGTCCCAGGAGGTATTGCATTACACTGTCATTTTCAGTATTTTGACCTCAAACCTGAACCTCACTTTTCTGTCTCCAACAGGCCTTTCTGGAGCTGGCAAGACAACCATTGGTTTTGCTCTGGAAGAGTACTTGGTCTCTCATGGCATCCCTTGCTATTCCCTGGACGGTGATAATGTTCGGCATGGCTTGAATAAAAACCTGGGTTTCTCGGCTGGGGACCGTGAGGAGAACATCCGCCGCATCGCAGAGGTGGCCAGGCTGTTTGCTGATGCTGGGCTCGTCTGCATAACTAGTTTCATTTCTCCTTTCGCAAAGGTAAACTCGCTGCATCATGTTCTGCTCTTTTCTGGGCAGCCTTGATCTCATGATTGTTCTTAGGGAAGAGAGATTTACGTGGAGGACTTCCTATATATGCCACCAGACGCTCCTTTTAACTTCCCTGTTCTTTTTTAAGACACCACCAATACACAGAACTACACACAATCAGGACAAATTTCTGGAGGGCAGTTTGACGTGACCTCTTCGAATACATTCAATGTTACAAATTGATTAAAAGCGAAGAGAAGTTTAAAATCTCCCTACAGAGGCCCTACTATTAACTTGGTAGGAGGCAGAAAAGAGGCATAGAAACAATAGCCTGTCATAGTGCTATCACTGCTCTGTTGGAAGAAGTATTGATTGTGTTTTTATCCTTCTGGAGAATACCAAGTAGCTGCTGTTATCAAGCCGATGCAGGCAGTTCCTTTTTTTGACACAGGGCAGATAATTATTCACATTCTAAAGTTCTGCTGTCCTGCTTAACGAAGAGATCTTCTTGATGTTTCAGATAGAAAAAGCTGAAAACAGGTCAAAGTTGTAGATTTTTTAAATTATAATTAAAGAAAAAAGGGGAAGGGAGATGAGAACCCCTTATTAGAATTAGTGTAAATTTAATAAATCTATAGCAGAGACTAATTTACCTGTGTCGAGTTCCAGGGCACATCATGTAGGAGGAAGGTGCTTGCTGCAATTCGGACACATGTTTTTCCTGTCTTTCTTCTAACAGGATCGTCAAAATGCGCGGAAAATTCACGAGGCAGCTGGACTTCCTTTCTTTGAGATCTTTGTAGATGCTCCTCTAAATATTTGTGAAAGCAGAGATGTGAAGGGCCTGTACAAAAAGGCAAGAGCTGGAGAGATCAAAGGTATGGAAGAGTGAGCTCTTATTTTGCGTTTTGATTTCCAAAGCATTGGATAGCTCTGTTGTTGCAGCTCTGCACATAGGTGTAGTTACTAGAGGCTCTTTGTAGTGCACAAGAGTATCCTGCTTTCCTAATCTTGCTGTCCAAGTGTCACTTGTACCCGGTATGGTTGAATGCTTGCTGGTTGTTTGTACAGCGTTGTTGGCTCTAGAGCACCGGGTATTACATTAAATAAATCTAGTTTGGGTTTAATTGTCTGTAGGATTCACAGGGATTGACTCAGAGTATGAGAAGCCCGAATCTCCTGAACTAGTGTTGAAAACGAATGTTGCGTCAGTGTCTGAATGTATTCAGCAGGTTGTGGAGCTCCTCCAGACACAAGTAGGTCATTTTTACACCACCGCCACTGGCAGCTTTGTAAATCTGCTTTTGGATATTGACTTTTTGGTGTTCCCTTAAAAAATGGCGTGTTATTTACAATTGCTCTCTGTCTCTGTCTTTCAGAACATCGTGCCCCACAGCTCAATCAAGGATGTTCTTGAGCTGTTTGTACCTGAAAATAAACTCAATAGTGTCCAAGCTGAAGCAGAGATGCTGCCATCCATTGAGATCACTAAGGTATCATCATGCACGGATGCTGTGCTGTGATTCAGTCATTATTTAGCTGTTTGAAGGGTAGAAGCTTCAACAGGGGCGTTGCTAGAGGGGGCTTTGTTCCTCAGATGGCTGTGTCCTTTTGTGGCTGTGGTTTATGGTGAGCTGAAGTGTGGTCCTGATCCTCAGCCATTTTCTGCTGTGTCTCCACCCTGTGCTGTAGCAAGCCAGGGCTGTCAGTCTCCTTCGTTGTGTTAGTACAGCCCCACAAGCAGTTGTGCTATGAAAGTACATGAGTCTGACTTAAAAAAAAACCCAAACCAACCCCCCCCATGGCTTTCTCCCCCTTTATGAACGTCCTATATTTGAAGCAAAACAAATGAGAATGCTCTTGCAGCAGAAGGGAAGGAAAAGCAACCTCTGAGCATGACCTGGTGACAGGAGTGCCGTTTGGGTTTGTTTTGCAGCTGGATCTGCAGTGGGTGCAGGTGCTGAGTGAAGGCTGGGCCACTCCGCTGACCGGCTTCATGCGCGAGGCAGAGTACTTGCAAGTGATCCATTTTGGCACCCTGCTGAATGGTACGAATCCCCATGCTTTGCGTTAACGCTGGCCGGCAAGCCGCTGCGGGATGTGATGCTTACCCCATGGTGTCTCGGCAGGCAGCTGTACAGAAAAGCTTAATGCCTGGCTGTGGTGTTCTCCTCCTTTACTCTCGCCTGTTAAATGTGAGGGCTCGTAAAGGACCGCAGAGGCCAGGAAGCTGTGCTCCAAAACACACCAAAGGGTACAAAAGGTGACAAAGTTCACTGTGCTGTGGCTGGCACCCTGGCACACAGCTTTGACATCTCGCACAGTGCTGATCAAACATTTTGGGAGCCATTGTGTAGCTCTTTTAATGTTCAGTGATACCAGGGTAAATAAAGATGCAACCCAAAGCCAAGTAAGCAGGGAGGCTGCCAGGCTGAATTTGAGGTGGGAGGAGAAGGCAGCTGTTCCTTGGAAATGGGAACAATGCCTGATTTCTCTTCCCCCCCACCCCCCACCCCATTTTTCTGCTTATCCATTACCGCAACTTGAAATAATCAGATTTACCTATTAATTAGCAACATGTTAGAGGTGCTTCAACCCTGGAAAAGGCAAAGAGTGTTCAGGCAGTGATTGTCTACAGCTGAGACTGGGGCGGTAGATATTTCTGTCCTGTTTCCCAGCTGTAGATGCTGTCGCTGTGACTTTACAGGCAGGCCCGGCACTCACTTTGGGTTTTGTAGACCTGATAGCGATCTCTGGCCTCAGCGATTTGGGATCTTGGTGAGCAAGTCCCTTTGAGTCTTGCCCTCCTTCTAGAGGATCCAGTGGTTGCATGGGGCAGTGACTTGCTGCTGTTATTAGGATTTGGGCACCGTGCAGCAGATGCAAAGCTCGGAACTGCTCGCTTTGGACGGAAGGAGTGTCTGTGTGGAGGCTTCTGCTTTCAGACATGTCATAGCCTTTTACCTCCCACCTAGTCTGCAAACAGGGTTCAAAAGCACATGTCCTTGTTATCAGACCCTGATCTGTGGTCTTTGAGCTGCCTGTTGTGCCTGATGAGGTTACAGAGGCACCCTGTAATGACTGTGTTGCTCCAGAGCTCTGCACTTTGCACCAGAGGCTTGTCTTGGCATCTGTTTTTGGGGTGCCCCCCCAAACCTGTTGGCATCACTGACCACAGCTCCTCTGGGGTCCGTGGGCATATGTTCAGGATTTGTAGAGCTCCGCGGGGTCAGGGACAAAGCCCAGGACACTGGCTTTTGGGGGGGATGAACTCTCCAGAGCAAGGTCTTTGTAGTAGAGGGCATCAACATCAGTACCCGGTCCACCTTGTCTCCACAGAAGTCTCCAAACTCAACATCTCCATGGTCAGGCCCGCAGGGTGACATCTGGGCAGGAAGGAGAACATCCCTGGTTTGCTTGGCTGAGCTTTAGGAAACGGTGCAGGGTTTCCATCTCATGGTGCCGAGGCTGGGGTGTGCATTGCCAAAGAGAAGTTTGAGGCTGGTCTTTCCAGAGTCATTGGTCCACTCCTTTTGCCCTGGGGTGAGGTTGGTGGTTTTGGCAGCTCCAGCTGTGCCTGAAAGGGCTGCAACTGCAACTGTTTTGGTGGACTTGTGCAAGTTAGTGCTCCTCTCGCTCGGACTTTGAGCAGTAAATCCCACCTTGATACTACCAACAGTTGGGTGAATGGGGTGCTTTGTGTGGGGGCATGATGGCCACCAGGAAGAAAGGCGGATCTGCACGTTGTAGGGCAGCAGGAGTGCCGCAGAGTCTCCAACACTCTTCCCTCCACACCAGCAACGCGTGCCTCTGTCAGGACTGGGTGACAGTGAAAGCGTAGGTGTTGGACATCGCTCCTGGCCAGTGAGACCCATGTTGGATGGGTGGATGCTGGAGAGGGGCTGGAGCAGCACCGTTGGAGGCTTGTGGTTACGCAGTGCTTGCTGGAGGTTTTAAATGAGCGGCTTTGGTTCTTGAAATGGCTACTGTAACTGGTGCCCGTGAGTGTTAATTACCTTAATTGTGTTTTGTATTCTCCCAGGAAGGAATTGCTCTGTAGCTGGTATGTATATAACTGTTCTTCAGTTGTACAGAAATTACTTCAATTTAGATTTTTTTGCTGTAAAGTAATTTTTAGAGATTTACCAAAAAAAAAGAAAATTATTAAGACCAGACACAACCACGTCCTGTTTATGATTCAGCCAGTTCTGAAGTGGCATGACACAGGCCATGTCCTGCTGACCGGTCTTCACAAAAATCCCAGTCGTGTAATTTTGTAATTACCTTTGCTGGAGTGATTTTTTTTTTTTAAACTCTGCATCTAGCATTTGGAAATGGAGCATGGAGATCCTCAGCTTCAGCATCATTTGTTGGTTTCATAATTCAGCTTCTTCCATGCTGACTTTATTGACTGATCACTGGTTAATATTTAAATGTATGAAGTTGATATTGATTGGATCTCTTGTGAATATGATTATTCATGGAGGTGCTTGAAAATTGCTGTCTGACAGATGAATGATACCTAGTTGTAAATTAAAAGTAAATGCAAACATTTTAATAAAGATTTTTAGAAAATCTACATCATAGTCAAAATCCTCAAATTAAGACTCTCAAGGATCCAAAATTATTTCAGTCAGATCAGAACAAATTGAATCAGTGATTTGTTCGTTCATGTTTGTGAATGGAAACTTATGGGAGAGACTGATTCTTCTATATTAATACTGGGATGTCCAAGGAGAAATGGGAGGACCTTAGTGGAGGACTGGGAAACTGAGGGAGTGGGGATAAAACCAACATGACTTCTAGGTATTTAGGGACAACACTGAAATTAGAAGCTACATGTGCAAATGTAGGCTTGCTGTATACACAGAGAAGATAGATTAAAAATGGACTCTGCAGAGATAAAAAGGAGGAGGAGTAACAGTATAGAGATATCTAGAAAAAAACAAAGCAGAGTGTGATGGTATTTTCCCTGTTGGAAGAGGCAGTTCAGGAGATGTGCAGGGAATGGCGTGTCCCAGGGAACACCAAGCTGGAGCCATCTTAATAGAGGTTGTTCTCCTGGCAGGGAGCCAGGTAGGGGTTATATCCAGGGTTGCATTTTCCAAGTATGTTTAAATTTTTCAAAGAGACTTTATGAGCTAACTGGAGAAGAACCAATCTTTCCAGGGAGATAAAGAGTCCAGAAAGTAATGAAATGCTCCAGGTGTCTTTGAGACATCTCTGGCCCAAAGATGAGGAGCTTTTGCATTCCACTAATGTTGCTATTTGTTAACAGTGCAGAAAAAAAAGGGGCAGTGAATAAATTTACATGGCTGATGGTGAATCCCTGAGCTAGTCCTGCAAAATTTGGCTCTCCAAAGGGAGAATGTGTGCCTCTGAAAACCTCTGTTTACTCGGTGCCCAAGACCAGTGCCCAAGGCTGGAGGACATTAAAATCGTCCCTCTCTCTTGCCAGATGGTGTTGTCAACCTGAGCATCCCCATTGTGCTGCCGATCTCCACGGAGGACAAGGAGAAGCTGGAGGGCTGCGAGGCACTGGCACTCAGCTACGCGGGACGGAGGGTGGCGATCCTGAAGAGCCCCGAGTACTTCGAGCACAGGAAGGAGGAGCGATGCGCCCGTGTCTGGGGCACCACCTGCGCGAAGCACCCGCATGTCAAAGTAGGTTTATCCCCTTGCTGCTCTGGGAAGCCTGGCCAGGATGGGAAATGCGGGCAGGGGCAGGAGAACTGAACCTTTCCAAGGTTTCGAGGGCTGTGGGTGTCCCATCTGCTCTCCAATGCCAGCTTCTCGCTGGGAACCATTGTGTCCCAAGCAGGCAGGACTGAATTTTTAGGCTTGTGAGTTAATGCTGCGCTTGCTGCTTAACAAGAGCATCAGATAACAAGCACAAGGTGAAAGGGAAAACGAGCATGCTGCTGAGGAGCTGCTCCTTTCATTCACTCACCTTCACTGGTGTGCCTACACGACCACCAACTTAGCCCTCAAAGTTTTCTGGTGCTTGGGGTGTAATGATCTCAGTGATGCTGCCAAACATGAATGCTGCAGATCACTGACTCGTGCTCCTTTTAGCTGTGTTTTACTCCTCAATTTGGCTGTTTTGTACAGGCAGCCAACAAGGGTGTTATATTTTTACAGCTTATCTCTTCCCATTTACTCTCTGGCAATACAAAGAACATCATCCCTTAGAAAGGGAGAGTTCCAGGTTACACCGAGTGACTTGAACTGTCTGCTTAAAAAAGCTAAAGCTGTGTTAATTCTTTTCCCCTACCTTAAAATACCTTTTTTAATTGTGCAGCAGCAGTTGCTCACCTTGCAACAGGCTTATTCCTCCTGCATATTCCCAGGAGGAGAGAACAAAGAGTGAGGTGGAATAACTTGCAGACCCCTGGCTGCCAGAGAGGAGTCCAGCACCCAGATGGGTGCAGTGGTAGGGACTTGATTACTGATGCCTCATCTTACGGGGTTGCACTGCTCACCATGTTCAGTTCACGTGGTCCCTGTAAGAATGTTGTCCACCTACAGTGTGCTGAACAAGAAGGGAAGATCACCCTGCAAGGGGAGTCAAGCCTAACACTTTTCAAAAGAGACTGGGAAAGGGAAAAGGAGATATTTTGCTGTCCCCTCCGTAATGCATGTGTGCATAATTCACAGATGGTGATGGAGAGCGGAGACTGGCTGGTTGGTGGAGACCTCCTCGTGCTGGAGAAGATCAAATGGAATGATGGGCTGGACCAGTACCGCCTGACACCGCTTGCTCTCAAGCAGAAGTTCAGAGAAATGAATGCTGGTGAGTGCCCTGGGTTAGCACCAGTGACATGGCTCTTCTTGCCCTACGTGGCATTGGGAGATTTGTGTGATCTGTGATTACTTGCTTTCAAGCTCACAGCACTTGCCAAATTGCTTCTCTGTGCTCCCAAAATGGGACTATTCAGGTGGGGTGAGCAGTAAGAGGGGCACAGGGCATGGCACAAAAAGTGGCGCAGGGTCTCCTTGGTTAAGGACGGTGCTTGTGATGGGCTTCGTCCTCAGTAGGCCTCTCCAAGCATGGGACTGGAAAGTGTTGTGTGTCTGAGTGTCCTTTTTGTGTCCTCCCTGGCAGGTCAGAGCCTCTCTTTCTGCACGCCAGGCATTTAAAGCCCTGCACTGATGTGCTTGACCTTCACGCTCAGGTGTCTTCTCCCAGGTGTCTATCCCTGCAGGCTGGCAGGCGTCAACACCTACCTTCACTTTGGGGAGAGAGCGTTGGCCTTCCTGACGGTGGCCTGTAGCTTGGAGAGGTGGCAGGTCACTTAAGAAGTTAGGGAACTCGGTGGAGGTGTTCAGTGGCGTGTAAAAACATTGTAGGAGAACTGATAGGACTGAAATTGACCCCAAAGGAAGGATGTGCGATGCACATAAACTTGGCAGAGTGATGAAGAGACACTGTGCATGTATGAAACACTCATCTAAGGTATTTAAGGCCTCACTCACATGAAGATAGGACACAGATCTAACGTGCATATCTTATGACCGTGCTGAAATGTATAGTGTGTAAATGAAGCCGCAGGGTCTGATGGTCAGCGCAAGCCTGTGACCCTCTGAATCTTTCCCTTTTAGATGCTGTCTTTGCATTTCAGCTGCGCAACCCCGTCCACAACGGGCATGCCCTGCTCATGCAGGACACGCGGCGCCAGCTTCTGGAGCGGGGTTACAAAAACCCTGTGCTTCTCCTGCACCCCCTGGGAGGATGGACCAAAGATGATGATGTCCCGCTGGAGTGGCGGATGAAGCAGCACGCAGCGGTGCTGGAGGAGCAAGTCCTGGACCCCAAGTCGACCATCGTTGCCATCTTCCCCTCTCCCATGCTCTATGCTGGCCCCACAGAGGTAACGTAGGCATCAGCTGCTCCCCACAACAAGGCATGAAGCCTGTCTGTGGGGATGCCTGCTGCCAGCTTGCCCACGCAGCTCCAGATTGCCACGGGGGAGTTGGTAGCCATTCCATCGCTACTAGCTCCCACCATCGTTTGCCTGCAGCTTGCTACGGCAGCTGTCTCCCAGCAGAGCTCGGCTCCATGGGCTCCCATGCTTTCACAGGCTGTGTGGAGAGCTGGGGAGAAGGGGGCTAGAAAGAAAAGTCACTGCTGTGACCTTTTTCTCTGTTGGGCAGGAACACTCATTCATTTTCTCCCAGTGGCTTCCCTTCTGTCCCTAAATCGGTGGGATGAAAGTGGTAGACACTGAACCTCCCCTGGAGGAGGAAGGAGAGGGATGCGTGGACAGCCTTTGCCTGTGCGGGGCTCAATGGCTAGTGGGCTCTGTCTTTGCATGTTCAAAAAGCAAACCACTATCTCTGCTGCCAAATTGGAACAAGACCAGTTCCCATCCCCAGTGTTTCCCTTGAAATACATGTCCTTAGGAGAACCATGATGTTGCATCAGGTCCATCAGTGGAAGATGAGTCTGAGCAGCCTGATCGCTGTGAGAAACTGTGGCAAGGCTGCTGACGTGTCTCCTTCCTTCCTTCCTTCCTGCGTGTTGATCACCAGGATGTGTTTTGCAGCCCAGGGCGGGGACGGCTCAGTTGCTGCTCAGCCCTCAGCCAGTGCTCCTTGTGTCTCTCCTTTGCAGGTGCAGTGGCACTGCCGAGCTCGCATGATTGCCGGGGCCAATTTCTACATCGTGGGGCGCGACCCTGCAGGCATGCCTCACCCTGAGACCAAGAAGGACCTCTACGAGCCCACGCAGGGAGGGAAGGTCCTCAGCATGGCGCCGGGCCTGACCTCGGTGGAAATCATCCCCTTCCGGGTGGCTGCTTACAATAAATTGAAAAAGGCAATGGATTTTTATGACCCAAGAAGGTAACACAGGCAGCAGCGTCACCGTTTCTTCAGCCTACACAGCGCATGCGGTTTGCGATCGTGTCTGGCTTGCAGATTGCCAGGGGAGAGGGAAAAGCAGTTGGTGTTCCTCTTGAGGAGAGAAATGGGGGAAGAACCTGTGAAAACCACCCACTGCCCCCTCCAAAAGCTGACACCGTGTCAAGGATAGGTCACATGAAGCTGAAGATGCACCTTTGTAGCCACCAGGGAGGATGAGAAACAGTTTGGGGACTAAGTGGCAGTAGAAATACAGCCTCTCGCAGCTGGAGAAGCATGTTATGTACAGCTCCAGCTCCTCTCGAAAGAGGAACCCCATTGCTACTGACTGTAAACCCAGGCGTGAAGCCGCAGGCGGGTGCCGCTGGTGGGTGCCACTGGTGCCGGGAGGTTTCCAACCACGCGCTTGGGACGGCAGAGCAGCTGTGCTGGGAACGACTCGGGCCGGTTGTGCTGATTTCACCCCTGTCTCTGTTTTGCGCAGGCACGACGATTTCGACTTCATCTCGGGAACACGCATGAGGAAGCTTGCTCGTGAAGGTGAAAACCCACCAGACGGCTTCATGGCCCCCAAAGCTTGGAAAGTCCTAACCGAGTACTACCAGTCGCTGGAAAAAAATAATTAACACTACTCCTCCTCCCTAGAAATACTTGTATTAAGAGTGAGCAATGATTGATTGATTCCCTATGACACAGGTCATTTGCGTGGCATTTCCAATGCTCTGACTGTAGGATTTTCCTACCTGGGTCAGAGAGTATTTTACTAATCAGAAATACTTTGAGCCTGGTCCTTCTCCCCTTGAAGCTGCTGGAAGCGTCCCAGTGGAGCTGGAAGGGAAGGGCAGCGGGCCCTTCATTCCCAGCTGAGCGCGGCTGCAGGAAGCTCAGCACAGCCCCTGGATGGGCCAGCTGCATCATTCTGGTGCCACCAGGGCCATGCACCAGCCCCCAGTGCAGAGCTGGGACCTCAGCACCAGAATAAAAACATGTCTGTCCCCTGCATGGAACAAAAATGAAGTGCCTTTCCGCTACCCCTTGCCCAGCACTGCCCAAAGAGGCAGGAGCAGCTGCTGAAGAGAGGAGCAGTTGCTGCTGCCAGGGTGGGAGGGAGAAACGGGCACTCAGTGCTTGGATCCAGTCACTGCCCTCCAGGTTGTGCCTTTGACAATTTTTGCTAACTAACAGCGGGATTTTTTTTAACGCCCTTTTTTTAAAAGGATTTTTTTTTAATCAGCCTTGACTATCACCAGTTCCTTGTGGCCAAGACAATTGCTCACTGTTCTTCCTTGCTTCCTCCTGCTTGACCTCTCTGGTCAAAACAAAAGCTGGGCTGAGCGTTACTGGTGCTCCGAGTTCAGCTTTCTGTGGGGACTCTGCTGTGGCGATCCCTGAGCTCCCAGCCTGGTGGGCCCATGGGCAGGGGAAGCTGTCCTGGGAGGCACTGTAAAGTCCGGGAGATCTCTGAGAAAGCTCAGGGCAGCAAGCGAAAACTGGCCATGCTGTTTACATGCTTTCGTGGGTATCCTCCCACCTGGTGGGATTGGATCCCCCCTTCCTCTGCCCACGCTCCTCTGAAAGGTGAATTCAAGGCAAAACAGCAAAATCATGGTATGAGGTGGATCTGAGCGGCTGTACCTGGTAAACCAGCTGAGAGATGGCTCAAGCGCTTGCCCTCATCCATACCTGTAGCCCTGCGTGGGTATAGGTGACCGGATTTTACTTTGTACCTGCGGGATGGTGATGCTGGCTCCAGCTGGGGGACAGCCAGAGGATGACGGAAAAGTTCTTGGGTCCCCCCCAGCCATGTGGGGTGCTGCTGTGTGAGGGGCGATGGTGCTGAGCCAAGAGCCGGTGGCTGGTGCTGCTCTCGGCTCTGGCTGGTGGAAAGTTACTGCAGACCTTGCCTTCTTTTTTTTCCTCCCCGAAGTGGACTTTGCTGCTGTGCGTGACGTGAGGCTTTTCTGCTGACTCGCAGCTCTTGTGGTGGCCTCCGACAGGGCCAAGCGGCGTGACCGAACACCGGAGCTTTCCCTGGTCCCATCCACATCTCGCCCCGAGCACGTCCCACCAGGACCAGTGCGTGTCTCGGGGGTGGTCGAGGTTTGAGCGCAACACCCTGTGTGCCTCCTCTGACCGCAGGCAACCGCCTGCCTGCCCCTCAGCATCCTGCCTGCGGTCAGAGGAGGCTTTCCCAAGGAAAGGGCTGATCCTGCGGCCCCACTGTGCTGGTGGCGAGGAGCGTGCAGCCTCCCCGGCCACCACACTGGTGTGAGGTTTTTAGCCGGGGGAAGACAGCTATGCACTTGTTTGTTAGTTATTGCAACAACCTGAATTGATGATTTTTTTTTTGTACTCGTCTTTTTTTAGTAGACGCCCGAGGACCGGTCAGAATGTGTTTCAAATGAAATGGAAATAGTGTTCACCTCTTCCTGTACTTCAGTTTTAATTACAGATGGATCTACGCTCAGTAAAAACAATCGTGCTTCCGCTTGTAACTTAGGATAGTGAGCTACATTTGCAAGCTAAAAACCTGTTTTGCTGTGGCCATGGTACAGGGTCCGACACTACGTATGTGATTGGGAATATTTTTGCAAAAAGGTTTTTTCATTTATCAGCTGTTTTAGGGTTTTTTTTGTATTTTTTTTTTTTAAGTATCCCGAGCAAAGAGCCCAAAGCTGTATTATACCTCAAGAAAAATGCTGCAATGCCCATGGAAGTAGCTGAAAGCACACTAGCACCAGTGCCTTTTACACTCAGGCCCTCTGGCAGGGACCTGGAAGACAAAAGCAATACTCAAATTTTGCAAATTGCAATATTTGTCATTTTTAAGTAGTGAAATAGTACTGTCGCAGCTCCTCTTAAAATAATCAAAAGGTTAGAAAAAACCCCCACAGTAAATCCAAATGGTTACAGCAAAACACAAATGTTGTATTATCCTTTTAAAATAGTGTAGTGTACTGATTACCTCTGATAAACCTAGAGTATGTGGACTAGTTTTTTTTATAATGTATTTATTAAAGACATGAGACTGGAATTTGTACCTCAGCTGATGCATCTCATGATTTAATATATTCTGAACTTGATGCCCTGCTACAAAACACTCACTTTTAGTACAAATAAATATTTATACATGTAACTAACTCTCACTTTGTAATTTTTTGGGGGGGAAATTACAACCACGTGGTTCCTCTGGGGCTGTGACAGGTCTGTAGCAGTGGGAGCCCCTGCCTGGTTCCAGCCTTGCACGCTCAGCGAGCAGCGAGGCTGACCACGGAGCCCATGTCCTTTCAGAAACCTCATCTAGTTTACCTTTTTTTGCTGTCTGTACTATGTAGCATTGAACAAGTCACACTTCAACATTGTGACTGCGCTGTCTGTACACCTTTTAGCTGCTAAAACTGCAGAAATAAGGGATGATGCTGCATCACGCGGTCTCTTCCCCGCAGACCTGCTGGAAAGGGGCTGGGGGTCTCGGAGAGCACCACAGCCTTCCTCGCTTTGGGACTGACAAAGGCAGAGCTTGCAAGCCCTGCCAACCTCTGTTCAACGGAGCTGAAGGCCCTTGGCCACTGGCCCGCGCCTGCCCTAGCTGTGCCCTCTGCTCATCTTGCCGGGGTTCCCGGCGCCCTGCTCGCCCAGAGCCATCCCCCGCAGCACCCTGGGTTTCACCCTTGGCTGCCTAGCTGCCACGTCCCAGGCTTCCCAAGCACCAGGCAGGGAAAAGATACCTTTGCCCAAGCCAGTCTCCAAAAAAAAAAAAAAAAAAAAAAAAAAAAAGCTGTATTTACAGAATTCAAACACGGCCACACTGGCAAAGGTTACAGACAACAAATCAATGAAGACACAGAGCAAACAGACACCACATTTATTTACCTGTTACTTAAGACTTCTCCAAAGATTTCTGTTTGCGCTGCAGTATCAGACTGGCAAGATACAGCCCAGGGACAATTTAGGTACAGTCTGTACTGTACACAATATCTGCTGCTGACCGCTACGGTTGAACAGGTCCTAGGCACGTTATTTGCCTGCTGGGAACATCTACGCCTCTTCCTGCCAGCGGATTCCACCTTTAAACCCCCAAGAAAGACCTGTTTCACATGACGCTTTGCATCACAAGTCGGAGCTCAGTGCTGGAGACTAGATCAGCCTCAGCCCACGCCTGTGAAACAATGCTCGGTTTGGGCAACCGGCCCTCGACCCGCAGGAGAGGGGTTAGGCTTGTCCCTGCGCTAAGGAGCGGCAGGATCAAACGGTGAGGAGCCTGGACCAAGCCCCTGGAGACCGTGGAATGAAAGCGGCCACGTTCCGGCATGACAAACCCTGCCGCCTCCCCACCTTCTGAGCAAGCTGCCAGGAGGACCTGCGCTTTGACAGACTCCAAAAGCAGCAGCAGGAGCGGGCAAGTCTGGAAAATTCCTTGGAAAAGTGGAAATCGCACTCCAGCTGTGGGAACTGTCCTCAGGGGCAATTACAAATAACCTCTTGCACCTCTGCGAATCAGTCCCTGGAACCTGCAGCAATGCATTACAGGCATGAGGTAAAGGCAAGATCCAGCCAGCATGCAAACAGCCAGGTTGGTGGAGAAACACCCAAACCGGAGCGACTAGAGGATGCCCCCGGCATCTGCAAACAGTGAAGGGTTTGTTCCTATTCCTGTATGCTCAGTTTGACATTTAAATTTGCTTGAGAACACACTTTGCACTCACTCTATTAAAGCCAATTGCTAAGATGGCATTCTTCGGCTGCCCGCACCAGCCTGGCCTTTCTCAGGTGTAACAGCTACCGCGAGGGGCTGGGAGAACGTCGGAGTCAGAGCAGGCACTGAAAACAAACTGAATAGCTGGAGACCCGCATCAGGCACACACATAATTCAAACCTCCTGAGAAACCAGCTTCCACTAAAAGTAGCACGATTTGCATGTTTAATTTTAAGGCTAGTGCTTGAACTCGGGCTCTTCGAGAGCTAGCGCTGGCTTACATCACTTCCTAATGTGACTAGTGGGATTAGCATTCCACACACCCTAGACTTTTTAGATTTCCACAGCCCAGTATTTCTGGCATGCCTAATGTCCTACATCCTCGTGCGAGAGCAACGTGCATTTACCATAGACCTTTTACCCCCATATAAAAAAGCAAGGCAATTATTAAATTATTAAAAAAACCTCCCCATGTTTGGTACCCAAGGAGATTAAATCAGGTCAAACCCAGCTGCTGCATTACACAACCAGCATGCCAGACAAAGGGACAGCAATGAGAAAGCTGCACTTCACAGAAACTGGCACCAGCACCTGATACTCTCCGATGGCCACCTCCAGCAGTCTTTGGTTCACTTTGCAGTGCATTTCATTTTACATCGTTATCTCGTTTTCAGTGCTTACCTTCCCTCGATAGCTAGCAGAGCTGTGACACAGCATACCACCCCAGGGGTTTGAACAATTCCGATTATGTATTTGTGTTTAATTAGTGCACAATTTGTAATATTGTAAGAAGAAAAATCAAGTTCTTGAAAACCTACTGACAATAACTTTACCAAAACACTGTTGCCACTTACATTTTTTAACCCTTTGCCTTTATCACCACGTAACATGAATTTACTAAAACTGTTACCAGCAAGTACAGCAGAACATTACCAAGTCACATTTATAAACCGAAACCCCATTCTCTTCTCTTCAATTTCGCAGATCAGAGCACGTGACAGAGCAAAACATCACAAAATGACCCCCCTCACCCCACGCCTCAGAGCTATGCGCAAGACACTTCATGGTACAATGCCACGGTGCAGAAGTGGGTCTTCAGAGGAGGTTAAATAGCAGCAAGCCCTCGTTACAATGCATAATAGATCAGAAAGCCACAATTTCAGAGAGCTTATAATATGTGGGGCTTTATGAAAGACCAGTTAAGATTCTGCTCTAATTACTCACATCAAGGGAAAAATAAAAATAAAACCAGCATTTGTTTAAAAAGCCTCAAAAAGCAGAATCCATACAAAATGAAAAGTATTCAAACATTTTTACAGCAGTTTACTATCTTTACTAAATGGCACCAGATTTCAAGTGGTCATGTGAAAGAAAAGTCAGTAACGTTTCAAATTTTGCCTGAAAGTTATTCTAGAAGCAGAATTTCTATCTTCGTATTTGCTGCTAAAAGGAAGAAGTAAGTGTGAATTGAGTATCGACGAATCTTTAATCTATACATCTTCTGATTTGGTTTGATTCAGTAAGTAGAAAAGATTTTCCATACTCAAGTTATCTACAGATTATGTCTATATATAAAAAAAATGGTGTGGATATATACATTTAATACATACACACACGCTCGTACGTATATACACAAACTGGTAATGGATCGTCTTCCCTCCACACCGGTGACCCGCTGAACCCACGCACCATGTCAGAACCTGCTTTAAGGCTACACAGTGTATCGAGTATGGGACAAAACACAGGCAGTTGCTCTTGGTCTGGGCTATAATTGTTCCACTTCATGATCTATTGTTACACTTCTAGTTGCGCATGACGGAATTTCAATAACTTAGAATTTGTTGTATAAAAACAATTCCAGAAACAGAACTCCCTTATTCGAGGAACATCCCCGCTCCCACCCCCTGACATTGTTTTTGCTAACTGATTACAGAAGTCAAACTAAATCACATCAGAAACTGCAAACACACTCTTTTGTCTTAATCTAAACTAACATGCATCAAAACATTCTGCAGTGTGGCATCCTTTGATTTTCTCATCTTCTCAATCGCCCTGTGGAGATCCTGTTGCTGCACAGGCCGAATTTCATCTTCGTCATGGCTTTAAAAGAAAGAGAGAAAGAAAAAAAGCAAGATAATGATTCAGGTGCTGTGTAATAGCTATTCAAAGAATGAGAAGCAATCACTGACAATAGCAGCTCTGACATGGATCCAGCATTACACTGGAAACACGCGCCTGTCTGTGCACATATTACCAGCAAGTATGGGACATCATCAGAGGAACATAACAGCAAGTGGAGTTACGTGCATGCAAGAGTGTTACCACCATGTAAGCCTGGTAAATACAGTGTAGTAATACTACTTGCTGGCACAGGCCACCTCAAGCTTGACACCTTGGAACAAACAGTCTTATTTTCATAGTCAAAATGAATAAAGGTAACTTACTTGTTTGGGTATTTTTGTTGTATAGTGGCAACTTGTCAACAAAAAGAGAACCTCCTGCTTTCTGTTAGTCACAGCAAGGTTTTTTAAACCTCTATAAATTCACAATTCAAATCAGAAAATTCAAACTAATAATTGGGACAGTGTGTAGCACCAGGAGCATTCACAGTTGCTGTTCAGCTATCGTAACAGACAGAATAAAGACACATACGTCTCCTCTTCACAGGCAGAATTAACATATTCCCTGACACAGAGGAGTGCTGCATCCCGGCACATTTCTTTCAGATCACTGCCCGAGAAGCCATTGGTCTCTTTAGCAACTTCTAGGAGATCTACATGCCTGTCCACCTGTCAAAAAAAAAAAAAAAAAAAGGGTCAGAGCATGAAAACTCTGAATTTATTTACTTTGTTCACCAAGGACAAGAAACAGTCACCTCCAAGTATTTTTACCTGCCCTAAGAAGATTTTTTTCAGCCTTGACTTCTTTTGAGAACTAAAAGAAAATTATTAACTTACACTTTGAACCCTCCAAGTAGTTCATTTAATTAAATACAACTGATGCTTCATCTCATAAAACTCTGTAGCTGATTAAGAAAAAAGAACAGGCAACCGAAAGCGCACCATCATATCGGTATATTCTGTTACTGATGAAGCTCCTGCACCATTTTGGAAGCCTACTGGATGGCAAAAACTGGATCACAGAAATAATGACCAGTTTTCCCAAATGCCCAAACAGGTTTCCTGCAAGAACACTGTGTTTTTTGGTAAAAGGCTAGACCAGACCCTACGTGCTATCTTATCTATAGACAATGAACACTAACCAGTGGGTCTCATTTCACAGCCACAGCACTTTTTTGACATTATTTGAAAGAGTGCATTTTGTTTTCATGAATATCTCTTTTGACCAGCAACACAGCAAGGCCGGAAAAAGTTCCTGTCACATTTATGTTTTGTTGTTGCCACCTTTCAGTGCAGAATAAGAAGTTGAAAAGAAGTCGTTCACTATCGCAGCAACTCAGTTGTCTGTGGAGTTACTGAACAACTGCTCCTACTTTATACAACCACAAAATGGGGAACTTGGAAGCAAAATAAAATGTCTAACTCCGTGCACTGGATCAGACTGAACTCTATCCAGCCGAGACCCCACATTTTTTCAGTCTGTTTACAGAATCTCTGATAATAGCCCCTTTCAGCATATTTTCCAATGCATCAGTATTTCCTTTTCAAAAAGTTACAGCCAAATTAGTCTAGTAAAATGCTGGAATTATGGGATGATTTCTTCTAAGAGGGAAACTATTCCGTGGTGATGAAGGCAAAGCCCCAAGTGTAATCTTTGCTGCTTCCTGCTACCCCGTCAACCTGTGCACTCCCCAGGATAACCCAAGAATGCACCGACATCCAC
Organism: Haliaeetus leucocephalus; assembly: GCF_000737465.1. NCBI lineage: Eukaryota > Metazoa > Chordata > Aves > Accipitriformes > Accipitridae > Haliaeetus > Haliaeetus leucocephalus. The sequence continues at coordinate 275,553 of NW_010972634.1, read as the reverse complement.
TGAGCACCCTTCCAATTTCCACTATTCCTCCCACTTTTCTTGAAGGACAAGGGCTACAGATACTGTCCTGTTGGCTTGTCTCTTGCGCTTGTACTTGAGCCCCAGGTCCCTGACCTATGACTCAGCATGCAGTGCTCTGGTTTGGGTCTGGAGCGAGCCATCTGGCTCCCCAGGAACAGAAATTAAGGCAAAAGTAGCTGCTGACTTACACCAAAGCGCCTCCTATAGACACTACAGCCTGGCTGTCTTGAAGTGCTTTGCTTTAAAGCATCATCCTGCACAGAAATACCAAAGCCAGTAGCAGTCAGCTGTGGATCTGCAATGTGTTTGCTCAATGTGGGGCTGAAGGCCATCAAGAACTGAATGGAGCAGCACAGCTGAACAAATAGAAAATGAGCATGTTGTATAGCAGGCATTAACAAGGATTTCCCTTCAAGTGAGAAATAAGAAATAAGATTTTAAGACAGGCAGGGAAAACAGAGGGCATGACTACACCTGTCATGTGAAGGACTGCAAGGAAGTTTGTCACCCTGGCTGGAAACAAGCTGGGCTTGAGAGATCCAATTCCTCCTCCTACAGGATAACCAATACAGGCTGATTCCCCACCACCCCACGCCCCCCGAAAAATGTTATTTATGTGGCTGTGATTCACTGCCAGATGCTTGATATACCTTGTGTTCTTTCAGGTCCATAATCAGGAGCCAATTTATGTTTCTGCTGAAGGCCTTAAGGCCAAGGTGCTGCAACTCCCAGGCCCAGGTGCCGAGGCAAAGGAGACAGAGTCCACCTGCATGTGAGGGCTGGGTGGCTGCAGATATTCAGGGAGCCTGGATAAAGGTCTATTATTTGGCACATCTCCCTAACAGCTCTTGAAAAGAAATCTGAAAGTCTGAAGTCTGAAATCACCACTTGCAAGAGACGTTTTAGTTTGTTTGAGATTTTCTGCAAATAGGTCAGCTCTTCCTCCACAGCTCCTTTGGCATTTCATATCAATTCTGTTTTCACACCTACGTCTAGTACTTTGCAAAAAAGCCAACCTATATCCTAATCCTATATAAACAATCCAAAATGACCATTTGCAAAGTATCCTCCCCAATATCTCAGCCATTTGCAGTGATGAGCTGTGATTTTTAGGCCTCTTAAAAAATGTAAGCTGGTTTTACTAACAAATGATATTTATTAGGATAGACCTCAAATCAAGAGACACTTTGCAATATTAACATCAAGACAAATTAGTGCTGCAGACTACATTTGGCAGGAACCTCTGATAACACAGGTCCCATATCCTGCTAACAGACATGGTACCAGATGTGCTCACAGCTACTCCTTCCCCTCATCTTGGAATGCAGATGGTGGCACAAACACCATACAATATTAGGAACAATATCTATAGTAGCTTTCCTCTAAAGGAAATACGAAATAGGGATCAAAGTGCAAAAAGCAGCACTGTCAAAAAATGTCATTCCTCGTTTCTTGGCTTGAGCCAACAGACTGTACAGAGTTAAAAAAAAAATCAGTATCTCTTCTCCCTGCTTCATGATGTCTTGAAATTTTTTTCACTGATCAAAGTGATTTCCAAATATGATTCACCTTCAGCATCTTTAGAGATAAATATATTATCTTGTTATATAACAAGAAAATGGAGACAAAGAAATTAAGTAATTTTCCTCAGAGGTGGTGATTCACCACAAAAGCCAAGACTGCTGCCCTGACTGAGGCTCATGCTTAAAGCAGTAGGCAACTCTACTGCTTTAATTTAACGCCACACCTAAAAGCACGGAAGATTCCTAAGTTATAATCAGAAACACCCTGGTAGATAATCTCTACCTTACTCCAAGACAGTCAATTATAAAACATGTTTTCTACAACTCCAGAGCTTGCACTCATGACAACAGTAATAGAGCAAATTAACCATTAAAATAAGTCTACTTACATTTTCATTTTTCAAAATTAGCTTCAGGATTGCTTCTCGTTGTTTCAGAGCCTTAAACAAAAGAGTTTAAAGTTACTAGAGTACAAAAATAAACATATGTAACACCTATCTCAATTTTGCACAGCGTGGGCTTTCAGTCACAATTCAGTGACACAAGCTGATCCCTCAGACATGAGGTGTGATACGTGCTAAGGAAACCTATCTGACGGCAAATCACTCAGCAAAATGAGATCTAGGGTACTCTGACTACAGGAGCACATGAAACTAAACATTTGAGCATATACATTTACACTAACTACAGGGAAAAGGAAAATGCACTGACATTTAGTCTTACTTTGCCCTAAGTGAAAGCAGCTGTCTCCAAAGATTTCCCACCATCTTTAACGGAGGGCAGACTCTCTAGATCTAAGGGATGCTTTCAACACTTTGCTAAATCAGATGAAGAGGATAAACTGTTCTGCTTAAAAAAAAATAAAAAAAATTTAATTCTACAGATGATGCTTGGGAAATGTTAAGCAATATAACATACTGTGATGAGGTTACTGAAAGAAACAGTTAAGTAGTGAGCATATCCTTAATAGCATGGTAAAACACAGGCAGCAGAGACTCTTTTTTGTGTCTCTCAAAACCAAATTTGTCCTAAATTCACTTTCATTGTTAAAAAGGGAAAAAGCTACCCCATAGATACTCTGAACAGTTCATACTCTGTCTCAAAAAATACTTCTTCCATTTCCCCCTGCCTTGCAGATAATTTCTTATGAGTAATTTTGGGCACCCTAATCTCAAACTTCGTTATAAAACCTGCAAGGCTTTAGCTACTCTACAGCAATACTACCTGTGCACACTTCCAACCCACAGCACACAAAAATTATCTTGGCCCTCAATAAAAGAGTTGTAGCCAATCTTGGTTGCATCACAAAGTACCGCAGACAAGAACAAGAGACAAGCAGTAAGTTGATGATATGGCTGTAGCAGGATAAGGAAAATTATGTGTCTGTGCCCTAAACAACACCTCCTGTTGTAATTCTGATCCTGGGAGAGGGAGCCAACCCCTGTAATATCCTGAGGCACTGTTACCTGTGGATAATTCACCCTTCTAACAACAGTTCTTGATAGAAAGACATGATAAAGTACTAAAATACACACCCTTGCCCCTTACTAATTCAAGGAAAACTTGAAGATGAGTAAGGTGTATGAAACCCTATGAGCAGGCATTGCAGAAAAGCAGTTACTAGGTTATAAATGCTTTGTTTCAAAAAGTATCCGCCCACAAGGAGTGAAAGCCAGTTCAAACACGATGGGTCTGGGAACATAACTACTCTCTTGCACAATAATAGGAGTTTTACTCCTCCAGTTCTGTCTGTAAGTTTCTGCAAAAAATGAATAATGAAGGGTATTTCTGTAGCCAGAAGGGAATACTGACAACCACAACTGAACTCTTTATAATATTGATACAAAAATGTCTTGTGATATCACTAAGTGTTCAGACGTGACTAAAATGCCTTTAAAAAGATGGCAATGGCAAAATGTATAGGAAGGGTAACCTTGTGATGGCTAGCATAACTGATAAAGACCAAACTCTGCATGTTTGGCATAAATCTTAAGTGGAATAAAAACAGTTTTCCAGATTGCTTGCAGCGCCTGACTGTGGAAAGGCTTGAGAAGAATGTAGGCTTTGGTATGCAGATCTCATTGCCCCTTCTCTCCTTGAAAACAAAATACTATGTATCGAGACCTGCTTCTTGATACCATCTGACCTGTGTGCCACTCTCCCCGTAGGCAAGCGTGTGCAGTTGCTTCTGTGCTTTTTGTGATTGTTTTCAAGTTAAAACTAAGCTCTTTCCAGAGCATAGTGTCTAAGCCACTCCACTCTTACAGATGAAGAAAATGGGTGGGAAGCTCTCAGAGCACATGGAGTTGTTTCAGATAAAAGACCCAAAGAATCAAGATTTCTGTGAGCAACTTCACCTTAAAAAGCAAAGTTCTATATGTGCTTCTAAAAAAATAAACCCAAATCAAAATAATACAGTATTTCTTTGGAAAAAAAACCAAAACAAAAACCAAAACCAAACCCTGAAACGTACATTTCTTGGCTGATAAGGCACCTGCCTGCAGTTCAGCCACTAGGCACACTGTTCAGGCAAACCTGGCGCAACTTACAGGTTGGTTGATGTGAAACCGGGTCGGCATTCTTCTCATGATTGCAGAGTCAAGATCCTGAGGACGGTTGGTGGCTCCCATCACTATTACCTGTATACACCAACAGAAAAAACTAGTCAGCCTGAAACCAGCTTTTGAAAACATCGCTGTATTGGAGTTTCAAAACCAAACATGTGATTCTTCCACACTTATCAAGAACATCAACATTCAAAGAAGTTACATAAGGTTTCTTGGTACCCATTTCAGCAACTGGATTTAAACAGGCAGCTTAAGAGAGCATTGGTGCCACAGATTACCAGCTGGGTGGAGATTTTTACATTAGTCTGAAGCCTTCTGAGCCCAATTTGAAAGTTCAAACTCTAAGCAGTAACCCAAAACTTCTGCTTATAAGTCTCAGCGATGTCTCTTTAGTTCCTAGTGGTCTGGAAGGAACTTGAAAGGAGACGTTTTGATAAGGTATTACGAAATGTGGCAGTTCTGTGCCATGTTGAAAAAAGAAAGGCAATCAGTTCACCAGGACAACCAAATTGGCAGCTTTTGCATGCACTAAAATGTTGCTGCTTTTTTTTAAGCATTAAAAAAAAAAAGCATTAAAAGTCAGTAGGAACCTATACGCACTGGTATACTGTAACAGCAGCGCATTAGACGTGTACAAGCCAAGTTCAATACAAGGAGAGTATCTACCTCATTTGACTGCATTCCAGTTATTAGTTTAAGAACAAATTTACTTCCCATTCACATCAGCCTTGTTTTCTCATTTGTTATTTTAAGTTATGTACATTGTAAATACCCAGTCACAAAAGTGGAAAAATGTCAGGGAAATTAATCTCATATCAATAAGGTTTCCTGACATGCTTCTGGTCTTTTGGCTGGGGTCACTGCTCTGCAGCAGCCCCTGGCCAGGCTGGGTTACATGTCCCGGAGCAGAGTCACCCTGCCACCTAGAGGCTTAATTACACGGTGGCAAATTGCTACGCCCAGAAAAAGCAAAAAAGGTGCATTTTTAGCCAGGGCTCGGGCAGTCTTCACTTTCTAGAAAGCATTACGCATGCAAGCGCTCTGCACTTGCCTGCGTGCCAAACACAAGCTAATGTTTGGCTGAGCTGCCTCTTGCAAAGAGGCATCACCATACCCATGCTGTACTTCCCCAGGATCTGCATCAAGGCCCAACGTTGGACCCAAAGCGTTGCCCCTCTGTGTCCCTGGAGCCGAGAAGCCTTCCTAAAACTGGCTCTGTCTGCAGGTTCTGTGAACGTGGGACCCCCAGAGGGCACAAATGCGGCTGTATGGGGCTTCCAGACTTAAACTGTCCCTTCAAGCAGCACAGCTCTGTTTTCCAGGCACTGTGCCCCAAGTTCCTGCCAGACTCAAGACTGTATCCTTGGCAGGTTTAGTCCAAAGCTGAACATGCTTTTCAGGTGCAGTCAACACGGGAACAAATAACATTCATCACAACACTTACTTACAATTTCCTCCTAGCATTTGGAATTTTTGTTACCGTAACAAAAGCCAAATTTAATCCTTATTCAAAGGAAATTTGTTTGGCAAGAATCAGACAAGCAACGCAAAGCTCCCAAGTAAACATTTGTAATTAACGAAAGAGCCCAGCGAGCTGGCTGTCAAAAACTGAGACAATGCAAATGTCAAGACCATTGCTTAAAGAAGACTTCCTGAATTGCAATGACATCCCAGGGAGGAGCCTGAAGTATGGTATTGAAACGAAACACTCCTGCTGAAAAACTCCCCAGAAACGTGAATCAACCCCTGCAGTGTCCCCAGCCAATTGTTTGCATTGCATTTTACTTCAGTGGCCCCCTACCCTGCAGAGGCGTACGAGTAAAGGACAGGAGTGACGTGTTCAGGCACTGCATGCTGAACGTAAGAGATGGGTAAGAGCGTTGTCTTACTGCAGAGAATGAACAATTTGAATTGCTCCAAGAAGTTGTCAGTATATTGGGAAAAAAAGATAATACATTCAAACACCAGAAGAAATGTGTTCTTGCAAGATCACATTAGCTTCCAGTTAAAGTGTTCATACCATTGGCCTCTTATTAATGGTAAGCAAACACTCTGCTTTAAAGCTCCTCAGTACATATATTCACTGTGTTCTAATCAGGTTTTAAAAATATCAACCGAAAAAAATCTTAAACACAAGCTTGAGAGAGGAGGAAAAGCAGATTTTACAAAGAGTTAATGGAGGTCAGAGCATTGGAACTCATTCATAAAAATACAACAGATTAAAAAGGCTGAAAATTTTTAAATTGAAGAAAAAACCATCCTTTTCAAAGGCCTTAAAAAGATTCTTCCAGGTGAAAGTTCAGAAACACACCAAGCAGGCTTTTGTCTATGCTACATTCAAGTCATTTATTTCATAAATATTTGTGTGTGTTTGTTTTTACAGCACCAGCAGCTTTTTTATTTTTTTTTCCTCTCCAAAATACAATATTTCTGTTGAGATTATGGGAGGGGGACAGAAGCTTACAGGAATAATGGGATGAAAGCACGGCTCCATTTAACAGAATTTGTCTTTTGATAGCATCAACTTCTCTACCCTTTCAGATTAACTCCAGAGTCTAGTGTTTGTTTTACGCTAGTCCAATGCTTTTCTGGAAACAAGCCAACCAACCTGCAACTGGGATGGATACTCAGATCTTTCAATACCTTTCCTGAAATCAGAGATTCACTTAATCTGAAGAAAACACTGCTGACAAAACATTTTTCAAAACAGTTTAAAAATTCCCAATTTTGGTGGCTCAAACTATACAGCTATATTACTGAGACTTAAGACGTTTCTGAAAATAAGACCTCTTAGCTAAAACCAAAATACTTACAAAAACAGTCTTCTCAAGAATGATCTATTATTGTAAGTCATCCCATTCCCATAATATACTGGTAATCACTGACAGGTAAAGAAATTCTTTTGGCAAGTATTACTACATGCAATCTGCTACTCTTCCCAAATGGCTTCCCACCGAGGGAAGAATCTCATTACTTTTCTTGTCATCCTTTGTACTTACTTGGCAGTTATAATCAGTGTCCAGTCCATCCCACAGACTCATGAACTGAGCTTTCATCATAGCTGTAGCTTCATGGTCAGAACTCGATCGACTTCGTAAGAAGGAATCTGTATTAAGGGATTCATTATAGCAGTTTACTTTCAAGCCTGCCATAGAAACTATGCTGTTTGATTCCTCACGTGCAGACTTGGGCTATTCTCTATCTTGAAAATCTTTATTAAAAAAAGTATTTACAACAGATGAAAAGTATTTCTTACAATAAAGAACAGGAAAGCAGAATCTCACCATACTTTTAAGCACATCTTTTATATTACATTACATGAATATGTACCTATCACATGAGACTGTCCCAAATCTTGTGCTCCAATTTTTCACTTTCCTGAATTCACTGAAAGTGTAACTTTCACCTTAATTTCTCATGCAGAGATGGAAGCATTCAGAGTCTGGCAAGCTAGAAGACACCAAAGCACAGGATAACAGCAAGCTGCAGGACTAACGTAAAGTAGGCTATACACTTCATTATGCAGACCTCTAACTCTGCTAGTGGTTGCCTAAAGAATTTCCAACATCTAGAAAAACACCACATTTTTTGCACCTATACAAAAGGATAAAAAGCATCTTGAGTACGTAGCCCATTCATAAACCTAGACTGTGGAAAGAGCAAAAGCTTTGTCAGCTCTGTTTCTGCAAAACATACAACTCACTCTAAGAAGCACCAGTGCTACAAGACAACAAGCAAGTTTAAACTGACCTGCTCAAGTTCACAGGGACTTAGACGCTAATGTGACAAGTCCAAATGCACGGAACAACTGGCACCTTTGCTGTCTTCCTAGCTGAACCTCCCCTCCTACTTCTTCAGCCTTATTAAACTATTATTCCTGAGCTCTCCTAAACCCATATTTTCTTTTCCATTATGCACCCTCACAGCAGAAGCGTTGAAGTGTATTTGGTGATGGGTTTCCTGAATAAGGAGTTCCCTTGACAGAAGAAAAGCTTTCCTTATGGACCACCTTAGTCCAACCAAAAATAAGCAGCAACTTGTTCTACTTGTAATTTCCTCCACTAACACGAGGAAGAAATACACTGGTTTTCCTAGTTTGCCACCATTACTTTACAATACTATTTATATGGCGAAACCTTGTTCCATTATCACTCTTTTTAAAGAAAAGATGACAGTAGATCAATATACCCATCAACTTGGACCTACAGTTTAATGTCACTCTGCTATAGTTACTTACAAAAAAAGACAGATTTTTACCTATTTCATCAATAAAAATGATGGACGGTTGGAGCTTTATAGCAAGGGAGAAGACAGCAGCAGCCAGTTTTTGAGACTCTCCATACCATTTGTCCGTCAGTGTTGAAGGCTGGAGATTGATAAATCGACAACCTGCTTCCTTTGCTGTAGCTTTGGCGATCAGCGTTTTGCCACAACCAGGAGGACCATAGAGAAGTACTCCTGCAAAAGTAATGGTGTTAATGCTCTCCGATCACTGTACAGAAAACATGCTTTGGTATGGCAGACCTGATAGTGTCCAGGCATGTATTTTATCCAAGTTTTAAAAGATAAGAAACCAAGTTACACAGTGTTCCATCAAATCAAATACAGAGTTATTCAAGATATCCTTATTATAAAGTTAAAGCTAAGAATATCTAAAACCAGGTATGGTGAAATTGAAGGGAGACATTTGTCTGAAAGATTACTTCTATTACTGTGACTATAAAGTTTACATAAAACTAACCCCCTTCTTATTTCCTGTAAGCATTTGACAGGCCTTGTTTATAGCCAGTTTCAGCCTTGCTATTAAAACTTAGCACAGATTGGGTAGAGGAAAAAAAAAAAAAAAAAAAAAGGAGCCCACAAACATTTTAAACAAATTACTCCCAATTAAATATGACATTTCATATTATTTTTAAACTTGTCATAGTAAAAGAATTCACAGTAGTGTTTTTCTAACATAGTTGTAAAGAAAACAATTTAAAGAAAAAAATTAAGTCAAACAAGCCTGAAACACAGAGAATTACTAGGGTTTTTTTTCTGTTTATGTCACTGACAACCACAAACATAACTACTCGGAAGCAATGACTTCCTATTAACACATGGTGCAAGCCACTAATAAAACTGGGGAGCTTGCCCTATATGGAAAGTCCACTTTCAAAAGATAAATAAAAAATAAATTTTTCCTTCAGCTTATTAGATCATGACATTAAAGTAATTTTCCAGACAGTTTCAATTTGTAACTTAAACAGAAAGTAGCCTGGAAAAACTAGACCAGTTACAAAAGTGCTTCATTTTCCATCACTTAGGACACAAAACTGAGATGGTCACAGATACAGGCAGTAATTAATAATTTTCAGAGAACTTTCAGAAGACAATATTCCAGGGATCAGAGCAGTAAAGATAAACTTTGGCATTTTGTCCAACATTTTAGGTTCAAATTCTGCTTGTCTGCAGTAACATACAGCAAATATGGCTGTAAGCACTCCAGCAGAGAGAGTCCAACTTCTGCTTTACTGTTGGAAAGTTAATTTGTCACCCACCGGTTTCCTTACTGCCTCAACACTGTGCAATTCGACTCCAGAGAAAATCAAGAGATCTCCAGAATAAAAATGGGATCTCTGTCTTTTTGAATCACCGGAATTTCTAGGACTAGAACACAGAGATGACTGCAAGATTAGCTTACGTTGACGTCTCATGTTTATGACTTATGTTTCTGTGACACCGTAGAAATATTAACCAAGGTTGCATACAAAGCTGTACAGCAGAGTTATAGTTCACCTCTGCCAAAGGACAAGATGGGGTATAAAAAGAAAAAAAATTGACAGTGTAGGCAGTTAAAAATGCAAGTTACATAGATCAGTGCACTAAAATGCAACATCAATAACTGAAAAGCAATTATTGCTTCATTATTAAGATGAAACTTATTCACTAGAACTTGATTTCACGGCAAGAGAAGATAAAAAAACTGAGGGTTTTCCCTGGCATCAGTCCTAATGGTTGCACTTCGGACTGCCAACCCACTTCCTCTTTCCTTTTTTGGTAATGAGAGTTTTTTTTTTTTTTTTTTTTTTTTTTTTTAATACCAACATATAAATCTGTAACATTTCCTTCCTACCTTTTGGTGGCTGTAAGAGCCTGGAATTCTCAAACAAGTATTTCTTCTTGATGGGCAAAATGACAGTATCTTTCAAATCTGTAATAACATCATCTAAGCCTGCAATATCACTCCAGGTTACCTAATAAAGAAAAAACATTATTAGAAATGATCACCATAGTCCCTGCCAACAAAAAATATCCACAAGCTTAAAAGTAGTGTAAGACCTTAAAAATAAAAAAGACAAGTGATTAAAAAAAACTCTGCTCTCAATGATGCAATTCTAGTTTTAAATTACAGAAATATTTTCTATGTATTTCCACAGATACATATATATGACAAATAATGTAATCCAAAGCCAAAATCAAGATCTTCCATGTCTGAAGTGCTTTCAGAGTAATGTGGAAAACAGTTTCTTACATGCATGCTAAGTGGGTCTACAAGATGTGCAGCAATACTCATTTCGTATTCAGTAAGCTTGACATTTTTCACTCCAATTTGCTTCATTAGTTTTTCAGCCTGGGGGAAATAAAATGCCAAGAAAATCAGAGAAAGAAATTGAATGCTTAAGTCAAAAATTAGTTTTTCAAGAACTGCTCTTTGGAGTCTGAAAAGCTGCTCCAGAAGTCACATGTGAAAAGAAGTTAAATCTTTCTGAAGTAGAAGGTTCTGCTGTTTCCTAATGACTTGTTGTCACTTGAACGAAACTAAGTCATATGTCTCAGTTCCCAACAAATAAGCGTCACACCAGTCCTCCCACCCCCAAATCCACGGGTCATACATCATGACCTGAAAAGCAACCAAAATGAACATTAAAACATGGAGTTTGCTGTTCAGTACAGGTTTGCAGACACACAGGTAACCTCTGCACAAAATCATTTCAATAATGTCTACGGGAGTTTTCTAAACTAAGACAGGTATGTTACACTTAAAAACTTTCAGATGAAAATCCCGAAACTTGTTATTAACTAGAACTCTAGAGTTCTTTCACGTGCTTAATTATCTTCACTCACAACCCTGCAAATAATACACGTGGACTTTAATGGGAGATATAATTGTGTTATTATAAAAAGCATGCCCCCCCCAACCTCCACAGCACTGTATCAAGGAGAGATTAATATATTTGTAAGAAAAAAAAAAAAAAAGATAATTCACAGAAGTCAGTTGATTTTTTCTATGTATTCAATGTTTTCTTTTTTCCAATTTAAAAGGAAAAGTCATTTGTTGTGTCAACACGCTTTCACAATTCAGCTTCTCTTTATACTCAAACTTGCGGTTAAGTCTGACATGCTTTTGGGATATTGCAACCTCTTATATAATAGCTGGCACTAGCACAGATTGTGAAAGCTGATTTTTAAAGGGGAGCCAATTTTTTAACTTAAGATTTCATTAAAAAAGAAAACCCACCCAAAACAGAATTAGGTTGCTCAAAACTGTTGTTTGAATCCATGAAATTTGCATCAGCCAGAAAACAAAAAAAAGTTGCAACATTTCCTTCAATACTTTCCAAAGGAAACATTTAACACTTGGTTCTGAAACGTACCTAAATCTTTTCCCAGAGCATTAACCCCCATAATCATTCTAGTTCAACTTAAGCAATAAGGCTTTTCACTTTTTCTTCTCCCCTTTTGAGGGCATTTTGACTGCTGCTGGAGGTGGGGAAGGGAACACAGGGAGAGGGACAAAGTGCAAGCAGTCCCTGCCTCTGCCACCAAGTTGCCAAAAAGCAGCAGAGAATTACGTTATTTCTGCTCAAGGTATGAAAAAAGCAACCAAGAGACTGAAGAGAGCATTATTAATGCGACTGCTGCTTAGCAAAGTTGTCAGAAGCAGAAACGGCACCGGGACCACATACTTGCAGGTAATTAGAGACAACATCGCGCTCCAATTCAACAGTTTTTCCACCACTTCAAGGTAGAGATTTTAACTTGTTATAAAATGTAAGCACTGAAAACACTAACAGCCTAGATCCTGAGATTTACTAAAAAATAATTCTAGGTTTTTTGATTATTCCACATGCTTTTGTCGATTCTTTTGTTGGTTATTGCAAGTCCAGTTTTCAATTAGCAGACTTCTCCGTATGAACAGTAATGAACCAGACAGCATTTCACAGAAATATTTATGAATAAAATCCTACCTGTTTCTGAGCTTCTACTTTTTGCTTTCTGGTCGGATCAATGGCATCAACCATCCATTTAATGGTAAAATATGTTACAGCACCAAATATGGTTAAACGAAAAATTAATCCGACCACTTCATTCCGGCTCAGGGGACGTGAAAATGCTTCAGCATGGACCATTTTGCCGTTCAACACTAAGTGTAAAAAAGTGCAGGGAGGAACAGAAAGAAAGAAAATGAAAGCTGAAAATATATCTGCCTTGTATTTAAGCACCATTTTATAAAAACTATTTCCCATGCACACTGTGGGCATAAAGCTTACCATGAAGTTATAATGAAATATCTCAACAATAGCACAACCCCAACACATAAAAGCACATAAGATTGAAAAGCACAGCGCCGAGTATAACAACAGTTTCATTTTCAGTTTCAGTAAACAGAGAAAAAACAGCAGCAACAACTTGAGGCCTTCCTTCTTGATTGACTGCATGCAAGAAGGTCCTGATTTCACTGTTCCCTCAAGAAATCTGCATTCCTTTCAGCTATACAATAGCCAAAGTAATAAAGATTACTTTATTTCAGTGCCAAGTTTACATTTCCGTTAAGGCTGGTGTTTTGTGACTGTTATTGACCCAAGAATGCTAAGCCATGGAGACAAAGTTAACTACATTATTTAAACAGGGAGTTGTTTTCCCCAAGAGGAAGTTTAAAGGAAAGGCACCCAACTACCACATTAGGGAGCGTTCAACGAGTTGTATTTGAATAAAAATGAGGTTAATAGCTGGAGCCTGCACCTAGCAGAATATATTTCGAGTTATTAATATCCCTGGAAAACTGAAAATGCTGGATGTGGCACACAGCTATCAAGGGAAAAGGCTGGCTGCTATATGAGCCAAACCCAGAAAGTACAGCACCTTCAAGTTAAGGAAGTGTGCTGCAGAGAGGAAAAAAACCCTTCCTAAAACGTTGAAAAATTACTTATAAAATCGGGGTCCTCCTTCCCCAATCTACTTTCTCCTCAACTGGCAGGGTTTCCACTTGAGAACCCGCAAAGCTCTCCTTGTTCACTGCCTGATTTTCCTGCTGCAAGGGCAAAATCAGTGGCAATTCCTTTGGCAGCTTCCAACGCTCCCTGGCTGGTCTCCAAACTGAGCTGTCAGCCAGGGAAAAGCCGGACTACCTACAGCCAAGATATCCTTGAATTCCCCCTCGCTTGGCTAGCGGTCGCATTCTGTCGACCCCGTATTCAACTCAAGGCGATGCCATTCCACAGATTCTGTTTACAAGGATTCAGCAGACTGGAATTAGGAGAAGTACCGCGATACATTTACCAAAAGACATCAACGGCTTGCGGCTGTATTCCAGTGTGGATCACTAAAACGGTTTTGGATTTTTTAAACTCTCCATTCTCTGTTTAGAAATTTAAGAATCAAGGCTGTTGCTGTGCGTACCTGCTTGGAAATCAACTAAAATTTGCCTGCTTAGGCATCTAAGCAAGTAATACAGCACGAGAAAATTCTGCATGCTGTCCTAACCTTGATTTATTAAAACAAAAGGGCTATATATCGTAGAATCATTTAGGTTGGAAAAGACCTTCAAGATCGTCAAGTCCAACCATCAACCACACCCACCAAATATTCAGCTAACAAGGAAAAAAAAGCTTCCGAAAAAGCCCCAAAAGCCAGTGAAAAAAACCCCAGTTCTTATGCAACCCTTGCCCTGAATACCAAAGGCAAGAAGAAGCTTTAACAGGGAAGAATTTTAAGCGCAACCTTTCTACATGAAGTTCTGCTTCCCCCGCACGAGTTTTAGCGTTTATTTTCTGGGCAGATCGCCCAGACAAGGAGAAGGACAGGTAACTGAACAGCAAATTCCGGGTCCGTGGGGCTACCAGCGCGTTTTGGTTCAGCTCTGCCTGGCTGCACCCCGACGCTTCCAGCAATTAAAAAGAAACCAAAAGGAGAAGCGGTGCTGGTTCCCCTTCTGCTCCCACAGCGCGGCTAGAGGGAAAGTTCAGTTTCGGGTGGGGAACCCTCGTCCTTCCCCGAGCCCTCGGGCAAGACCAAACGATTCCCCGGTCAAGGACTCGGCTCTACGCGTCCCCCCCCCGCCCCCAGACACCCCGCCCGGCGCAGCGGCCGAGA
>NW_010972634.1:254543-260844 GCF_000737465.1 Haliaeetus leucocephalus | reverse complement strand
GGCCCCGGCCCCGGCCCCGGCCCTCAGCCCGCCGGAGAAGGAGCCGCCGCTCCTCGCCGGCCCTGCCCCGGCACCCGCCTCCTAATAAACACGCTCCGTCCCCCCTCGGAAGCAGCGGCATTTCAGAGGCTGATAGCTCAAGGGTGGAACACGCAGAATTTGGCAGCTTTGGGCCGGTACGGGCGTCTGCCGGAATGAAGAATCATCGAAATTGAAGGATTTATCAGCAGTTTGCCAAAAGATACTGATGCAATAGTTTTCCCGGTGCAGCTTGTAATGAAAACAGTGAACTCGCTCTCCCCATGCGCAGTAACAGAAAAATGGGCAGAAAAAGGTTAAAACAAGGGGATCTCCAGCATAAGTGTAATTAATCCAAAGTTTGTGCAACTGCTCTTCAACCTTTCTGCTCCTGGGTCAATGCCACTGAAGTTCTAAAGCCCTTCACCCCTCGCTTTGCTCCTGAGAGAGCCCCTTGTCACGTTGTCTCGTTCTTACCTGCAGTTCGTACGTCGTCCAGGGGCTCCCTAACAAAATTCGGCCTGCTCACTGGGGATCGTAACTCGTTTGTCAAGAGCAGGTAGCTTTTTATACAACGCTTACTACGGGTTATTTTTAAACGTCATCCCTCGCACAGGAACGCAGGTGCTTCACCGGCTGAGGAGTCTACTGAAACTCCTGGTGGCTACTGAAGACGAGGACCTGCAGAGCAGATCCGCTGCTTCTGCTCCGCCATTGCTCCGCCAGTGCCGCCTCAGGTAGAGAACGCGACGCCAAATTTCCTTCCCGCAGCTAAGCTGGCTCGTGCCGAAACCCAGGCACGCTCTCCAGTGACCTGGCTGGGATGTCATCCATCCGTCACCGGATCGGTGGTGCGTGGCATTTCCATCATCAAATCCACGTGCAAAAAAAATACCTTCTCAAAGTGGTTGTGATTTTACCAAAGTACTGTTCCAGCAGTTTTGGTTTGGTTCCATTTGTTGGATTAATATACACCACCCCCTCGCCCCGATCCAAAACATTAAAAAAAAACCAGAAGTTTTGAAATAACTTTTGCTTCTTCATCAGTATAGACAAATCAGTATTTCCCTTTTCTGTGTGTCACAGCTCTTCCAAATAAAAGGTGTATTTAATCAGAAAATAAATGTATCAATGTCTAAATGCACCTATTGATCTACAGAAGGCCTTCCTTTTCTGCTCCCCCTCCAGTCTTTGACAATAAATAAATAAATTCTAATCTTCTAGAGAATTTTTTTCCCCCCTCTATGTAGAATACATGAAGTTTCCCTTTGATGTTTTAAAAATAAACTAATCGGTGATACTGACAACTGTTGCTATTAATTTGAGGCTTATACTCATTCTTGCAATCACTCCTTTTGAACAGAAAAAGGATAATCAATCCTTTCACTGTCTGCGTTTCACACACTAGGAAAACACTATTGTGTTCCAGTTACCATTACGGTAGGAAAATATTTAGGACCCTTCTGTTTTTTCTCCCACTCTTAAAAAAGTGACATCTGGTTTGCTGCAATTAAGGAGAAATGCAAATGCACACACACAAGTAATAAAAGCTCGAAACGTACATTTTGTCACTGCTATTTGACAGCTGTGGCGGTAACCTTTGAAAGAAACCCTCTGCTGAAAAACACTTAAAAAAATTTTGAGCAATGCAATTTTTCAGAAGACCAGGGTCAGGTTGAAGCTTCTGGTTTATGTTGTGCAGAATGCATACCTTGGATTGGGTCCTAATTTCTCAAAATATGAAAAGATTTTAATTTCTTGAACAAACATTTCTTAGAAGTGGTAAGAAACACCAAATTCATCCTGCTTTCCTAAATACAGAGTCTCAAAACCTTTATGTTGCCAAAGGCTTGACGTAGGACTTAACTCCTTCTAGAAGCTGATCCTACAGAGGTCTCCACGAAGTCTCCATCCCACTGGTACGGCTGGAGCTTTCCCCGTTTGCACAGACCTGGCCATGGCGAGGTGTTGCTTTGCCGTCGCTTGTGCTGTCCGTGCACCAGGTTGATCAGGAGCCGCAGGAGCCAGGAGACACAACCAGGCTACTGCTGACTGACTGTTCCTTTCCAGTGTTCATGTGAATCGGGCCTTAGTTTTCCATGCATATCTTCTAGTAAAAGTATCCACGTGAAAGAGGAAGGTACCAGAAATCATGGGTTTATACTTGGAAAAAAAAAAGGTCTTTGTGGCAGCTGCTGTCCGCAAGTGCTTGGCGTGCCTTGGCTACTTTGGATCAAGGAGTATGCTGCCTACTTAAGGACAGATCTAGAAAGTGGTAACAGGAGTTAAAACTCATTTAGCATACTCGTTTATCAATTTTGGTTTTGCAGCTGTGGAAAAAGAGAACATTTGGGGGATTTTTTTTTTTTTTTGATTGATATTGAAAAATGAGATTGCAAATTCCCCCCCCCCCCCATTTAAAAAATTTCAAATCAAATGTATGGATGACTCGGTTGGACTCTAGGAGACTGTAGCTCTCAAATACAGGACTAGCAGGTCACTGAAAGGACCTAGTGTAGTTGGAAAACTCTTCAGAGAAGGTAAGATGAAAGCTGCAGGGCATATGTACTGTTTTGCTTTTGACTGCTGAGTACTTTGCTATGAAACATGTTACTTTTGGTGAACTTCATTCTCCATTCAGTGCAGGCTGACCCAAGCTTTGCCAGTGACATGAACAGGAGCAAGACGGGAAAGAAGTGGTATATTAAAATCAGAAGGGTCTATGGTGGTTGGAGGTAGGAAGGGGGTTTGCAAGACACAGGGAACAACAGAACACAAAGAAAGGGAATAGGGATGAAATGAGATAAATAGAAAGCAAGGCAAAGTGTATGGAAAGAACAAAATGAGAGATGGGAAAGTAAAGAACAAGCTGGAGGAAAGGGGATGCCTAGGAACAGCTTCATAACTGGGCAAAAGCATGTAGTGTTTTTTTTCCCAGAAGACTCTTCCGAGCTTCACCAACTCACAGATCAAAGACTTCCTGAGTCAGAGAATGTGTTGTATTTTACAGCCATTTTTTTAATGAATTCGTCTACTCTCTCCTTAAAAACTTTGGGCACCTGTGGCACTTCGTAGCCAAGTCCCACAATTTAACTTCATGCCACAACACTACCTACCCCTCTTTATTGTTTTGAACCTGTCGCCAGCTAGTTTCATCTGGAACCCCTACATTTTATATTGAAGAAATGGCAAAGTGAACGGTCCCTGTCTAACCTCTTCCATACCTTAAGATTTTATAGACTTCTAGCTAACTTTTTTAAGTGGGCCCTCAACTGTGTGCAGAGTTGAAGATGGAGGCACAGCATGAATATTAACGGTGGCATAATTATGTTCTCTTTCCCTATCCTACCCATTGCTGGCATAGTCCCGCAGGTTGGATTGTGAGATTTCAGCAGTGGTTGTTGTTACAAAGATCATCGCTGCATGGTGTGATGAAAATCTGTCTCAGGCCTTGCTGGCACAATGGTCACAGATAGATATCTATTGCTCAGACTGCTTTTTAGCCTTGGTCTGACGTGGAATTGGGAATCTAGCAAAAGGATTTTCAATTAAGCTGTATCAACTTCCTAGTGTCATATACGTAGTCGGATATTAGAAAGAAAGGGCCAGTCTTGGGACTTGAGGACTTTCAGAAATGTTTTCAAAGATGGTCTTGATTTGCTAGCCGTATCTGTATTGGATAACCCATCTGCCCATCCATGTATGGAAAACCTCCCGGTTCAGGACCTAAAAGTAGGTTTCATGGCTTCATTTCACACATTTGAAGTTTGGGAAAGTAACAGTACGATCTCACTGCACACACACAAGTTGGTCCCAAAACAACTACGAGCTGCCAATGTGATCACGAAAACAAGGCCCTGAGAGGTCTTGGGAGCAAAGTTCCTAGCAGAGTTTGGAAGGGATTAATACCATTGTCCTTGCTGCTGGCAAGATACCCTTAGGACCACTGCATGCCATTCTAGTCACCTATATCAAAGAGAAATAAATAATAATGAAACTGGAGCAGAAAGTCACTGCTGAGACAAGGGAAGAGTGGAAAGTTAGGGGAGCTCAGCTGGCTTAGCGTAGTCAGACGTTGGCTAAGAAGGACATTTCTGCCTGTAAGCCCACAAAGGGTAAAAAGGATAAAGGCTATGGAGTAGAGGCTATTTAAGGCCAACGCTGGCACAAGAATAAATGGATGCAAACCAGTCACAAATATATTTAGCAGGAAAATCAGAAGAAGGTTCTGGGAACAGCTTCCCGGTGGGAATAATGGTGGCAAAAGATCTTAAGATGAAACTTGATACATTTATAAAAGGAATTATGTAATATAGCATTTGCAAAGGCTGAAGGCTGCAGCAACCCAGGAAATCCCTCCACCTTATGTTCTA
This sequence comes from Haliaeetus leucocephalus, assembly GCF_000737465.1. Taxonomy (NCBI): domain Eukaryota; kingdom Metazoa; phylum Chordata; class Aves; order Accipitriformes; family Accipitridae; genus Haliaeetus; species Haliaeetus leucocephalus. Next base: position 256,453 of record NW_010972634.1, on the reverse strand, counting down.
GTTTATTTTGAGCCCTTAAAGGCAAAGCGTAGCATTTCACCCTCCCATTCCTCTTCCTGCTCCAGCCATCTGCAGCCGGACTTCAGCATCTCTCTTAAAGGCTGTTTAAAGATCGAGCAAGACACTGATTTTATTGAGCACTTTTGCATTCCTTTTTGCTGTTCCTCAGAAAGGAAAAGGAAAGTTTTGTGAAGTATTGCCTAATTTATATACGCAAAAATAGATATTTAATAAATCTTCTCATACACACAGAGTACTACGTTTTACCTATTTTTTCCTACTTGCCAGACTTAACCAATTTCCCATAGCAGCCAACCAATACATAAGCAAGTGCTACTTTTCTCCAAGTTGCCCTGCTCAAACGTATCTGACAGCCATTCCCTGGGTAATGCAATTACTAAGCAAACCATGGAGAGATTTCCTGCTGGTGTTTCTGCAAGGGCCATCTTTACAGTGGTCTGATGGGTCTAGCAAGATACAAAGTCTCTTTGGCAAGGTGTCTTTCCCTGCCAGCCTCAAAAACATTTGAGGTGGACTTAGGAATTAAACCCAGGATCTGTTCTTTAGGGAGACACCTGCCTGGTTTATGTCATCTGCTTTTCATGGAGAGAAGGGAAAAAGGGGCGCATGGGTTCTCCTCTTCCCATCAGGCTGGTCCTTTCCATGGTGTCTCTTTTCTACTTGTATAGGAAGTGGTTTCATCTTCCTTTTGCTTCTGTCCCTTGCGGATTTTTTGAGATGTCCATCACCCCTTTGTAAAACAAACAACAGCCTTCTCGCTCCCTTTAAATAGGCTTCCTTTGAAGGTATGTTATTTTTGACCTCCGTGGCCTATCCCTCACATTACATACTGCCCAACAAGAGAACGACATGAAGGTAGTATTTTTGAGGAAGGCAGATTTACCAATTTATTTTGTCTGGTAACCCCGTTTCTTCGAATGTATTATCCGGCAAGCTCTCTCCTGATCCTTTAGCAGCTGGGGCAGATGCTGATCTCCAGCAGATTCCATTCCTGATGCTTTAAGAAGTCATACATTCCAAGCTGCCTTAAAATTTTGTTTTGTGTTACCTCAATAGGCTAGTATTTCACCTATCTGCACTCAAAAGGAAAAAAAACCACACAACCCTCCCACCCCCACCCCCAAACATGCCCTACCAAACTATGAGAAAGATGGAAACCGGTAACTGAGACTGCAGCCAGAGTTCATATTCAGCAGCTCAGGCTGCGATGGGCTACCTGATGGCCATTTTCCTGCAAATCATTAACACCGGCAATTCCCAAAGACTTACAGGAGTTTTCAGCATAAAGCATGAAGAACGTTGTACAATGGGAGTTATTTGCTGAAGCTTTAAAGGAATTTAAAGGCCGATTTGGAGATCTAGAGACAGCGCTTTCGATAATCGTGATCAATGGGGGAAGGAGCGGGACAGAAAACTCCACGAAAACGGGACGGCCACGACCGGTGAGGCAGCCCGGCGTGACCCAGGGGCCCACTTCCACGTCCCTACCCCCGCGCTCGGTTGCCGGTGGCCCCGGCAGGCACCGAGGGCAGCAGGTAGCGCTCCCCCCCCCCCCCGGGCCCCGGGCGGCTGCAGGGGGCAGTAGGTGCTCACGTACCGCGGCGGGCGAAGGGAGGGCAGCGGCTCCCAGCCAGCCCGGCTCACTCAGCTTTACGCTAAACCGCACAACGGTGGCGCCGGAGCGGAGGGGGGGGGGGCAGGATGAGGCCCCTGGAGATGGGCTGACACCCCCCGCCCCTTCCCCGCGGGGCTCGGGGCCGCACCGTGTCCTTTACGCACCCCCCCCCCCCCCCCCGGTTCAAAAAGCCAGGGCCCCCTGCCAGGCCCGGGAACCTGACCGGGGGGCGGCCGCTGTGGCACCCACCCGCGCTACAGGGCGGCCTGGCTGG
>NW_010972634.1:253259-253535 GCF_000737465.1 Haliaeetus leucocephalus | reverse complement strand
CGCCTCCGCCGCCTCCCGGCCCCTGCGCGCTGTCCCGGAGCGGCCCCCGGCTGCCAGACATGACCGCCATCATCAAAGAGATCGTCAGCAGGAACAAAAGGCGATACCAAGAGGATGGCTTCGACCTGGACCTGACCTGTATCCTCCCGCCGGGGACGTGGCCCGGCACCGGGCGCCGCACGTACAGCTATTGCATCAGACCTGCGCGGCGGTTACCTAACGCGCTTCCCGGTGCCGCTCCGCCGGGAGGCCGGCGGCTGCCGCCGGGGCTCGCCC
>NW_010972634.1:240604-253246 GCF_000737465.1 Haliaeetus leucocephalus | reverse complement strand
CCCCGCCGCCGCCTCGGCCTCCTTTTGTCCGGGCGGCCGCCGAGCCGGGGCCCGGCAGCCGGGCGGATTAACGGGAGCTCCGCGATGGCGAGGATTAACGTTAGCGCTCCTCGGCGATTGTAGCGGGCCTGCCTGCTGCTGCCCCCGGGTCGCCGAGGTGCTGTGTCCGTCCGTCCGTGTCCCCCAACCCCCAACCCGGCCCGGGAAGCCCCTGCCTGCTCCGGAGCAACGTGGGTCAGCCGCTTATCTCTGGCTGTGTTGATTTTTCGGCTCACATAGCAAATACGCCTGTCCTGCCGTGACTCACGTCCACAGCACTTTTTTTTTTTTTTTTTCTTCTGATTTAGTAACTCGTCTTGAATAGCAAATATAATCACAGCAGGCCCATCGCTTTACCCGGGTTGCTTCAGTCTGCGCGGCAGGAGAGGCGAAGCCTGTGTCCGCTGCCTTGATTGTCATACAGTCAGTAAGGCAGAGCTTGTGCTCGGCTGCCGTACGATGCAGCAAGGGTCTTGGTGACAAGAGGTGGCAATCGCTTCTTCCCGATTAAAAGCCACCTCTTTTTTCCGAATGCGATGCGGGAACTGCGCTTAGGCGTAATCTTGGATACAGTAAACACGAGGATGTGTTACAGGCGGGAGCACGTTGGATCTCGGCAAGGAGGATTGTAATTCTGGAATATGGAATTAGTATGCAATTACGAATAAGGACTCAAACCATAGAGAAGCGTTGCTAGCGTATAGTTTTGGTGGCCTTTCGAACAGATGTGCTGTAGCAGCAGCAGGCAGATGTTTAGCTTCGAAAGCCTTGCAGAGTTAATGGTATATAGGGGCTGTGCTGTGGGCATGGTCTTTCTTGGTGGTGGTGAAAGATCATTACTGTGTTGGAGAGGTTTTGGAGCGAGAACCTCACTTAAAAGTTGGAACTGCCCTAGGAAAAATGGATATTGACAGTAGTATTCAGAGCTAGACTTACCCCTATAGAGAGAGCGCTTTCTGTTCCGCAACAAGACCACAGTGAAATTTATTGGGTTTTAGAGCAATTATGCTTGTGTCATAGCAAGTGCTACAAATAAATGCAGTTCTTGGGCAGGATCAAAACTGGTTACAGCTGTAATTACGCAGATCTTGCCCTGTTGCACTGAGCCTTGGCCTAAAATTTTGGTGGCTTTCAAATGGCCTGAAAGGTTCTTGACTTTAGCAGGTGGCTGCTGAGCTTTTAGTTGAAAACCAGCAGCTCTAGTACATAATTCCTGCATTCTGCTCGTGACACTGATAAAATATAATTTTAGACTTGCATTTTTAAACGATTGTACTTGGTCATTTTGTTGGCCTACAACTAGGGCAGCTGTAATGCTGACATAGGCCAGCGCAGCGCTTACTGCTGACTTAATGACAGAAATCTGAGTTAGATTTTTTTATTCTCTGAGTGATGGGTTTGCTGGGAACTTTGGGGTTGTGAAAAGTGTTAAGTGGTGGCAAAACAATGAGGTTTTGGCTTTGCAGTTGGAGAGGTTGGTATTTTGGATATCTTTGCCCAGATGTGCCAGTGGTAGGGAGAGATTTTTTTTTGACCCAAACAGATCTTTTTTAGCTAGTCACCTGCTCCAGGCAGGAAAATTGGTGAATGTTGAACCTGGATTTTCCTGCTCAAGGTTGCTAATGATATGCCAATTGGAGTTTATTGCTTATTTTTTTACTTTTTTGTCTCATTAATTTTTCTCTTAGAATTTTGCATTAGAAGTAGGCCACTGAACACTGGGCTTAGGCTAGTTTTTCTAAAAGGAGTAGCTAGCTGCAGTTCTGTAATGAAATTTATGGAAAAGGTGGTTTTTTTCATGATTGCAAAAATATCTTTGGAAGAAGCTTATACTCATTTTTTTTTTCATAGCTGCACATTTCGAACAGGTAGTTAATGAATGAAGACTGCTGCCTGTACAGTATAATAGCTTTGCTTGAAGGTTGACATTGCTGTAGAAGTGCAAGTTTAATTTTTTATCACTTTGTGCAGGCTTCTTGGAGTTGTTCTTTTTGCAGGGCTTTCATGGAATTGTTGCTCATCATACCTGGTAGCTGGAAAATGACCTATTTATTTCTTACACGTGAAGACAGAGGACTGAGCTGGGAGTTAGCTCTCCTGCCGTGCGATGTGAGATGAAGAAAGAGAAAACTCGAAACTTAAGCAAGCTGTTCGGGAAGGCATGTGGCGCATGGTAGCGGGACCAGGGTTTGAGTTCTCAAAGGTACTTCTCACCATGTGCTGGAGCTTAAAATTTCGAGAACGAAACAAGCTACCATCTGCATTTCTGCTGTTGGTTAGCTTTGCTTCCCTGCGCACCCATATCTGTAGGAGTGTCCTCAGTTACAGATTACTGGTTATTTCAGGGTAGCTGCTTCTGTCAAGCTAGAAGAGGAAGACTGATGTGAGTTGGATAGCTCAGTGGGAATAAAATGAACCTACAGTGAATCCAGGTGAGGTGCCTGATTTCCAGCCTATATTCTGTGGTCTGTCTTTTCTTCTACCCATCTTTGAGGGAGGGTTTGTGTCTCAGTGTCCCAGGTGGACAAAGACTTGCAGTCTTTATATTTTGGTTGTGGCTGATTTTCCCAAGGCACTGCAGGGAACACTTGAGTGCCAAAAGGCAGGCTGGGTTAGGTGCTGGGGTGTCAAAGTCCCCTTTGAGGACCTCTTTTTTTTTTTTTTTTTTTTTCTGTTGGGCTGTGTCAAATCTTTTTAAAACTGGCACTGATGTATGTGTGGTACGGTACATCATGCTTGGGACTCCCAGTTCCTGATGAGTTGGTTAAGAATTCTGCTTGTGTGGATAAGGTAGGGTTTTAGGAAAGGGAAATAGTGACTTCTCAAAATCAGTAGATTTACATACACAGAAAAGTCCTATGTGTTAATTATGAAACAAGTGTCTTTAAAAAACATACTGTCATTACTTATCTAATCAAATGTTCTTTTCTCTCTGAGCAGTCTTTTTATGCACCTCTTGGAAAAAAAAATTGAAATTAGAAGAGGAAAAAGTTTTGAAGGTGGAGACGTTAAATCAGCTTTTTGATACTTTATTTCAGATATTGTATTTATTCCTGATTTATTTGGGTTTCTATTTCATTTCTGTGATACTGGATACCTTTTGGTGCAAATGGGTGAGAAGGAAAGTTTGGATTAATGGCTGTCTTCTAAGATGGCTGCATTTCTTTATGATGCAATGACCAGTATATTTTCTGAGGCACTGTAGTCTTTGGTGTTTCTGAAATGGTGCGGCTTGGTTGTTGACCATTTTACTGCAGGGAACAGTGAAGAGAGAATGCTTGCACTCAAGTCTTCTACATTGCATTGATTGCCTGTGTCTTAAGAGATCCACGCGTAACTGAGTTTAGCAAGTGGCTTAACTATTTGAGACTAAAGTGGAAAAAAATCTTGTAACTGCTTCTTGTGCCCATTATAGCTTTGGTTAAACTTTGTCTCGTATTTCCAGGCCTTCTGTTATGCATGAAAATGGCCATCTAGCCTGGGCATAGGGTAGAGCATGCCTACCCTGATGCTTACTTGAAGCATGTGTAGTTTGTGACCTACATAGTCATATAAACTGCAGCAATATTCAGTAAAGATTAGATGTTGGGTGCAGTTTATTTACCCGTTTCACATGTAGTTTGTCTCATGCAATGAAAGGCAGAGAATGCTAAAATTGTGAGTGGAAGCTTCTTAGAATATCATACTGCTTTATGCTATTTGCAGTCCTAAAACTCTTTGCATTTTTAATGAAATTTTAAATTATGTGACTTCACTCAAAATGGCTCAGCTTCCAGGAAAAAAATGAATTAGTGGCATGAGGTACATACCGCACTTAAAAATACAGCCCGAGTTGGAAATGCCATTTGTTTAAAATATTTGGTTTCATTTTAAAATTGAAGTTTGTTAGATGTTTTGTAACAAGTTTTTCTTGCATGCAAGTGCAGTAAGTGTTTAGAAGAAACTAGGAGAAACTGACTGGCAATGCATTTTGTTGGTGGAAAAGTATTTCTTTGTTCCAGAGTAAACTATGTTAGCAGTGTTAAGAGCCTGACAGACTTCGTTTTGCTTCTGGAGCCTGGGACGATCTTGGGCTTTGGACAAGAAGATTAGGGCCAGTTTTGCTCTGAATTCATCTAAGAAGTCTGAATAGACAGCAGTAAAATGGTGCTGGCTGGGGACTTCACAGAGCTTGATTCAGTTACCTGCTTGCTGTAGGATGTATTTGATCCTGGGAAAATTGGTCTTTCTGCACTTAGCAAGGATAAAGGTTTTTGAATTGTCCAGATGGAGAAAGCAAGGTGGTGATAGATGCAAGTGTGTTCATGCATTTTCTCTTCTGGGGTTAGAGACATGCTGGATCACTTACTTTTCCACACAACCTAAAAAAAACCCCTTTGACATACTGCCATAGTACGTGCATATTTGTGGATAGCGTTGTTTGACAGCTGAAGCCTACGCACAAAATCCCCACCATTCAAGCAAGTGCTCCGTTGTGCAACCCTCGCGGCATCCATTCAGTGTAACCCCAGCTCTTTCGGCCCTGCTTTTTGACTGCAGTTGCTTGGAAAGAGACTTAAAAGATGCTTGACAAATTACAGCTCATCTCTTTGTGCTTGCTTAAATATAGTGCAGGCTTCCTAATGAACTACTTGATCTTGCATCATCAGAAATTTTTAATCAATGTGCAGTGTTGCTGGAGACTGTTTGCACAAGCTAAACATGAAGTTAAAAAATAACTGCCTGTGCACACTTTTAAATCGACAAAAGCTGCAAACTGATTCTTGGTTTCATGTCGCTCTGCTGTTGAAGTGATGGCTATGTGTTCTTTTCAAAGTGGGGAAAGAAAGGAGTACAGCTAATGTGGACACTTTATAAAATTTTCTTACGTGGTGACCTTTTGGAAAAAGCAAAACTGAAGCTAATCTTCATTGAAATCTCTTTGTAAGCTTGGTTAAGTGTGTGTAATTTTCAGAACATCCAAAGCTTTGCCACTAAACATTAAGAGGGTAATGCTGAATGAAGTGCAAGCTTTAGTAGGTCTGGTTTTGAGCGTTTATTTTTTAAGGAAAAATCCAAGTTCATCTTCATTATCTCTTATAATAAGACTGATGAGGTGTTGGCACTTGAGGCCCTTGAGAAATTATCTTTGTTGAGGCTGGGCAGTGACTTTGGTGAGGTTGGTTAGGTCAGTATTGAGGACTTCTGAAAATCCCACCTGTTCAGCTCTTCGTTTACCTCTCGGTGTAATTGGTTGGCCATGCATCAACACTGGGTCCAACTTGTGTCTTGAAGAAGGTTGATGAATTCTGAAAGTGCATCTTTCTAGGAACTTGTGCTAGTCAGGAAGGCCTTTCTGTCCTCAAGATAATTACATGTGACTTCCACTGACTTCATGACACGGTTATGGCATATTTAGGGAAAGGATATGGCCTTGAGTGTGGAGCTTATGCAACGCTTGAAACTGCTATTATTGCCGCAGTATAATACATGCGGAAAGATTAGTTGGCTCTTGATGGCTGCTAGACTGGTGATTAGCAGATTTCTTTGGGACAAAACTGAGGTTTTCCTGTGCTATCCAGTGCCACACTTAAAGCATCTCATTTAAGAACTCTTTTTATTACCAAAATGTTTTGAAGTACAGTGGCTGCTGGAGAGAAAGCTAGTATTTGCTAAATGATGTGCTAAAACGCTGTGTAGAGGAGTACAGAATTTTCTAAGTTTCTCTCAGAAGAGAGGTGACTATTTTCTGTTTTCTTTCTTGGAGAATGATTTGGACACCTAAATCCTCTTCGTTGTGGAAGCAATTGATATAATTTGTTCAGTAATAATGTGACGGAAAGATTGTGTTTTATTAACACATTATGTTGAAACCCCCTGTGTTAGAGAAGGTAAAGCCATGCCAAAATTAAACTTCAGAATCTAATAAATAAAATTTCAACTTTGTAGTTATAAAGTTTTTGTCTACCAAGTTGCTTTTGCCAGTTGTGAATCTCTGAATAGTTTCTTAAATGAAATTATATTTTTAATGGATTAATGTTGTTGCCACATTAATACTGCATAAGCTGACAAATTATACCCCTGGTACCTTAGCCTAGAGTCTTCCCTTACAACGTGTTTAAACAAGAAAATGGTTCTTGTATAATGATTTAAGGGACAACAGTTGTGTTCAGACAAACTGGGAGAAAAAGGAGGGAATAGGCAGTTGAGCTGTCAAATCCCTTAATTATGTTACAGACCAAAGTTGCTGTCATTAGTCATAGCTAACTCCCTTTTAAAGCCCACCTCCTTTCTAGTGCGAGTACCCAGCAAGTAATCTGGAACTTGGAGCTACATGTGATTTGTATTCATTTACTGTGCCTAGTGTAGGGTAGATATTGAAGATTAATTATTGCATAGCTTTTAGAGGGGGGTGAATGGGATATAGCCTGGAGTTGTGAGTAGTGATTGCTGGGTATTTCTGATGCCTCATCTTAAAACACTAGGGTAGTTGTAGGCTCCTTTGATTTGGCACTTCCGTGAAGGTTTTTGGGATTAAAGCTGTGCGCGTTTGTGCATTTGTGTGAGTTATTGGCATGGTGATTTCCGGACTGTAAGAAGGGAATTTATTTGAAAATATGGGAACATTCATAAGTGGCCTTGTAGAGCAGGATCTCTTCTGAAACACGAATGCTTTGTGGGTGGTTGACTCTACTTTGGGTTCAGAGATTGCTGTTGGTTTTTGAATGTGTCTTAGTCCCAGACTGATATTTCAGATGTAAACAAACCCTTGTTCCAGTTTCTAATTCAAGTTAGCATCATCTTTGCTCCTGTTGTCATCTGCCTCATTTACCATCTTGCCTATGAGGCCCTGAAAAAAAGAAAGTTTTGTAGAATGGAAGTAAATAATTGTGCAGTTAGGCCATGTATCATGCTGCATAAATCTAGGTTATCTTGATAACGATTTTTAGGCAACGTAGCTGAAGTAGTGGGCTCTGTGATTCAAATGGTAATTGACTGTGCAGCTAAAAATTTAAACTCAACTTGTCTGTGTTTGGGATGATGACTATTGCAAAAGCTGGCATTGTTCCCTTTAAAGATGAAGTCCCAGCTTCACAGCCCCAACATGCACCAGGGCATAAAAACTGCTTAATATCCAGTATTTTGTAGTGAAGAGCTTAAGAAATGTCTTTATAAACTTAGTTTTGCCTTTGTGGAGCTGTAGTATAATAGCTTATAATTGCATGATTAATTTTCTTAAGAAGCCTCTGCTTAATTCATTGCGTTGTCTGGATATATATCTGGCTAGAATTGAGGTAGTTGTGTATTTTCTATTCTTTAATTTCTTGTGTGGGTGAGTTGGAGAAGTAGTGTCCTTTTTTTGTACTAACACTTAGAGGAGGAAAACGCTGGATCTCATTAGAATGAAATTTGACATTATCTAGTCCGGGCTTGTTGTTGAGAAATGGTTTATTAGGATGGCCTGATGTCTTGTTTTGCTGCCTTTATCTTCTCTTGGATCACCAAGCCCCTACCCCCAAATTAAGGTTTGATAAATTCATACAAATCCTAGTTTTTGCAGCTTATAAAGTAGTAGTTTTATAAAGCTTTTTAGTGTGACATTTGTCCTCCAGCCTGATAGCTGTTTGAAATTCTCTTGTCTCTGAAAGTTTTGGATGTCCTTTCAGAATTGCAGAAAGTTGAGACTGAGCCATTTTTCACTTCCTGTCAGTAAATATCAAAGTAGTGACTCTATGTGCTGACTTCTTTTTAATGAATAAAATTCTTGTATTTTTCTGTGGGTGTTTGAGGTTAGGATATGCTTAAGTACACACTGGTGCTTCTTTAAAGGAGATCCTGCAAAGTGTGGTAGTGTGCTGAGAACACGTACCAGGGAGGTCCTGTACTCTGCCTTGAAAGCATTCATGTTGAATTTGGTTCGTGGGTTAAAATAGGTAAATTTGTCACTTCAGGGATCTCGGACTGAGATGTGACAGTCAAGCTTCTCATATACGTTGCCTCCTACTGAGAAGATCCACTCGGTAGACGCATTACCTTGAGGACAGCTGCTCAGCCTTGCACGTACTCTTGGCCTCGGGCTGCTGTGTGTTGCTGCAGCTAGTTGGGATGCCAGGGTAGGCATGGTAAGATGGGATGTGGCTTCTAAAGCGTGAGCAGAAACAAAAAGCCTTTTTAATGGGACCTCTGCGTGTTTTCACATCTAGAAACTTTTTGGGATTGTAGGGTTTTGTTCAGTGTTGTAGACCTGGAATTGAAGTTGAGTAAGGAGTTGAGGCCCAATCTTTGACTCCTAAGCTGAAGAGTTCTTTCTATCAAATTTTATATGAATAATATAGTGTGCTGTTACATCATTTGTTATGCTCCTGTTTGGTCTTGGCTTTTTCTTAATGGGAAGGGTAGCTTTTTTGTGTGTCCTATAGTATCATCAGCTATTTTAGAGGGATTTGCAGCTCTTCAGACCAAGCTCATGTTTCCTTTACTGTCTGCATGCTTTCCTATCTTTATTTGTGATTCCAAACCATGTTGAAATGGAAGTTTAAGGCATCTTTTTCTCAGTATTTGTCAGAACAAGCTCTTCTATAGAGAAGATGTCATCTTCTTTCATGCTTCTCTGTTACCATTTTTTGTATTTATGCTATGAGGTTTATGAGGTTGATACCATGTTTTGCAAAAAAAAAAATGCTGCCTGCTTATTATGTAGATTACGTGTGGTTTTTTCCAATCTTCTTGACCCTATTAGCTGTTCAGCAAAGCCTCCATATGGCTCAGAGCTGCAGGACACATTTCATACACCTCACAGCTGAAGGGAGAGACTCTTGCTCTGGGAATACTTCCCAAGGGCAATATAATAAGCAGGTCCAACAGCCCCGCTATGGGATGGAAGTGAGTTGAGGATATAGCTGGTTCCAGAGACAACCTGGCAGTATCATCTTCAAGCATCTTCTGATATATTTCTTGGCACTGTGGGAATTTGAGTTCCTCTCCAGACCTGTTGTCAGCCCCATGACCTCATCTGGACAGGTTTGCCTCCTGGAAATGAAGGAGCTGCAGTTTTATTGTTCTTTGTCTAGGTTGCTGCATTTAAATTACAAGCTGAAAGATTAAAAAATAAAAAAAAAGGAAGGAAAAAAAAGGGTTGTAGTTGAAATATTGAGCATTAAGGGGTTAAATGCATTTCTTCTAAATCATAAAATGTTTCAGCCACATCTGAGTTGGTCTCTTTTCTTGTTCTTTAAGGCACAGATGGTAGAGTTGGCAAGTGCAGCTGGCTGGCTACAAGGAATCCTCCTTTGCTCTGAAGAACTTTCTTCCTGTTCATTTCCTCTATACTTCCTGATTATCCAGACTCATAGAAAAATAGTAAACTTATTTCGCGTTTCATGCTGGCTAATGAAAATGCCACCTATTTAAAAAAAACAACAAAAGGTATGCATGTGTATAGGCTAAACAGTATACATTCTAGGAAACTTTTCTAGATTTGGCTGGGTATATTTTCCTATGTCTTTTTTTTTAGGGATGCTGTCAAGAAAATGGCACTAATAAGAGCTTGGCCATTTGTCAGGACTCTTAAATCTGTTTGAGGATGGAGTGTGGACACTTCTCGTAACACTCCCCCTGTAGCTTCAGGCTGTCAAGCTGTTGAACAGCAAGAAGAGTTCTTTTTTTCTTGCTGTTGCTGTATGGTTTTGTTTAAGCTGGAGTTAAAGGGCTTGAGGTTAGCACGCTAACATTTCATAGCTAGTAGGGCCAGATGCGCTGCTAGACCACGTTACATGGTTACTGAAGTCAAGAGTTCCTGAAAATTGCAGACAAATTGAGACAACAAAGCAACTTTCGGAGACTTCAAAGTCACGTTGTTTCTCTGCTCTTCAGTGTCACTATCGAATGGGACTTAGCAGTTGACAGCTTGGCCACCCAATACTAGAGGCTGGTTTCCTTTGCACTGCAGCTCTCCGCAGCCGGGAGGGTGATGGGTGACGCATAGTGGAGCAAAACTGACAGCAGCTTGCGCGCGAATGAGGAGTGGGCTGTTTAGGAGCGGATTAAAGCAAGTACATGCCTTGCTTGCCTGAACTGGAAGTGAAAATTTGCATTCCTGGCAGTTGTGAAGCTTTTTTTCAGGCAACAGAGTCACCAATTTAAATCTGTTCTTTAAGTAAGATTCATATTTGGAAGCTGGAAACTGCGGGTCGGGAAAAATGGACTGTTGTCCTTTTGTTTGAAGGTGTCAGGTTCAGGATTTGCAGTAAGTTTTTTAGCTCCAAAGCATGACTTGAACAGTGGCCATCATTCACAGCTTCAGGCACACTCAGCTTGTTTTAAATTTCCTTTTTAAAGAAAGATGAAGTCTAATGCCTGGTAGGTCTTCCTGAAGCCTTTGATTGTAAAGGTCTAATAGTTTTAAAGTTGTTTTTTATTTGCATTTTGATTTAAAATCTGTTGTCAGTGTTGGGTTTAAAAAGTAAAGCTATATGTAAATTCTTAAGCACTGCATGCTCTAGCATGCTTATAAAATAGGAAGATTAGGTCATTTGCTTTCTGTTTTTCAGTTATAGCTGCCTTCATGAGCAGAGCGAGGATAAGGGATTAAATACTTTGTTTGAAACAGGACTTCATAAATTACTTAGAAATTCTAGTGACTCACGTTCTAGATATTAATTGAGAATGTTGATCATTGCAAGAAAGACTAAGCTGTATATTTTTGCAACTTTCTTGTGGCTGTTTAAGAACTTAAGAATTGGTAAATATTTCGGTATGCTTTTTTGGCCACCTTCCATTATTAGGAAAAAAGCTGAATTTGTGAGCAGAATCAGTTATAGGACCAACATGAGTAATTTGTGTTTATATCTATATGTATGTAAAATTTAAAGTGTATACTGCATATTCTTTAATTTGATCTTGGCATAATGTAAATATATAGACAGCTATTTTTGAAAATGATTATAACTGCTGATTTGCATAATGGTACAGGATTTTTCTCATAGCAACTGGAAGGACTGTCGTCTTTAGCATGTGGGAATGATTTCAGGCTTTAAGAACAGTGTTTTGTTAAATCTATGAACAGCATTAGAGCAGAGGTGTTTCTGAAGTGGCGTATGGATTATTTGCTTTGGTATGTCTTCAGTACAGACAAAGCATCGCTTTTTCATTGTGGCATTTGGTAACTTAGCAAATGATTGGTTGCTTTCATTTTAAGGTTCCTTGGGTATAGAGTAGTGTTGTCTTTGTTCATTTGAAAGCTGAAGTTTGGTAGTTAGTAAGAAGTATGAATTTGAGTAGAGGATGGCATTTTAGTGTTTTGCTGCTGTGTATCATGAGTGTCTTGTATTTTTTTTTTATTGTAATTGCTAACTAAAATCCCAGCATCCATGTTTACAGGATTGAGAAAGGAATGAGTGCTTTAAAAATTGTTGAAACCATTTCTGAGAATGGGTTTCTTAGGGAAGAGCTACCTCGGCAAAACGTGGCAGGGTTTATTTTATGTTTTTTAGAAAGCCCATTTCAAATTTTGGTAGTTATGACAGTTTGGTTAACTTTGTTTTACCTGCGTTGTAGAACTGCCTCAATAAATGGCTGAGGCTTTTTCCATTTTCATTTTCCTGTCTAAAAAAAAAAAAAAAAAAAGCTTGGAATTGATAATGAACTTGTTGCATGTTTTAAGTCATCAGTTCTTCCAGATTTCTAAAATTATCAGTATCATTACCAATTTCATGATGACTCAGAATTCTTGCTTTGAATGTAAGCCCAGCTTCCAAGCTCCTTTGTAAGAAATCTTGTCTTGGTAGCAAATATCTTAATTTCAGCTTTGGAAATCAATGTTAAATTAACTGAGGTGTGAAAAGCGGTGTCTCTGAACTGTTGAGCACGGCTGGTGATAAAAGAAGTTGCTGAAGATGATGCTCAGTGGGCAGTTGCTCCCTTAACTGGCTTGGCTCCGTACCCTTCCATGCAGTGATCACAGGCTGTCCCTGAGGAGGACTGTTTCGTTCCCCAGCATCAGGGAAAAAGCAAGCTAGTACCAATGCTGTAACAACCATCCCCTTCACTTGCTGCAGATCTTGGGACATCTTTTTGCAGGAGAGGAAAGGGTGAAAGAGCTTGGTTTTCATGGCAGCTTTTTCAATTAAGTGATGAAGCTGCTATTTCTGCTCAGAGATTTAGATCATCTGTACAAACAGCAACAGCACTTCCACTCTGTTCTTCCATCTTGCGTTGCTCCTTAAAGCAAAAGGCGTTCTTCAGTTGCTTGAACCAACAAAAGAGTTTCAAAGCAACGTGCTTCTTCAGCATGCTTGTCAGGAGCCTACATGAAAAAGACATAAATAATCTTCACCAGCAATATGAATGCATTTGTCATAGTTGTTGCTTGCTTTTGTTTGGAGCAGGTGAAGCCTGCAGCCTCACACGGGTGCTGTGGAAGGGTGTCCTTTGCTTGCTGGGGCTGGTGTCCTTTAACACCAGATCTGTTGCAGACAGGAGAGTGAGTCAGCAGTGGTGTGTGAATTGCATTCCAGTCTAATACTCTGAGATAATAAGTAAGGTACTTCAGGACGATTATATTTAGGTGGGGGAGAAATTGGCTTGTCTGTTTAAAACAACAATCATGTTTTTCTGAAAACAGCC
>NW_010972634.1:237661-240451 GCF_000737465.1 Haliaeetus leucocephalus | reverse complement strand
CCCCCGCCCTTTGAAGTCTTTTTCCATTTTCTTTACTTACTGGCATATTGTGGAACACCTTTTGCAATACCAGCTCTGGGTTTAAAAATGCACCTGTAATGATGCACAGGTTAAGCTTAAGCATTCAATTCTGCTGGTTTGCTCCTATTTAAAAGAAGAAATGCATGCGAGCTGTGCACGTACTGCTCGTGCATCGCCCTTGAGGAGCAAGGGAGGGGAGAGCAGTCACATGAGATGCGGGAGCCAAAAGGGGATCGCACTTTCCAAAAGTGTGAGACCGCCCCGATAATTTTGGAAATTTTTATCTCTCTCTGCCTGCGTGTTTTGAGGCTTTGGTGTTTGGACAAGTCTGTGAGCCTGCAAACTGGAAACGCTGCTGTTAAGATGTTCTGTTCCCTTCACTTGGGGTGTCTGTCTGCTTCGCTTCCATCTTGCACCAGCTGGGAATCCTGGAAAGTATCTTGTTTCTTAGCCTCTCGGAGAGGAAAAGCCAACAGCAGAAGAAAAGCATCTGAACATAAACTGCAGGCTGAAACGTGTGAAAAAGATGTGTAGTAAAGCTCACGATTGCAAATAGAAATTTGCAAAGTTACATGGCAATTTGGTGAAGTTTGGGCATCTGTCTCACGGGTGATACTGTAGTTGAAACTGAGTTTTATTTTGATGTGGTATGTCAGAATGAATTTATTTTACCCCTGTTGCTAACATGAATGCTTGTCTTCTATGGAGAAGTGCTGTGGAAAGCAGGCTAATATACTGGATTATTTGGCTATGGTAATTCATATAGCCCTGCTGCTCAGAGCAGGACACAAAAGGATGTGCTTTTGAGTATAAATGCTAGAACTGGCAGTAGGTAGAAATCAGGTTAAAATCAGGAACAAGGATGGAGTGATGGATTGTGCTAGATGAAAGGAAATTCACTGTTAACAGGCATACAGCAGGTGCACATGATTTATAACCAGTTTCTTTTGCTTATAACAAGTAGTAACTGATAAAATAGTAAATACATTGCTAATTATATAGTGCCTTTTGTTAGTTTAACAAAGAGGTGTGGACTGCTTGTGGAGTAAAATACATTGAGTGAAGTTCAAAGTTTAAGATTTATGTGATTTGATAGTATCTGAAGTTATGACAAGCTCTGAAAGTTAGGCAACTTTTTTTTTTTCAAGATAAGCTTTTTTTAGGGTTTGTGCAAGTGCAGAATAAATTGGAAACCAGACACGAACTCCTTTCAGTGTCTGTATTTAAGGCAGCTATAGATATTTGTTTGGATTTCTCAAAAGCTTTCATATTTTTCTCATTGTCTGCATAAATCATCTTTTGGATAGTCCAAGCAAACCAATGTCTATTAATACTTGGATTTAAACATAGTAAATGCTAATTCTTTTTTTGAGAGTAGAAAACATTATTTCCGTGTATTCAGTTCTTCATGTTTTTCTTAAGTCTTCTAGTTAACTGTGTAAATGTGGAACTTTGTTCTGGTTTCCTATGAGTACTAGGCTTGTGGGAATCCTGCAAGGATGGAGTAAAGTAGTTTGTATCCTACTTCAGGTTTTTCTTTGTGTACGAGTAACTGGAATATTAATATCTTGGAAGCTGCTACAATGTCTTCCATTCTGATGATTACTCTTTGGAGCTTTGTTATATTTTAACCATAAAAATAAAAGTGATTCTTACAATTGTGGAATAATTTAGGTTGAAAGGGACCTCTGGAAACCACCTGTTTCAGCCCCCTTGTTTAAAGCAGGACCCACTTCAACCATACCATGCTTTGTTCTTATTCCTTCTAAAATTAGTTTGAGGGGGAGTATGGTAATGTGGTAGGGTATGGTCTGTTTTCGAGCTGCTAGTTTCATTTCTGTTTTGCTTTTCAATGAAGCTTCTTCACTACATTATAATTTCTAATAATGTTTAAACCTTGGGAGTACTTTCTTTTCTTGAGTTCTGTTTAAAAATAAAAATATTCCGTATATCATTACACCACCAAGAAAATAAATACCAGTAATTTTCTAGCAATTTGTTGTGAATTTTTTACATCGGCTCTAGATGTAAACTTACAATATTCCTATTTGGCCTTTTTCCTTAGTGCTAATTTGTTTTTGCTAAGAGGTATTTTTCGTAAGTTCTTTATCTCAGGTTGCTTTTGGCAAGTGAATTACAGGTAGTTCAGAATAAGAAACTAGAATATTTTTCCAGAAGTAGGGAATTGGGTTTTTTAATAAACAAGATACATAATCTTTTTCAGATCTGTATGTTCCCATCTATTACAATATCTTACATTTAGGCATTCGGAGCTACCTTAGCAGCTGCTATAGTGGTCTGTTATGTAGAAATCATGGGAAGTGATAAAAATGTTAGTGTTTCTGTAGCCTTGCCAGGGCTTACATGCCTGAAATGCACTTTTTTGTTTGTTCTGCTGTTTTGCATAGTATACCTATTTTGGCATCGCTGGGGACTTGGACATGGGTTTTAATTTGGAACATCTTGCAATTTAGTCACACAAGACTATTTTAATAGTTTCCCATTGAATTTAATATGCCACTCAAACTGTAGAGAAAGACCAGTACGTAGCATCTATGTGATACTAGGGAGATGATGTACAATAGAAGTGGATTACTTGACTCTGCTTTTCTAGTGGATTGCCTTCCTAATGGATGTTAACCATCAGCTGTCCAACAGCATAGACTTCTAATAAGTTACCTGTTTGACATGTAAGAAAATTTCTGTTATAGTGGCTGTGGTCCAAGTACTTTGTTTTCAAAATTTTATCTCTGGAGTTCCTCCCACCCC
>NW_010972634.1:153939-237651 GCF_000737465.1 Haliaeetus leucocephalus | reverse complement strand
GCCGCCCCCCCCCCCCCCCAATCTTCTTCTCAGGTCTTTTTGGAAACGATCCCTTATTACTGCATATATAAAGCTGAATTGTTAGCATATGGGAGTTGGTTGGAGTTGTTGCTCTGACTTTGACAGAGTTAAACATTTGATTAATGTCCATTTAATGCTATTGTAGAAACTTCACATCCTTTACAAATGTTTCCATAACTTGCATATTCAGATATTTATCCAAACATAATTGCTATGGGTTTTCCTGCGGAGAGGCTTGAAGGAGTATACCGGAACAACATTGATGATGTAGTAAGGTAAGGCTTTATTTTTCTTTTCCTTAACTTATTCTTGTAAATCTTAAGTATCCTTTTCTGCACTCATTTATGTTCTGCTAAGGAAAGGATGCGTCTTCTGACTCATAGAATTCAAGATGCAAGATTTTGCATCTTGTGGATGTTGCCGTATTAGCTTTTCTGAAAAATGTTGGAAACAACAAAAATGATATTTTCGGGAATTTTAGACCAGACTGCTGTTCTGGGTTGATCTCAAATGCATGTATTCTGCTTTATAGTGTGAAAAATTGACTTCAGTAAATTGCGTTGGAGTAAAAGGAGGTTCTTTGCTTTTAGAAAGATGTCAGTCCATGCCTGTATTTGCAGTGCTGAGAGTTTCCTCAGCTGATGGCATTTCAGAATATGTTTGCCCATATCCTTTCTTCAATCAATAAATGAAGTGCTTGATAAGTTAATTTTGATTTAAAGTAGTAAATCAAAAGGCTTTTACATCTGGCTGTGTTCAATAATTGCAGATGAGGAGAAAAATCAGCTAAAATTCATTATTGCTGGTGATGCTTTATAGCACATTTTGTAAAAAAACCTACAGGTTGTCGTTTTTAACATCAAATAAAGTTATCTCCTCTGAACTGCTGGACACAACTGGGGGAGGTGTACTTGGTGTTTCAGGAGCATCGTTGTAATTTGCTTAGTCAACACCCTGCCTGGAGAATGTAGTGTGAGAGGTTGCATTAAAAACTGAATATTTGGCAGAAGCTGCCAAATGTTAGTGTTTTTAGGATCCTGAGTTCTTATTTTTTAAGTCATGCATGGTGCTTTTGAGATCTTGGGCATCTGAGGTCAGAAGTTCAGTAGCTCTCCAAGAGACTTGATGTTCGGGGATGGGGCTATAATGCAGTAAGGGGCATGGTTATGCAGTGAAGTTAGAAGTAGGTGTATCTGGACAAGAAGGTGCTGCTCCCAGGCTAGAGATGCCACAGAAGTTTCTCATAATCACTGGCAGGCAGAATTAGCGCTGCTTGAATGTCACTGGTAATTGTTTGCACCCAGGTTTGTACAGAAGTGAGTTGAGACAGCTCCTCAGTTCCCACACTGGGAGGAATTGTAACCCTCAACTGAGAATCAGTCGTCTGGAGGTAGCGACTTCCCTGCGCAGCTGTGCTTAGCTTCAGATGAGTTCAAGGGGGTTTTGTTTTTGCATATTTAACCATTGTGACGAAGCTCACTATCCACAAATAGTACTGAAAATGTCAGAGGCTGGATTTGACCAGGCTTGCTGAAGCGACCTTGTTCTGTCACGTGGTAGTGAGAAATCGCTTTTCCAGAGCTGGTCCTATCAGTGAGGTTCAGCATACCAATCTGTAAATACTCTTGCAGAGTGTGTATGCCTCTGCTACAATTAACAGAGGCGTGAAGTTGTGTTTTCTAATCGTATCATTGCACACAGCTTGCACACGAGAAAAAGCTTTTGCTGTCCTTTTGGGACAGTTACGGGCTCCCCCACAAATTCAAATCTTTCTTTACCAGCAGTCAGAGCCACCTTTTCATTAAGTTGATGTGGGCATTGCGTCTGCTACGTGAAATATGTGGTCCCTAATGGACTCCACCTTTGGAAATTGTAGTAGGGGGCAAAGTCTGGACTTGGAATAAATGACATGGGAATAATCCAAATCAATAGTAATAGGCAGTACTCTTTGAAGGCCCTCTTCCATTCACAGCATTGATTTTAGTTGCTCCTGTATGAAGGAAAATATATTTTATTGGTTAAGTATGTAGATATGTGTAAATTAGACTTTTGAAGGGGAATGACTATATAACTATTAAGTTGTCCATAAACACTGTGATCAAAAGGAGTAGTGATCACCTAAAAGCATAATCAACCAAATTAGGATATGGAGAGATGCAGATAAACTGGCTGTAGGGAACTGGATGCTAAAGTAGCATTATATTTGTTGCCCCCTATTTTTAAACGAGAATAATGCACAAAATGTGATCATGCACCATTCTGCATGTTGCAATCAGCAGGTCCTCATCCGCTCCTGTCGTCTTTTTATTGTGGAATTTTTTTTCAAGAGCCTTTTATGGAGAAATTCAATGCGTTTGAGCTCTGGAGCAATTGGTATTGAGCCAGGATACGCCAGTGAGCTTTTTCTGAATAGCTGGTATCCTGACAAATTTAATGATAATACTGTATGAGAAGTATGACCTGGACTGCTGGCTGTCTCCTGCGACTGAGGCTTTGAGAGGTTTTGGATGGAATTTTGTCCTTAGAAAAATACTTGCATGAAAGCTAATACTCAGCTTTGTGGATATTACTGGCAGAAGCGGAGTCAGCTATCCTTGCTCTCCAGTGTGTTTTAAATAAGCGGGGACATCTCCTGAAACAAATCGCCATGTCCACCATCTTCTTTAATCTCTCAAAGTCTGCCAACAGGGACGCCAGTGGGAGTCATGAAATATTTTTGCCAATGAAATTGGAATCTTGTACTCAATGCTGCACAAGGAGCGTTCACATCTGTTCTTATTTTAACTCATCGGTTTAACCACAGAGTTCTTCTGGGTTCTTCTGGAATATTATGACTGATAACCAGAGCTTGTTTTTGCTTGAGCTTTCCAGGATTTTAGCAGCTAGTGTTTCTTTTCAATTTGAACAGCATGTTCTGTCATGGCTAATTAAATTCCTTCTGGCTGATGTGCAGATACACACTGTTGATGATGTTAAGTGTAAACATTTGTATGTTATTTCTTCTTGAACATTGCCAGGTGACACATCATATATAATCATGGCAATTTTGATGAATCATGTTTGCAGTTTGGCTCTCTGAGGCTTGTATGGGAAATTTTTGTTACAAAGCATGAAAATGAAATCGTATAGTGGTCTTCCTCTTCTTTTCTGAACCCAGAATGTCATTGGGCACTGTCCTCAGACTTCAGTGGCAAATAATGGCCATTTTAAAAACCTGGAGTTAAAATAAATTATTCTGGCTGTTATAACTGGAATATGGAAGTTATTTTAACTGTTTTTCTTTTTTTCATTGGAATTACCACTGTGGCAAAATATTTTGTGTAGATGATTAAATTGGAAGTGTTTACAGATACCTTATGTAATCAATGCTTTCTGTTTTAAAAAAGAAACAACCCTTCCTTAGCTTAATACATTGATGTACAGGTATCTTAGACATCAGTGCAGATTGGTCCATACAATAAATAGTTGCAGATCAGATCTTGGTCTCCTCAGTTGCATAAGTAGTCTTACTCATACGACGGGATTATTTGTATGAGTGAGGTTTGCAACACGCTGCCTCTTTGACTTTGAGGCACTGCAGGGCCAGCTGGGACTTGGAATGCAGAACTGCACATGCTGGATGGTGCTTTAATGATGCTGCAAATTAAGGTCAACATTATTGCAATGTGTATTAATACATGCCTTTTTTTTTTCTACTTAAGGTTTTTGGATTCAAAGCATAAAAACCATTACAAGATATACAATCTGTAAGTATGCTCTTATAGATGTATTTTCCAAAATAATGAGTTCTAAAAATAGCTTATGAGTGAAAGTGGTTTGTTGCTGTACTGAAGCAGAGCTGGAGATGTTTTGCACATTTCTTACAACAATTAAGCCTGATTGAGAGCACTGTTACTTCATTTAGTGGAGCTGAGTGAGGTTAAATGAAATGCTGGTGTGTATTCCTATTACTTGAATGCTTTTAAATGACTTGGCATCTAGCCCATCTGGAGCTTCTACCATGTGATTAAAAAGTGAAAACTAATTCACAGCAGGCTTTCTGTTAATGTATTAATGTCTGCAGTGAAGAATTTGCCAAATGAGTATTTTCCTGTTTTTTTCGGTTTTTTTTAATCGAACTGTATAGGTACCCAGGTTCTGTTTGCTTCCTCACTCTTCTTGACTGTCCCTGTTTATTACTTTGAAAAATCTATTGCAGCAGTTGGTGATGTGATGGTTTCTCACTTTTGTAAGTGTAATGTTTTCCTCTGAAAATTTAGTTATGCAGAAAGCTGTTCTTGTTACAGAAGGGATTTTTGTTGTTGTTGTTCCTTGATCATCTTTATATGTTAACTTAGGCTAATTTCATTTATATAAATGATTTGGTGATGTCAGCTGATGCTGAAGAGTAGGTTGTGGTTTTCCTACCCCTCATTTTTTCCCCAGAAATCTAAGTTGAATATTTATTGATTCTTTGAGCTGTTAAGGCTTTATTTAAAAAAAAAAAAAAGAATATGTTTATAAATATCTGTAATTAATGGAAAAATTACTGTAGTATGGAAATCCAGGCAATGCATTACATGGTAATCTGTTGGTCATTAAAAGTAAGTATTTAAATATGCCTCTAAATTAGCTGAAGGGTTATGCATCAAGCAACTCTGTTTCCTGATGTTGGAGCAAAGTGGTACTAGAAGCTGAGAAGTTGTATACTGGCTATTGAAGGTGTCTGTAAAGCCTGGGGTAGGATAGGACAGGAAAAGATATGCAAATAAAATATGCATTAAAATAAACTCATTGACACTTTTCATACAGTTCAGTAACAAAATTATTTTCTCCAGTGTAGAAGCTCTCCGGAATGTTAGCCTTTTAATAATTATGGGTGGAAAGGACAGTGCTTCCTAGAATAGCTGATAGCTCCTTCTGCATGTAGGTGCAGCTCCCTAAGGGGTAACTTTCTGGATATTTTCCTTTGAAGTCGGGAGCTCAGCGCCAGAGATTTGTATCATGTAAAATCTAACTACTGTGGTTTTATTAGACCCCCCCTGAAGCCTCCTGACAACTTCTGCTTGATTTGGGGAGCAAAGCAGAACAGGACAGATAAAACTTAATTTCTTCCTGCTTCTTTGGGCTGAGTTCAGCTGTCAGCTTCTGTGAAGTGTGGCTCTGGTATCACTTACAAGATCAGGGTTTGCTGAGCTGCCTGATACTGAACTTGTTTCAAATTGGTTTGAGAGGTGACACGTAAAAACAATAGTGTAATGCTGTGTGTAAACTTCTAGGCTTGGTCAGACAGTAAGAGTTTAGTAAGACTTCTGTGCATCTTAGCAAGTAGCTCCTCAGGGAGGTGGTGCTTGAAAAGTTTCCACTTTGCTGTATGCTAGCAACCTCATTTTACTTTAGAAAAAAGCAAAAACCAATCCCCCAACCCTACACAGGAACAACTTTTAAAGTTAAGTGAGAAGAGCTGTGATGGGACAAATGCTTTTGACATTTACGTTGCTGATACATGTGTGTTCAACTGTAGAAAGAACTTGCCAGGTGTGCCAAAGGTTTTTGTCTTTAAGTTCTTCACATAAAAATTTTAACTTTTCAGGTTTTGGTGCAAGAACCCCCCATTGATTTTCCTTGTTGCTAACTTCAAAAAACCCGCAAGTGAAACTTCCTAAAATTACTATATTCACCCTCCGATGAAAACTTTCGCAGAGTAAAACATCCTTTTAAATTGTGCAAGTTTTCTTCTTCCCCAAAACATGGATCAGTTGCAAATGAAGATTCAAGTGATTACTGCACAGCTTGGAAAGCGTAGCTTTTAAACTGTACATCTCCGCCTAGAGAGGCCAGGTTATCTCTATCTTTATGCAGGCAAAATTTATACACACGTTAAGTATATAAATGCCATTAGGTGAATTGTTGCAATGTTTGATCATGAGCTGGAAAGAAATTGCAGTCTTCAGGTATTTCCGAGAACAGTGTCTCTTTAGATTAAGCTGATCCCTTGTAAATAATCAACCTATTGTCTGTGTTTCAAAGAAGGAGGTGGGAGTTCAGAGGAGTTATGTGATTATATTCAGAATTACTTCAAACACTGTCATAGGGTTTGAGTTTCCTTAAGGTAGCTGTTATATGAAGTTGGTGATAATGTGTGTATTGAGCAGTTTTATTTAAAAGGATTTAGAGAGAATTTTCTGAACTGATGGTTAAATGATGTCAGCTATGCCTCATCCATGCATCTTGGCTTTTAACTTCCCAGTGAATGTTTGAGCAATCAGTTTCATTTTGTTTCTTGTTTGTGTTGGTTTTCTCATGTGTTCCTTTAACCCTTTGCTATTTCTTCAGTATTCTTTATTTTAACATGTTCTTCTACTTTCATCTCCTAACTTCACGTACTGCCAAATTGTTACCTCCCCTATTGTAATAATCTCCATCTTCTCCAGTATATTTCTTTTATCTGTCCCACAGACAGATAGTTAAAGGAAGGAGCTGTAATGATAAATGTGCATTTTATGTGCATACTTTCTGTACCTCTGTGTACATGGGGTTGGGCTTTGGCATGGGCTGCCATATTTTTGGTAGCCTATAGTCCTGTCCTCAGTGGGATCATGGTTATGATCAGAAAGGTGCCAGGCTGGTAGCATGTAGGATCTGGGTTGCTTTAAACTCGCTTTAAGCGTAAGGAAGACTGCAAGAACCATGCCAACCCAATCCCTACCCCCAAAATCCAAGAAAATGTTCAGGTTTCATCTGGAGATCTGACTGTATTACAAGTCTAATAGTATTTAAAAAAACCCAGTGCATTTGAAATGCTAAGCAATGGAAGCATCCCCCAAAGTTTGTGTTGGTGGGATCTCTGCTGCAGATACATATGTGTTTCGTGTAATGAAAAGGCGGTGTATTTTGTACAGCCGTGTCTGGAGCTCTGCATTTGTTGTGTACAGCTCCCATAAGAGGGCATAAAGAGTGACATGGCTATGTTCTGTGCTTGGTTTCTGTCCTTGGTATCAACAAAACTATTTTTTCTCCCTTACGGTGTTCTACTTGATACTCTGTCAAACTTCAAAATTTGAAGGCTTTTTTGCCCATATGTGGATTTTTTTAAATTTTTTTTTTTATGTTTTGAAGACTTTCATCTCTTACTACCCCTTCGAACCGGATGTTTCTTTAAAGGAACAAGGAGACTTTTTTGGATAAGATGCTTTGTGTTAACTGTTTTAGTTCCTAGCAGGCTCAGCTTCCAAAGTTCAGATGCTGACTAGCTTGTAACAGGCTTTGTCTGGCATGGCTGACAGCTGCTCCAGGTGTGGTGACTCCATCTTGAGTGGACTTATTGTGTGTATCCTTTCTTCTCAAAGGCTCAAGTGCAGATAATGTTTTTTTTTGAGTCCCATCTGCCAGCTTAACCTGTGCCATATCACTTCTGACCCAGAGAAAGTGTCAGCAATGTGATCAGAGCTGTAAAAACTGCCAGACTTTTCCCTAGCAGAGGCTAGAGCTGAGAAGGCTCTAGAACTCAGAGAAAGGGAAGCGCTGAGCGCATGTGCAACCCCAGCAGACCTGCCTCTGTCCCTGGCGTACGAGTCTGGTGGACAAAGGTCAGTGCACCACATGCGAGGCTCAAGTTACGTGCAACAGTCATAACAAATAGGAGCCTAAAAGTTTGCTTGTCTGAAAGTGTCAAGTAAGCTCCATTTGGCTCCAAAGGCTGCAGTCATAACGTACCTATTAAGGAAAGGTAAATTCATACCAGTCCTGAAACTGGTGTGGGTATTTGAACCCTATGAAGAGTACAGGTGATAATCAGAACAGAAGATCTAGATGTGTTTTGTCAACTGAAATGACTCCAAATCGTTGTGTTTCAACCTGGAGTCCTGTTGTTTCAGGCAGGATTGTTCTCATTTTCCTTTCTGAACTGCATTTTCACTTGCATTGTGTAGGGGCACATCATTTTGCCTGCAGAGAGCAACTCCAAGGAAAATTATGGAGGGCATCCACTTCTTGCCTTCTTGCCCCTCACCCCCAACATCTGATCTAGCTTGTTCCCTTACAGCATGCCATTTTGGCTGTATTGGAGCCCTACTGATTGAATTGTTTATATCTGGTAACTGATGTTTGTCCCTAGGCAAGTCATCCTGCAAGACTAATACACTGTGGTTTGCTGTGCTACTAGCTAGCTGGAGTGGGTCTCTTACGGAGAGGCGAGAGGGACATTGGTGCAACTCCAGAGTCTTCAGAAATGTGTCATTTTCCAGAGTCTGTGAGGGGAAAATTGGCTGACTGGCCTTTTGGGTTTTTTGAGTCCACCTAATTTCAAGAACAAATGCCAAGTTGGAGAGCAGTATCACAATCTCTGCTTGATACAAGTCATCGCCATTATAATATTCAGTGGTGCTTTCAGTTGCCTGTGGTGGTTGTCTTGTGGTCCTGTAATTGGAGGAAGAATGCTTGCTTAGGTTGCGCTAGCCGAGGGTCCTTGAAATGTCCCTGTGATCCCCATCACCTCTAGCACCCATGTTGTTGTTGAGGCATCTTGACATGTGTTTTGAGTTCAGAGTCAGTTGGATGAAGGTCATAGCTGTCTGCTCTTTATGTGTTTCTGTGGGAGCATAAAGCTGCTCAAGCGGCTGGAGCTGTTAATACTGCAGTGTTAAAAAGTAATAGTGTATTGCATTACTTGTGTAAATGTCTCCATTGAGAGTCACACTGACTAAAACATGCTGATGGACTACAATTACCATAGGGTAAGTAATTGTTTTTCAGTAAAATAACTGATATTTTAGTGAGCAGCTTTATACATCTGCAACAAAACAGTTTTTCAGTATGTAAGCTCTAGCTATAGTTTTAAATCATAAACGTGATGGGTATACGTGATTTTCCCATGTTTCTTGAACCCTTGTCTATTTTTCTTTTTTAGATGTGCTGAAAGACATTATGACACCGCCAAATTTAACTGCAGAGGTACGTTTTTACTGCCTAGTATGTGTTCTCTTTAAATTTCAGTGTTTCTGAATGAAGGTATAAAGGAGGAGCTGATGAATAGTAATGTAGGAGATTTGGGCACAGGGAATGAATGTCAGATTGCTTTGAGTCATTGGAGAAACTTGCTATATTCTTGCAGCTTTCAGTAAGTATGTTCCTGACAGTTAACTAGATCAAGATTTAATAAGGCAACCAGAAGTCTACTGTTGCAAAAATTTTTGCGGAATGGGTTATATAAAAGTTTCTGTTCAATTCAGTGTGCAAACTTATTGTAGAATTTAGATGTGAAACTTAGAGAAGTCTGATTTTTATGCAGAAGTGTCACTTGGAATAAAAATGGAGAACACTTAAGCCACTGTCAGTATTCATATAAAACAAGTTTTTGCAGATCTGGAACAAACCTACAGTTGCTTTAAAAAAAAAATTAATTCCCATGTGGTGCCTCTTTGAGATGATTTGGTTCTTAGACACTTTGCAGAGCTACCAGAACTAATGGGGAAACTTCTAGGGGTTCCTTTTGATCAGATCCTTGGTGAGTGGAAAGTGATGTACCTGTTTTGTCAGTATTAACTCGCCAGGTAATAAATACAGATTTACCTTTATTCTTTGTGCAGAGAAACATCTCTGTGCACAATAGTAGAGCTTGTAGTTCCTCTTCATGCAATGCTTCAGAATGCTGGGTAGATAAGGAGTACTTCTGTATATGTAGTTTTAGGAGATGAATACATTTTGATCTTACTGGCTAATACTACATCATAGCAAGGGCTCAACTTCTTTTTTTTTTTATTGTTATTATTATCTTAAACCATCCTTCTAGTTATAAAGAGGGTGTTTAGAACATGACCAAAATGTAATTGGCTGCTTTAATGTCTGAATATAGAAGGACTGAAATTGTCATGTTGAAGTCATCTTCGCTTCTGATTTGCTCTTACGATGTTGAATGACAGTGTCCTGAAACCTCACTCAATACATACAAGCCAGAAAAAAAGTATTTTAAGATCTGCTTGAGCAATACTTTGGGTAAGAGGAGAAAAGGCGTAAATGAAAAGGACGTGCTTCTAATATGTCTGGAACATATGCTTGCTTTAATTTATGCTTTTTATAACGGGGGGTGCTCAGGTGCCTTCACTGTTAATCCTAATCCAAAATGTTGTTTGTGACAGCACCTTTCACAGCTCCTCTGCATAAACCAACACTGTTGTAGGGAGTTACATGTTGCATTTTTTTCTTTTCATCCCCAAATTAGTTTCCTTAGATAACCAAATTGGTGACTCAGGACTTTCCTTAGCAGAGGAACAACAGTTCTACTCTAAAAATCTTTTGAAGTGAATTAATTTCAAAGGGAACTTCTTATTTGTACACTTAGCATGAAACACTGTAGTAGTTCATTATTCAACTTGGATGCTCTTGCGTCAAATTCAAAACCAAATGTTGAAAGCTCTTCATCTTCTTTGGACGCTAGCTTTCTGTCTAGGGTTTTTGTAGTTTCTGAAGTACTTCTATGCTGGAAATTGCCTTCTGCTTTGCCACAGGCCTTCCGTTTTTGTTTTGTTTTGTTTTTTTTTCCTTTGTGTGCTGTGAGATTTTTCTTGCAATGTCCCTGAGCTTGGGGAGAATAATCAGAACAGTTCTCCATGCTGTGTGCTCCAGTGTTAGGAACCAAAATCTGTGGAGGATCTGCACGCTCCCATGGACCTGCTCAAGATTATACAGCTTAATGTTTCCTAAGGTTGCTTTCTGACTCTTAATCCCTTTGCACCATCACAGGGCATCCATTTAATCTGCTCCTCATTCCATCTTTGAAGAAAATACTGCAAGGTTTACCTTTGATCCCAAATCTTGGAGAGCATCTTCAGCATGCTGTTGCTACTTGGGATTTTTCAGGACTACTTTGTCTCTCCTTTTCAGGGGAACCTTACTGGATGTAGTTAAGATAGACTCAAAGTTGTACGGACAAATTCACAGCATCTCCTAACAGCTTCTTTTCTTAGGGGTTTCTAAAGAAATCCTTTCACTTACATCTGCTGCAAACAGTGGCATCTCTAAGTTCACATAAAACGATCATTTGGGGAGTCTTTGGATCTTCCATGTGGAAGAATTTATTAGTGTGTGTTCATATTCGTTAACCTTTGCTGCTTCTTTAGCAAAGATTATTCAGTTTTTCAGGCTTCCCTATTTGGTCTTCTGGGAGATTAAGTGGGCGGTCTGTACTGCGAGTGAATAAACTGTCCTTGCAGGTCCCTCTGAAAGGCTTTGGACTTATGCTGCAGTAATTTAGCTGTTCCATAACTTCATCCCTTACTTCTGCTCTTTAAGTCCTTGGGGATTCATCAAAAGGAGTCTTGTGTGTGACAAGGGGGTAGTACTTACGAAACGAATACAAACACTTGCCAAAAAATGAAATGTATTCATTTTTAGACCAGAAAAGGAGATGGTGTTTGTTTCTAGCTGAGAATTTTTAAGTGAAGCAGAGTTGTATTTATAAGATCCCAAGTCTGCCGATCAAGAATTGGGGTGCACTTTATAAAGTTCTGTTCTCCTGACGAAACTAGTACAGCCCTACGTAATTCTGCCAGTTAGCATGGCATTGTCTGTCATCTTATCTGAGGTGTTAGAGGTTTGGGTGCTTGTCTCTGCTTATTTCGTATTTTTTTCTCTCTAGAGTTTTCTTTCATTTCCTGCATGCTCGCTTGAAATTCTTTCCATCTCTAAATGGAAAAAAGTGCTTGTGTGCGTGTTTATATTCATGTAAGAAAAAGGACAACTTCGTTCAGGGGTTTGACTTTAAAACCTAGAAGTATTGCAAGTGCCTTACATGAGATTTCTTTTTCGATTACCATTTTTTAATATGGAAATTGCAGGGTTTTATTTCAAAACCACTTTGAGCAAATTCTGAGAGTTTGTTCCCAATGTAGACCCAACTGTGCTCAGAATTTTTCAGCAAAATTCCTATTGTCTGATCAGTGACTGCGGTCTGGCCCTGTTTTCTCTCAGCAGGTAGTCTAATTATTGCTAGAGTAATGGGTTTTCACAAGGTTATTCTTTGTGCCAATGCACTCTTAAATTCTAGAAAATTCGTGATTTAAGATACAAAGTCTGTGCCACTCATTTCAGTAGCGGTGTGAAATAGTCTCTTCATGTAGCAGGATGCTTGCTTATGTATTACTAGACAAATGTCTGCAATGCATATAATAGGCAGTACATTGCTGAATAGTATTGGAATAAAAAATTTATCTATATGAAACACAGGGGGGTTTATTTAGAAAGTTAATTTTTTGCATGCTTGTCACAAAGTTGACCTGTCTAGTTGAGCTTGCTGTGATTTCCTTTTGAGATTTTGATAAATTACTTCTCATTGCAGTTGCACAGTACCCTTTTGAAGACCATAACCCACCACAGCTAGAGCTTATCAAACCTTTTTGTGAAGATCTTGACCAATGGCTAAGTGAAGATGACAATCATGTTGCAGCAATCCACTGTAAAGCTGGAAAGGGACGAACTGGTGTAATGATATGTGCATATTTGTTGCATCGAGGCAAGTTTTTAAAGGCTCAAGAAGCCCTAGATTTCTATGGGGAAGTAAGGACCAGAGACAAGAAGGTGAGCTATTTTCTGTTCGTCTGTTCTCCTGCCTGTATATGCTTTTCCGGCTTGAGGTCGACTTGAATAGTCAAGCCCTTTAAGAAATACTTTCCATCAGTTGTGATATCTGGTTTGATTTTGCTTTAACATTATTGGATCAGTGCAGTTGTCCTAAATGAAAAAGCTTGCCTAAGCAGCACTAGCAATTAGTCACAACACTAAAACAATCTGGTTTTTCCATCTCCTGTTCAAGAAGATCTGGACAGTTTATTTTAAATAGCCTTTTAAATAGCATTCTGCTGTGTGTTGCATCAAATAGGCGGTTGATGAGTTCAGCATTTTCAGCCCAAATAAGAGGATTATTCTAGCTTGTTTTGCCTGAATGGATGAGTTGTTCATCTCCTCAGGTTCTCTTAACTTCTGTGGTGGTGTTCGGAGATGCATAGTCATTACAGTGCATGTTACAATTGAATATCCCTACTGGAAGAGTCTGTTGTTGGATGCCCCTTTTCAATAAAAGGGTAGTTAAGCCCAGACATTGGCTGCCTTGGAGCCTGCTTCATGAGGTGCTGCCATTTAGTTTCTTATACTTCTCCTGAGGAGAAATGGGAGGATCTCATTTCAGAGAAATGATGTTCATGGCTACAAGAGCTTTCTGTTAAGACCTTGTCAGTGGTATAGACAGACTTAGCAGTAGTTGTATGTTGGACCTTTCTGGCATGGTTATGCCTCATTAATGGGAATTTAACCTCCTTATTTGAAATCTTCTCCAAATGTAATAAGGTGTGACTTGCAAGGTCACTTCAGCAGGCTTCCCTGCTCATCTTCCATCATTTCCTTGTGTATGTTAGTAGAGCAGCCCAGGGGGATCATCCTGGCAGGCCAGTTTCAGCCTACACAAGTACAGAGCTCTCTGTGTTCCTGTAATATTTGCATGAAGTATTAATTTCACAGTATGTAGACCTCTAATAAGCAGAGCTTCATGTTTGAAGGCTCTTGAGAGCAGAAGTGTCACATAAGGAATTCTAGAATTTGGCTGTTAATTCATTGGAAGGAGAAAATAACTTCTCAGTTCGCTCTCTTTACAAGATGGAGCTGTTATTCCATGTAACTGCTGAGAAGGTATTTGTGTTGTTATACTAATGCGGAGACAGTGTTAAGGTTTCCCATCAAAACTTTGTGGCTTTTGGTAAGAGTGCATGATAGTGAATAGGAATGAGCTGTGTGATGAATAAACAGTGTAGATTACTCCTGCTGATAAAGATTATCTAAAGAGCCAGATAAAATATCATGAAAACTACAAAACTTAAATAGAGGGTGAAGCATGTTGTACCTCAGTTTCCCTTCTGTTAGAAGAGGGTAGTATTTCTGCACGTTAGCGTGTTGAGGGTAAGGTCAGTTAGGTGTTCATCAGTACCCCAGGCATGGTTGAGGTAAAGGAGAACTTTATAAACAGGAATAGTGAGAGCCTTGTTTAGATTCACTGTAAATATTGCCTGTAACCAGCAACTTTGTTTTGGTTTTTGATGTCTCTACTGGAAGAGTTGGTTTTGGTATTTTTTTGTTGGTTTTTTTTTTCCCCAGCACCACTTGAGCATGGTTATCTTTATGTGGACAGTGGGCAGCATGTGATTCACATAATCCTTAAAGTAGTGTTTATAAACAGGTATTCCAGTGCAGGTTCTGGGAGTGTTTTCTTCCCTTGTGGCCCATATTTCAGTGTTATATGTCAAGTGCTGCTTTCTGATCTGACCCTTCACCACACCTTTATATAATTGACTTCCTGAACTCAAAGTAATTGAGGCATCCGAAGAGCTGTTAGGACCTAGAGACAGGAAAATGCCTTTTTTTTGTTGTTGTTTTGTTTTGTTTTTGTTGCTGGACCAACATGTGTATGATGAAGGAAACTGGTTTTAATTAGGTACCGAAGTTTCTTCATTTAAAGCAAGCACAAGGGGCGCACTTTGTATATAGCTGCTCAGAACAGTATGGCTAAAATCGCTGTTGCCACTAATGTGCGTGGCAGAGTGCTTCTTCAGAGGGTTTAGTCCATGCCAGCAGGAAGTGTGAGTCTAATTGCCAGAGGAAGTATGACTAATTGGTCAAGAGAACAACTTTGAGTACTTTTGTAGCAAGCTTTTCACAAGTGCCTGCTGGGAGAAGAAGCTTCAGAGAGGCCTTTGCAACATTAAGTGAGAGTTGTAGATGAGGCTGACAGTTGCTAGATAGTCTGTTAATGTAGTGTCATCCTGGAAAAGGTAGTGGGGAATAAGACACTGCAGAACTGAGTCTAAAAGTCTGTCTCTGACCAAAACCTGTTGGTCTGGGGTTTTTTTCCCTCTGTATGCTGCCTCTTTTGACTTCCGTAACTCATCCTAGTGGTGGGAACTTTTTCAGAAGAAGGAAGTGAAGATTAGAAAGTATTGGCTAAATGGTTGTTGTCTATCAGTCACCACCACTGTAGTAGAACAGGACTGATTTCTATTTTCTCTTTGAACCAAGGAAGAAAAACTGTTTTCTGAAATTGGATAAAGAACTGTAATTGTCCAGCCTGTTTTTAGAGCCGGGGGAGAAGTAAACCCCCCAAAAAAGTCTTCTAAAAAAGCTGCTGCTTCCAGTGTTTGAAATGGTTAGCTTATCACCCGCTTTTCCCTTAAGATGCACGCGGAAACACTACTGTGACGATGAAGACTGACAACTTACTTTCATACAGCTGGAGAAGGTCTTTATTGATTCCTGTGTCTGCCTTGAAGGGTTTTATGGTGAGGATTAGACTTGGAAGGAAACATAGTCTACTCAACGGATAGGTATCAGCTGGGAACAGCTATTGAAGTGCTGGAGCTGGAGATTATCCATTCAGGAACATTCTTTGACCGTCATACTGTTGTATTTTTAGGAATGGCTCCTCATAGTGGTGTAACTGAACAGGAAATAGAAACCAATTATTTTGTGTGAGGAAGTCTCAGAATGACTCTTTGAGCAGGGTAGATATCCAATGTCTTATGTGTCAGAGCTGATCAGTTGTGATGCCTGTTTCTTCGATGTACTCGGTTGACAACCTCTGCTAAACCAGATGCCATAAGCCTAGTCTGAGGTTGCAGCTTTAGCTTCACTCTCACAGTAGGGCATGTTATTAAAGTGAATGTGGGAGTATTGCTTCCAAAAATGTTTGTTCTTCATAATACTGCCTGTGCTATATTGAGAGGAGAACCAGGAGCAGCACCTGACAGTTTTTGTGATGTCTACACAGCTCAGTAGCTTCACAGTGCCCTGTGAAACTCTGGCATAGAGACTAGAGAAGCTTATCTAATGTCCATTTAAAAAATTATGATGGTGATAGATGGGCAATGTAAGCTTCTTGAGGAGAAAGTACTTAAACTGCCTCCTTGTTCTTTATTCTTCTTGAGTAAAAGTGGGGATTGATTGCACCTCACTGAATATTAGCTTGTTATGAAAGTGTTCTGCTTTGAAATCAAACCTTTGGAAAATGGAGGACTTTCTGTTCTGCTTCAGTGTGGCTGGTTCTTAGGATCTCAGGGTAAAGGCTGTGTCTCCAGGGGGTAAAAATCTCTGGCTGGAGGGATAAAACTGCCACCTTGGCTGAGAACTGGTTTTGCTTTGAGATTGAGTATCACTTTACATAGCCACAAAAGTGACTGTGTTCCCTTCATTCTGGTCCCAGCCCTGGTTGTCCTGATAAGGTGTGCTGGGGTTTCTCCATGGGGCACATCCTTTACAGCATGAAAAAGCTATGAGCGGAGAAGGATGTGTTTTCCTTACCTGCCTGGTTTTCTTCTGATTGGCAGCATTGGCAAATTACTGATGGTTTGCTCTGAGGTTGGTGTTTTCTTAGTCATGAAGCTCAGGTCCCAGGAAAGCAAACTTTAAAGCTCCCCTAAGGAGTGGGTCTGATAACTACTGAGATGACATCTGAACCAAAACCATGGTCGGTGTACAAGGCTGCTTAAGATCATCATTGTAGAAGTGCTGTAGGGAAAAGTCTTTTGTGTAATTTAGAAACAGCTGAAGTGGTAAGGTGACATAATTATCAACGCTTTTTAAAAATAATGGCAGGAAGTTATTATTTTCATGTGCTTGCTAAATTAGAAGTGCTGTGGCCACTCTTAGCTTATGGCTGTTGTAAAGTGAAGCAGGTATTGGAACAGTTTATAGAAAATACTGTGTTCCAGGTTTTGTAACCAAAATGCTCATAGACTCTTCTATGAAAACCTGTTTATCGCAATTTCACATATAGTTTTAGTATGAAAGTTTACATACTGATGCTGTTGCAAGTATACTGTATGGATTGTTATAAACTGTGTAATGCATTTTCTAGGAAATTAAATTATTTTTCATCTTTATCACTTTTGCTTAAAAATGTTAGCCTCAAGAGCTTTAAAACTATTCCCTTACTTGAAGTTCAAGTTGATTTAAAATCAGTAATCATAATGTTCTTTGGTTATATGTTCTCAAAGCAAGTGTTTACTTCAGAGTTGCAGTTCAACTGAGGAGTCCTTCATTTAACAGTTTGGGCTCTTTGGCCTGTATTCATGAAGCTTTCCACTTCTGGTTTTTGTGAAAACATTTCAGAAGGGCATTTTTTAATAGAAGGTAGTGTCAGTCTTGAATACAGTGATATTAGCAAACAAAATTAGAATCTCTTGACTTAAAACTGTTGTCAAAATGTACTTCCTGTATTGGTGCTTAAAAATTAGAGTATGTTCAAAGCACCACCTGCTTAACTCCCCAGCCCAAGAAAAAGCGGCAGCATGAAAGCATCTTTTACATGACCCTCAGGGTGTCTGAGGTGTTTGTTTTTAAGATATGGAAAAATCTGCATTCTTTGCCTCATTGCTTGGGGTGGATGTTTGGAGATACATACTAAAGTAACTGGAAAACCAGTGTCCTGCTTGTTCTGTGCTGGGGACTGGTCGGTTAATTGCCTGGTGTTAGATAATGCATGCAAACAGCTTCCTCTTAAACGCTCGGCGGGACAAGTACAAAAGATGTGGACACGTGTCTAGGGAAAAGGGGAATGCGTACAGAGGCTGTTTTGGGGAATGGTTTGGAGGTGGATTATGTCTTTGCTAGTCCTTAAGGTGCCCAGGATGGTCCACAATGAAGAAATTGTTGAGGGTTGTCACAAGTTACTGTACCAAAAACCTGCATGTCTGGGTTTCTGTACAGTGTAGGAAGCAGTGCAGCAATCCCCTGCTTTCTAGATACACCCAGCTTAGATGCTTTACTCTGTGTGCTGGTCTCCAGTGTAGCTGCTGAGGTATACTCAGCATAAATCGTGATCGTTTATTCCAGGTGCTCTAGCTACCTTTTCATTTGTGGTTTATTTGCCTTTAGTTATATTCTGACGTAATGGGCAGGAGCTCTGTTAGTGATGCTAATAAATGGTCTTGATGATTTTTGACATTTGTTTTCCCTCTGTTTAGGGAGTGACAATTCCCAGTCAGAGACGCTACGTGTACTACTATAGCTACCTGTTAAAGAATCACCTGGATTACAGACCAGTGGCACTGCTGTTTCACAAGATGATGTTTGAAACAATTCCCATGTTCAGCAGCGGAACTTGCAGTAAGTACCCAGCACCCTGTTTACCTCCGTTAGCTCTCGTAAGGAAACACAGCGGCCTTTGAACTTGGTTTGGTTATGTGATGGTTGCCGTTCTGTTATGTGACACGAAGAGCTGCACACCTTGATCGAGGAGATCATACTTAAACACTTCACGTTCCAAAATCTGCTGGGTTAGTGTGGTCTATTTGCTAGCATCCTCCCAGATGTAGTAACTTGAGGTCTGTGAAGGACTCATATGGTTGTTTCACTACAGTTTTAAATTGGGAAGTATTTAATGGTTTGAAGATAAGTGATGCCATATATATATATATTTGGATATTTGCTCCTTTTATAAAAAGCCTTTTTTTTTTTAATATAGCAGCTCTTGAGAAACATGAATTGCTGAAAAACATTTGCTTAATGGCGTGTTGGCTTCAAATACAGCAACATCATTCTTCCCATGATGTTTAAAAAAAAAATCGGTTCAACTGGGTAAATATCTAATTCACTCTGGAATAAACTTTTCTTTATATGAAGGCTTGTAAAGTATTAATACACCTGTAAATGATTAATCTGGTTTGCTGATACACAGTGTGTTAGTAAGGAACAGCAGATTCCTTGAAACTTTGAAGTATAAATATGAATTCACTTCTGCCCTTCTGTGGGCTGCATTACAGGGCAGTAACTGCCTAGTGTTGTGTGTTCATTTTTTGTTAGTGGAAAAAGTCTTTCTAATGGTTTTGCTATGGGGATTACTGCAGTGTGTAATTAATTCCAGTGCCTCCTGTGGCTTTGATTAAAACTGCACTATTAATATTGTTGTAAGACAGTACCTGAACATGTAATGCACATAAGAAGCAATCAAGCAACTTGTCAGGCTAGCTACCTGTCAGGCTAGCTGTATTTACAGGAGGAGGAGGAGGAAGGGAGGAGCCTCTGCCAAAAAACCTCTGCCTCTAGGGTAGAAGTGTGGAGGTTACAGATTTCTGCAACTACCACTTATTTAATGTTTTGGATAAACTGTGCTGTACTTGCGAAATCAAGCTGCAAGTATGAATTGCTCGCGTGAGCATTAACTCATTTGTCCGTACCAGGCTGTTAGCATGCTATTTTCACAGTAGGATGTTGGCATAAACAAAAGATTTGCTAAGCACCTGAGAAGATAGAGTAACTGTCAACTTCAGCTTCTTTGTGTACCACAATATTTTATGTTTCTGTGGAGTTTTCAGTGATTATTCAGAATGTGAAACCAATGGTCTGTGTTATTTCTTAGTCGTGTTATCTACTGCAATGGTAGTAATTTTACCTACACGATAACTGTAAATCTGACTTCCTTGCTATCTTCCTTCTGTTTTAAAGTCACTGACCAAGCAGAGTCATGCCTCTCGGGCAAAACGAAGGGATGACAGGATTTTATGGCTCTGAGGATTTGAGGGAGATAAGTAGCAGTTTTATAGCTAGCCATTCAGCGAGATAGTGTGGGTAAGCCCTGCAGGGACTTCCAGAGCTCTGCAGGGGTGGTTTCAGGGTGGCTACGGACTCTATGGCAGGGTATGGTTCAATATGTATTGTCTAGAGAGCAGTCTGCATCTGATTCTAACAGAAATCAGGAGCAACTGCAGAAAGACCTCTTCAGATAAGTTTCATTTAATATTTCTGGCTTTCATGCTGGTGTCTGGCAGTTTCCAAAGAAAATCTGCTTAGGCTGTACCAAAAAACCCTTATAACTTCAGTTGTTACCCTTGCAGATTTAATTTGGAAAGTTACGCCATAGCTGGCAGTTTTTTGGTGATGGTGATTTACAGGACAGACTTATGGTCTGTGTCTGTATAGTCTGTCGGTGCTGGTTGGTTTGTGATTAATGTTAAATTTTGTCCTTGTTTTTGTTTGTATAACAGTTCTGTTTGTGTGAGTGTAGAAATCAGTTTGTGCTGACGTGACTGCCCACTCTGCAATTCAAAGAAGAGATGAGAGAGAATAAAACTTCTCAGTTACATCCATATAATAGAGATGAGAGGCAATATGCAAGGAAAAGTCAAGAAGTTGTCACTTCATACAGTCGTTTCTTATTATATTAAAGAGAAACAGCAACTTTCTAGGAACCCTATGGTTGCCTGAGAGTATTGCTACAAAGGACAGAAATATGTTAGGTTGTTTCCAGTAATCTCTAGCAAAGTTTGATGCCCTGCTGTACTTAACTTTTAACAGATGCTTATTTAACTTTCAGAATATCATAGCTCATGATTGTGATTCTGATACTAATATTGTGCTTTTTGACACTTCAAGACATTTCTTACGAAGTGACACTCTGTTTTGCCATGCAGATCCTCAGTTTGTGGTGTACCAGCTAAAGGTAAAGATATTCACCTCCCCTTCAGGACCCTCAAGACGTGAAGACAAGTATATGTACTTTGAATTCCCTCAACCGTTGCCGGTATGCGGTGATATCAAAGTGGAATTTTTCCACAAACAGAACAAGATGTTGAAAAAGGTTGGTTTTCTTGCTTTTCTGGAAAATGTTGTTGAGGCAATGCTGATGCAGGGCTGGGATGTTGGTTATTCTTCAGTGACGTGTAATCACAGTATTTAATTCTTTGATGTCTAGTTTTCCCAAGGAGAGAATCTACCACAAAATGAAAGCTGGATATTTTGAGAGTTGGTGAGATTGATACAAAGGTTGGATAAAAATTATACTGGATACATATTGCAGTCGTTTGGGTAGTAGTGAGTAATCTAATTGAGGAAGAAACATTCTTATGCTAAAAATAGCCTTGCATACTGAGCAAGTTAACTCCAGCTGTTTTCTGCACTAAATTTTCCTAAGGTTTGAGCAAGCGCAGAAGATCCTGTCTGTGTGCTGTTGGCCGATGTCTACCCATCTGTCAAATTTGGTTGAATTTCTGAGATAATTGAGTTCCTACGCACTTTCTGAAAGTATCTCTGCAATCTATTCAGCTATCTCTTGGTTCCCAGCTGCAATGCCTTGACAGTAGACATTTAGAGAATTCACTCGGAAGTGAGAATTTTATTAGTGTCTCAGTTGTGGAAAAAATTAATCTAGAACTTGTTTTGACACCAAAGTCAACAGGTTCTTAAAGATGAATGTTTCATCACTGGGTTTCATTAATTCTGGTGTTTGTGGAGCTAGTTTGCATCTACCAAAGTGAAAGGTGAGGGTGAGACCACGTTGATTAAAGGCTACCTTTGTATAGAGTCATTTAGGTTGGAAAAGACCTTCAAGATCGTCGAGTCCAACCATCATCCATGCCCACTAAACCATGTTCTGGAGTAAAGAATTTACTACTTAAAATTCTTTATGGATAGTTGCTCACTATTTAATGGATGTTATAAAACTTAAGAGCATCACTGAGTGAATCCTGTGTACAGGCAAAGCATGAAAATAAGAGTGGACTGGGAGACAAGCATAAATGATGAGATAACACAGTCTCTTATAACTGTGCATGCAGGTTGTACCTGCTAGATATGTGTCTAAATACACATGCATGCTATTTTGTGGGCTTGTTCAGTTACAGGGTATTGTTAACTAGTCTAATGGTGTAATTTCGCTAGCTGGAAATGTCGTGTTCTGTTGTTTGCTATGCACTGATGTCTGCAAAATTTTTAAACAGTTTCTTAATGGGAATATTTTCTTCTGCCTTTTGTCATGAGTTGTTTTACTTGGTCAATGTGGCTATATGCAATACAAAGAACTGCAAAACAAAGCATTTTAAAAGTAGAAATTCTGCTTTAAGTTAACATTAAAATTACTGGTGTTTAAAACTGCAATGCACAGGAGCCAGTTTTGCGAATAGACTTTTAAAGGAGCACACAGATAAGTACTGTGGACTAGACATGAGGGATGCAGGGAGGAGATGAAAGAAAACCCAAACATCTGAGACAAGGTCCTGTTTTATCTGGTCTCTGTGCTAGCTTAACTGTGAATTTGTTGTTTCCTTACCATCTTCAGTAACACATGGATTGTGAATGGACTTTGTAGGAAGCATTGTGCTGCGCTGTCCCTCCCCAAGTAAGCCCCTGAAACATTAGTGCTCAGCTCGGATGCTGGATCTTGGCTCTGTAGCACCAGGAATGAATCCTGTATTTGTTTTACGTCTGTAGAGAGCACTGAGATCCAGTGACAGCATAAACTAGAGCTCCTCATTATCGCATACAATTTCTGTAGCATAAATTCAGTCTTCAAGAGTGTGTAAAATTGTCTACAGAAACGCAGCAAACATGTTACTATGCTGTAGTTTCATTTCAGAGTGTCATATCAGCCATGGTTTCATTTCTTAAGAATCTCTGTAGTTTCTGAGTAGCTGGTTGATTATTTTTTTTTCTTTTTGTATATTCTTAAGAAGTACCCTTAACTATTCAGGTTCTGTGGATTACAGATAGTGCAGAGATGCTCCTTTTCTTGGTGTTTTTGGACTGCTAGGGCCAAGAAATGCTGAGATGGTGAAAGCTCTTCTTTCCACATCTGCAAGCTTTTCTGAGAGATAGAAGCTGTCCCTTCACCAGATGGAAGTCTTTTGTAAAGAAACTGCCTTGATAATCTGCTTCAAAGATTTGTTGAACCTGGTGTCTAACTGCCCTCAGCCTTGTGTAAGAATGGAGGGCAAAAGAAAGTAGGTATGTGGTGTTACACAGTTGTGGTAAGACCACCTCTGTTAGCTCTACTGTAAATGCAGACATGAATGGAGGGCATATGGGACTGGGTCCGTGGATCCTCCCAGATGTAAGCATGTTAGTCTCTTTTACAAAACCACTGCTGAGGTCTTCATATTGAGAATTAGTGAAATATTCCATCTCTGACATGTGCTTTGGCAGTAGAGGAGATCCTTCCTACGTGGTTCTTTTGACAACTTGTTATGTAAAGTAACTAAGATGGGAATAGGGCAAAGGTGAATATTTGTGGCAGAAAACCTACCTTGGCACAAAGTTGAACACATTTCTCTGTACAAGTGTTTCACATCTGTGCCTGTTCCTTTTCTAGATAAACTGACTCTATGCAGTTTTTACTCAAAACCCCAAAAGAGAGGGCCTTCCACTGTGGAGACTTGTTGCATTTTGGAGAAGATCATGTCTATAGAATGATCATCTAATTAATGAGGAACAGCGTAGTTAGGAGTAACAGGATCTTATCTTTCAGAGATTCTGGTTTATTCACGTGTGTTTATGAAAGCTGGAATTACAGGTCTGTTGCCTGTCACTGCTTCTTGCTCTTCTAAGGTTTTCTGTTAGCAGATTTATAGGTAGCTGCTAAACAAGTTTTCTTGCACACAGTTAAAAGGCATCACATATCTGCCAATCTGCATTTTAACTTTCTGTAAGAAACCTAATCAGAAAACTAACAACATTAATTAAAAGTGTAATTCTCAATCCATTCTGGGCCTCAGGCTGGAGAATGGCCATGTCTCATCTCTGGAGATAAAGGAAGCTTCTGTGTCCTCCTCCCGGGTCTGGTTTGGTGTTTGATACCAGTGATCTCAGCTAAGTGCTCCAGATTTGCTCACCTGTACTTGCTTTCAAATTTCTTAATTCTCTGAAGAACAGTAGCAGAGCTCTCTAGTATGGAGGGTCCTCCTCAACTTTGATTAAGCTCTTCTTGGATAAAATTATTGTGCATGAAACAAAACAAACTTGAATGACCAAATGACTTTAAGCACGTAGCATTGCAGTGTCAATGTGAAATTTAAAGCAGTCAAGTGTCATGGGGTTTTTAATGGCAAAACTTAATTTAAGCAAATTTGGTGGCTAGGGAGAGCTGGCCTCAGCCAAAGGATTATTGGTGCTGGTGAGAAGATGTTGGTAAGAGGGTGACTGCTTTGAAAAAGTTACCCTGTTTCAGCTCTTCCATAATCTGTTCCACCTGGCATCAGTTAGTAAGTCCACAGCTTTTGGTCTTTTCTTGTCTAATAAAGTTGTTTATTTTATTCTTGGACTGTTTCTTCAGTATGATGTGGCTGCTTCCTTTCAAGAATGAAATGCATGCTGATATGAGAACAAAATGGTTTGAGGCTTGAGTACAGTTATGTATAAATTTTTGATGCATAGAATTTAGTAATTTGGTTGGGAGGGGGGGTCGGGGCTAAGCATGGATTTTTTTTCTCTGACTTGTAGCTTGGCTATTCTTCCATCTCAGACTGCAGACTGCTGCTGTAGTCTCTCTAGGTTTGCACTTCCATGTATCTGTGTGAAGCCTTTTTCTTCCAGTTACTGATGTTGACATGATAATCTTAAAGAGAATATCCTTATATCACTTGGTTCAATGAGAGTCTGTTTAAAAATAATACAGAAGCTCTCGTAATTTTCTGCCTGCAGAGCCTGGGGGTAAAGGAAACCTTTTTCTGGAGTCCTCCCAGTACAGATGAGAGGGAAACGGTGGTGTGGGTTTTTTGTAAATCACTGCTGTTCTATACCCAGACTGTAGCGTAGGCAGGGCTGACAGCACTGTTTCAGCTGTTGGGTATGCCATTTCATCTTTTGAGTCTGTATAGATAAGTTTTGCTACACAGTTCAAGAGAACTTTGGGTGATTGCTGTTTAGCAAACACTGAAGAATGAACTCTGAAAATGTCAAAAGACTTTAATCGTTGATTTGAAAATGGTACAAGAAGTTCCGTCAGCCGTGACTACAGGAAGGCTGTGAGGCCAGCGTGGAACAGGTTGAAACATGGTCTCCATCTTCTGATTGCTGGATAGCATCTCCAAAACCCTTAGCTGGTGCTGCAAAGTGATTGTAAGTGCCTGTAGATTTCTCCACAAAATTAAACTCTCAGGAGGATATGGGAACTCCTAGCTGATGCCTTAATGATCTTGGATTTGGATCTCAGTTTGCAGTTAGAGGCAGATATTGGCTCTAGAGTGAGGTATATTTTTCTGTCAGTCTGAGAACTGAAAAACTGTACAAGGTTGGGATAAGTATTGTATGTCAAAATAGTGTGATTAAATCAGCTTCTGTCTCAAGTGTCTGATACTCTACCATAGATTTTATGATACAGATTTGGTTATGGGAAGAAATATATCTGTGATTTTTTTTTTTTTTTTAAGGCAGATGCCTGTGATGTAACTGGAAGTGAAGCAAGACACATTCAAAAAAAGCCTCTAGCTAATACTTGTTTTCAGAAGCCTATTCATTAAATTGTATTCTTGTGAGCACTTGATCTGGTATTCTGATTTGCTATATAAAGCCCAAGTTCAGTTCATGCCTTGATTTTTAAAATTGCTGTCTTTGGCCCATATTACATCAACTTTCTTCATTGTCTCCCATGAAATATCTTGGAGCCTGATGCTTTAGCTGAAGCTGGCTGAATCGTCACTTTGAATAATGAGTTTTGTTTTTCAGTGAAAGCACTGACACAGTTACCAACCTTAAGAGCCAATTCCAAAAAACATGACCAAGTCTTCCCTCAATTTGAGCGGCCGTGCCGTGTTCAGTACCCATGAACTTAGTTTATTAAGCTAATTAAGTTAGTATAGTGGGAAAGGAAGGAAAATAACTTGATGCTTTGAAAAGCTGGAGGGAGATAAAAGGATACATGACCAGTTCAGCCAAGTCTTATTGTTTAGTTTGAGTCCCTGAAGACCTCTGCAAATTTATCCCAAGGAAAACAGAGTAAAAGATGTCTAGTGAGAAGTTTGTTGCCTGTCTTGTCTTCTCCAGATTCTATCAGTAAAGCTGAGTCCTCGCAATTGCTTGTTCAGGCAGGCCCTTAAGTGCCAAGTAAATCCTTCCTGGTTCTGCTCCACCTGATGAAGTTTAAGGTGAGGCGTGACAAGACCATGCCTCCTGCTTCTGCTGGCATTGGTTTACATCCAGTGGCCTTGTTTGCTTTGGCACTGCTTTCCTCCAGAGCTGCTTCAGCACTATTGATATAGGTATTTTTCATCCCATCTGCTGCAGCGTGTTCAACAGCTTTGTCCTCTCTTCTGCTGACCTCACTGCTGGTGTCATGTGTGGCACTGAGGACCAGCACCAAAGTGCATTGCTGCTTCTGCGTTGTGGTCCTGAAGAAGGATGAAATGTAGTGGTACCATTACCCCAGCTACAGGAGGTGGGATGTCCCTTAACTGTGGTCACGGTGTGGAAAGGCGCTTTCTTCTCTAAATCCTCACTGGAAGGATGGCCTCTTCACCAGTTGTGAGACTGCAGGTGGTATATCCACCTGCTTACAGAGCTGTCGGGTGCTGGAAACATCAGCTCAGGCTTGCCTTTTCCTGCTCTTTATTGCAGGCGGCACCTGGACTCCAAAGCGCTCTTGTTCTGCAGCTGGAAAGCTGATGCCATTGGTTGTTTCTGTTTTGACCTGAACTGGTCTTTTGGTTTGAGCAGGAGTAGCCGTCTCATCTCCTTTGAGGACTATG
This sequence comes from Haliaeetus leucocephalus, assembly GCF_000737465.1. Taxonomy (NCBI): domain Eukaryota; kingdom Metazoa; phylum Chordata; class Aves; order Accipitriformes; family Accipitridae; genus Haliaeetus; species Haliaeetus leucocephalus. The sequence goes on along the minus strand of NW_010972634.1, from coordinate 211,165 downwards.
TATCTTTTGAGGGACTCATCATGTGAGCATAGGAGGAGCCTGGACCAGGTGACCCTGAAGATGTCTTCTTGGGGATTTTGCCTACTGCCACTTTCTTCATGAGACATCAGCAGGCAGACTGATGACTCGGAGCATTACAGCAAAATAAACCTTCTTGCCCAGGATGTCCATCCTGTACTTCCAGATCCAGGGGTGGGTGTTTTTAAGACTGTTTCTGAGGTAGTAGTGGTGAAGAAGAGGAGGGTGCTAAGTGTATTGAGCAGTTTGGGCCTGGCAAGAACCTGCTGACTGCTGCCTTGCATGGATGGGCTCCAACAAGGTTTCTTCATAGATGTGATGGCTTGAAGGGACTTGGTGGCAGTGGCAAACATCTGCTAGTCTCCCAAGACAACTGTAATTACAGCATGTTAATTTGGTAGATTAACTTGATTCCCAAAGGTACTGGAGAGGCATGCACTGAAGTGGATAACTTCTTAACTACCAGAAGTGTTTCTGACTGAATTATTTAACTTTTGTCTTTGCTGTTGCACTTCCTTACAGGCTGGGGGTCTCTTAAGTTCTTGTAGAAATGCACACAAGCTGGAAGTATTTTTGTATGCTTTACCTAAAATACTGAAAATGGATCTACTGACCTTTGGTAGAGAAGGCAGGTAGAAGTTCTTTCATCAGACACTTCTGAATTCCCAGTATTTGTGTGTGTATGTGTTTTTATTCATTTGTGAGGAAGAAGAATGTAAGTTAAGCAGTAGTCCAGGTCTTCCCTGCCCCCTTCTTGTTGGCCCCAGAAAATGTTGTGATATTTTGCTGGTGCCAAATTGCCTGCAGCAGGGAGGCATGCTCATATGATACGCACTAGAACCACTCTGTTCCACCTCTGATTCCTCCCTTACTTACCAGCAGAGGTGAATAGCTAGGAAGATGGGGCAGGACCTGGGTTTTCCAATAAGAAATTGGAATTAGATCTCTCTGGTAAACCAAAGTATGTAAATTAGCTCAGAAGGAGTTGGTTTGTTTACTGGTCCTGTATAGTACCAAGGAATGTTAGATTCTGGTATGTGCTAGCTTTGTCACCCTTGCAGCTTTAACAAAAATGCAGAAATACTAGCTATTGTGGGAAGGCTGGCCATTTGCACTTTGGATCTTTTGCCTGAGAACTCAAATCAGAGTAAAACAGAAGGTTTCATTTGTAAAGAGGAAGTACATGTAGCTCAGTTTCAGATGGAGAACTGCTTAATGTGCTAGTCAGGACCAGTCTGCTAATGGTAGTTGATCTTGGAAACATCAACTCTTCACTGATAAAAGTGTGGCAAGTGATGGAGAACTAAAACAAGAGCATTCAGCGCATCATATGGAGCTGTTTAGCTGAGAGCTTAAAGGTGAAGTTCCTGGGCATGCCATTTTCAGGGGTTGGCTGGCCAAGAGCAAAATGTTGCTGCTTGTTCAGTAGCACATACGGAGATAGACACTCACAATGACCCTGCTAGTCATAAGAAGCATGTAATATACTGGCTGATAACAGCTAGTTTTCCAGTGACTTTTTAAAATCACTGATACATTTGTATTTTGCCTCTTTATGCAGGTATACCTGTTGCAGTGTTATAGTGGATAATCTAACTTGCACCTTTGCAGCTGTTGATGGTCATCTGTCAAGTTCTGCTTAAGTTGAATATACTTAAACTGTCAGTGCCTCATCTTCTCATTAAAAACTTCCTGCTGAGTAGAAGGACAGCAGACACTTTCAGAGTCTGACTTGCTCTTAGTACCAGCAAACATCTGACTGGTAGAAACCGCCTCCATGAAGCAGTAATGAATCCACTGCAATAGGAGTCCTGTATTTGTAGGGTGGTTTTATTCAATTACAGCTATTTCTGTATAAAAACAAAGCATTGTGTTATGCAGGAAGCTATGGGGGAAGATGTTCTCTATTGATAAATACCACTCACCTAAGCTGGTTTGCACAGGTTGTCTGTTGGGTTTGGCTACTGCTTGGCAAGGTACGAGCAAAAAAATCTCTATGCCTTGTGATTACAAGTTTAACACTTGTTTAATTCATTGTCATCTGCTTTATTTGTAGGTATGACAGATTGTTTTAAAACCAACTTTTGATAAGGAGTGACTTCTGAAAGCTTAATTGGTTAAAATTGAGTTTGATTAATGCAGATTTTTGCGTATTGTCTAGGACAATTGGTGAAAATGTCTTTGCATGCAATGTAATCAATGATGTACTGTTGTCCAAACAAGTTTTGTCTGATATTACCAATTTGGTCTTGACCAGATGATGCTATTAGTCTAATTAATGTGCCACTAGTCAATACTAAAGCAAGCTTGTTCTTTGTGTTCTTCCTTCCCCAGGACAAAATGTTTCACTTTTGGGTAAATACATTCTTCATAGGACTGGATGAAAATTCAGACAAAGTAGAAAATGGAAGTCTAGTTGCAGATCAGGAACTTGATGGTATTTTCAGTACAGAGCGCTCAGATAATGATAAGGAATATTTAATCCTTACATTAACAAAAAACGATCTAGACAAAGCAAATAAAGACAAAGCCAACAGATATTTCTCTCCAAACTTCAAGGTCAGTATATATTATGTGTAAACAAAGCTGAAAAGCTGCATGACGTTATCTGATTTGTCTGTCTTGCCTTATGGAGGAACCATTTGAAACTGCTATCTATGTAGAAATTGAATTAATGTATTAGTATTGCCACTTAGCAATAGCTTCTAACCTTGTAAGTTTATCTGCTTTTGGGGAAGTCGATAGATGTTGAGAGACTGAGTAAAGGATTAGGGTTGTTTTAGGTATTCATCAAAGCCATTAGAGACGTGTAGTAGGAGACTCGGAGACGCAGGTAGCATCTTTCCTCTACCAGCTGCATTGCCATGAGCTCTGAGCTTTACACAGTAATTCCAGAATTGATGTGCAGAGGTGCCTGCTTGACGGGAATACCTGAACCTGTAAGTTTAGCCTTGAGGAATATGAGCCATTGCCAGCACTGTTTTTAAAAATGAAAAAGGCATTTTTGAGAATTTCACTGTTTTCTAATTTTCTCATAAGTATCAGACCCCAGCAGTGCTTGTTTGAAGGTAATGGTCATAGTTGCTTGTTGGAATGTTGCTTGGATCAGACTTTTAACACACACACACACACAAAAGTCACCAGTAATAGTCTTTTGTTCATTCCTGTGCACTCTTATTACAATCTCTTTTTATGCTCGCAGAGGTCTGGAAGGTAAGACGGTTGAAAAGCTTAGCGCAGCATGGCCTGCTGCAGTGGTGCATCCTGCTGCTGTAACTCAAGAGTACCAGTGGTTGGTGCAGATATGCAGAACTCCTTCAGCTGGGCTTGAAAAACCTGCTGCTTTGCCAGTTCTTTATTTTGTCAGAGGTGGTAGGGAGAGACTGGCTAACCTCAGAAGAGCTCTTTCTTTATTTCCTTCTCTCCAGAGTAGAGAGAGGAGCACTCGTGTGATTCAGTGTAGCGAAAGGAGCCATGCTGTTAAAAATTGCATTGTTACCTGTGTTCGGTTAAGTCCAGGTTCCCTTTTTAAATGTTGTTTTTTCCTTTCCCAGGTGAAGCTATTTTTCACAAAAACAGTAGAAGAGCCATCAAATCCAGAGGCTAGCAGTTCAACTTCTGTAACACCAGATGTTAGTGACAATGAACCTGATCATTATAGATACTCTGACACCACTGACTCTGATCCAGAGAATGAACCTTTTGATGAAGATCAGCATACGCAGATTACAAAAGTCTGAATATTTTTTTTATCGGAGATAAAAAAAAACACACAAAAAAAACCAACCACGAAGAGCGACAAACTTGAATAAACTGAAAAAAGGACCTTTTTAAATGGCAAAAAGACATAGTGTCAGATTACCAATTATAGGAACAATTCTTTCCTGACCAATCTTGTTTTGCCCTATAAATCTACAGGGTTTGACACTTGTCCAGTTGGGAAAAAAAAAGGTTACGTAGGTCTGATATGTAAATACCTTTTTGTGTCAAAAGGACATTAAAACTTCAATTAGGAACTATAAACATGGCACTTTCCCATTTTATTCCAGTTTTATAAAAGTGGAGACAGACCTAATGTGTATACGTAGGAATTTTTCCTTTTGTGTTCTGTCACCAAACGAAGTTTCAGAAATATACAGGTTCACATCCTGCCCCTTTTTTTGCACTTGTGTGGCAACAGAAAAGTCTGCAGTTGGCTAAGAGATGTTTCTAGAAGGTTTTACTACATTCTAATGCATGTATTTTGGATGGGGGATGGAAAGTAATGCTCAGAAAGGAATATATAGTCTGCTGGAGCTTGGCCTGTGTACCATATCCGGCTATTTACATGCACCTTTCTTTAGCATGCTACTGTAATTCATCCTGGACAATTGAAGAGTCGCCGCTGTCACTGCTTGTTGTTTGTGCATTTTATTTTTTTAAGTGTAATGGTGCTAGAAAAGGCAGCTAGAGAGAGTGATTCTGTATAGGGGTACAGGAATGAACCTTCACAACATCCTAAAGACCCGCAAATGAAGGGAGAAAAATTACTGGGGTCACAGAAAGGAAACACAGCAACAATGACTTAACCATACAAATGTGGAGGCTATCAACTAAAATATGGGCTTGAAACAAATTGTTACAAAATTTGACAATGATATATTAATTTTTTTCTGAATTGTAATGGCTGCTCCATCTCCTGTGTAATCAAGGCCAGTGCTAAAAGTCAGATGCTATTAGTGCATACATCAGTCAACATCTTACGTTTATATTATTAGTTTTTCAATCATATTCCTGCTGTGAATACTTCATATGCTGCCTTGCAAGCTTTTTTCTCATTAATATAAAAATATTTTGTAATGGTGCACAGGAAATTTCAATTGGAGATTCTCCAGGTTAGTGTTTGTTTTGAAGATTTATGATGCATTTATTCAATCAAACCTCTGTCAGCTGTTCCACCCCTTTGACCTTACACATTCTATTACAATGAGTTTTGCAGTTTTGCACACTTTTTAAAAAAATGTCATTAACTGTTAGGGAGTTTTACTTGAATACTCAGTACCTATGATGTTTTAAAAACAGACATTACACATGATGTAGAGGAAACCAGTGTTGCAGTAAATTCTCAACGCTGTGTGTATATGAAGATGTGTACTTTTAAAAAGCAGAGCATGTCCCAAATATATTGTTTGCTACTGAAAAAAAAAAAAAAAAACCAACCCCAAAAAACCAAACCACCCAGCAAATTAGATTTCTAAACTGGCAGTGTTGTATTATTTGTTCGTAGGGATATAGCCAGGAGTTGGGCTTGAGATTCACTTTTGGTATATAATTGACATGCCCAGACTGCAGATGACTTAAGAGTACAACTACTGTTGCATACAGATGTGAAGTAGCTGACAAAATTGTTCTCTCTAAAGTATGCCATGAATAGCTGTCCCCAAATTGATACTTTTTTTAGGATGTAATACACCTCCCCCCTTTTAATTAACTTATTGGTGCTGACATTGAAGTTCATTAGCTGTGTTCTCGCCTAGATAACAACTGTGTATGGAATCTGTAAGGGCCCTGTACAGCAGCATTAATGGTAAGAATTTGAATGAGACAAGGCAGGACTTCCAGTAGTTACTATTGGTAAACGAAGGTATAAAGTGCTTTTTTTTTTTTTTTTTTTTTCCGGTATCTATTGGTCAATTTTGCTCATCAGATTCATGATTCTAACTTCTAACAAAGCTGATAAATACTTTCTGACTTATAGGTTTAATTAGACTTTGATAGCTTAATGGATCAAGATTGCTGGTTCCAGTGCTCATTATTCCCACTGTTATTGACGAGCAGGAGTTGGTTACCTTGGGACGTGACGTTTAACTCTTACCCTTCGAATCATGTTTCACCTTGTCTGTGTTTTAACAGTTGAGAGTTGTGTTGGCTAATAAACAAAAATGTTCATGCTTTAAAAGTATTCGGATATTGACACTGCTGCGTGTCCCACTTTGGATAATAAAAATTGGATTGGTGCGGTTCCGGTATGTAACGCTGAGGGCCGGATTGGAAATCATGATGCGATGGGCTTTTGCACTGTTATTTTTCCTTTGGAATGTGAAGGTTGGAATGAGGGTTTTGATTTTTTTGAATGTTTCGATGTCTTTGAGAAGCCTTGCTTACATTTTATGGTGTAGTCATTGGAAATGGAAAAATGGCATTATATATATATATTATATATATAAATATATATTATACATACTCTCCTATACTTTATTTCAGTTACGACCCCCATAGAAGTTGACAAGAATTACTATGACTGAAAGGTTTTTGAGTCCTTATTAAAACTTTATTTATGACAGTATTCATAATTAGCTTGAACTGCATTCTGTAGGTAATCTTTCCTTGAGTTTCTGGACTGTATGCTTAAACCTTTTTGGATGTGCAACAGCTTACATGTCTGAAACTACTTGAAGGCATCACTTCGGTAAGAGCTTACTGTTAGGCCCTGAAGCATCCCCTAGTCATTGGTAGCCCCACTCAAAATATTTGCCACAGCTATTAAAGGGCAGTTGTATAAATAGCGTCTGGATTCGTTCCTGTGGCACACATTGTAAACTGAAGTGGAGTTTACATGCAGCATCAAATGTTTCAGCTTTCAAAAAAAAAGAAAAAAAAAATTTAAAAAATAGGATGCTAGTGTGCAAGTTCCATGTTTAGTCATAGCAAATGTGTGCAATATGTTAACGATGCCTGTGGTTGCCACGAAGTGCCTCGTTTACCTTTTAAATACTGTTAGAAAGTGTCATGCATGCAGATGGATGGGGTGGAACTGTGCACTAAAAGGGGCTCCAACTGCAGTGTTTGGCAGAGCTGCCTTTCTCTGCCAGTTCAAATTTTCAGTCTGTTTTCATATAGCATATATATATAGATACTAAAAGAAAAAAAAAAATCAGTCTGTTAAGCAGCCTTACTCTGATTCAGCCTCTTCAAATACTATTGTGCTGTGCAACAGTGGCTCTGTGTGTAATGCTATGCACTGAGAATACACAAAAACCAAGTATGACATGTACAGGTAATGCCTCATACAAATCAGATGTCCGTTTGTTATTGTGTTTAACAACCCTTTATCTCTTAGTGTTAAAACTCCACTTAAAACTGATTAAAGTCTCATTCTTGTCACTGTGTGGGTGTTTTATTGAAGTATTTTGAGTATGGAAACGGTCAGTTAAAATATTTTGCTTGTAAGCCGTGAAATTTTGAGCATGATCGTTAGAGCAAAGGATGCTCCTTGTGTGTCAAGGGATTTTAAGGGAACTGCAGCTTAAAACCCTTTTATGTTCAGAAGCTTTAAACAAGTGTAGGCATTGGAAGTGCAGATTGTGTGCAGGGAGATCAAACCTTTTACTGTGATACTGTCATGGTGAGATGCAGGACCGCTTTCCTGGGGAACTAAACCATTTTTAGTCTCCAAGTAAGAGAACTCTTTCCAAAGTGCAAAATTTTTAATGTTGACCAGTGCATCTCCAGCAAAATGAGACGCGAGTCAAACCTGGGAAGTCTTTTCCTAAAGTAGCTTTAAATCGGCAATGAGATGTGTTTTTCCCCAGTGGAAAGTGGGCAAGTGTATTGAGTATGTGGTTTGGGGTTTCTTCTATTCTTGTTGCTCATCTGTTTTCAAACTGGACTTTAAACCAGCACTTTATTTGAAGCATACGCGGTGTTCTCAGTTTGTGACAGGGTTACCCTTTGAGCCTCTAGGAAAGAGAGACTGGTAGCCTCTGCGTTTGTAGTGATGGCGAGGAACCCGGGCGCTGTTCTGCACCCCGTGAGTCCCAGGGATGCTGAACCGGGTTACTTTAGGTAGCTCTTGTTATTCCTCCTTCCTTCGTGCTGGTGTTAACGTCAGCCCCATATCACATCTGGCTGAGCATCTCCAAAGAGTGTGCGTATCAAGTAGAGGTTGGGTGCTGTGGCCTGTTCTGCTCTTTGGTAGTACGAGGAGTAGAAAGTAGTTTTGGTGCTTTATGTGGGTGGAGTGTTTGCCAGCTGTGTCTGGCCCTTTCAGGTGAATGACACAGTTAAGGGTTTTATACCATTTTAATAAAACAGCAGGTTGTAGTACCCAATCTGTTAATACATGTTCTTTTTTTGGGGTAAGCTTGTTTTTCATCCAGAAAATGAAAGTGGAGTGGGAAGGTGTAGAAAGGAAGGTTGGGAAGCTTTAAGGAAAGTAGTCTGGACGGTGTTCAATATGTTGAGTAGCTTTTTTTATAAATGTAGATATATGTATATACGAAGGGATTCTAGTCTGAAGACAGGTGAAAAGTGCTGTTGCAATGTGGATAGAGTATTGTATTTGACTTTACATTCTTATCCTGTTGACTAAAAGTCCCATGCTCCAGTCCTTAGCAGCTAGAAGCTGCTTCCATAAAAAAAATGTTCATTTTTTTCCATTTACAGCTAAGCATGTGATTGCTCTGGTGACTAACGTGGTAATTGCACTTCCCAGGATGGTGCTGGGTGCCTGTATGGGGGACACTCCCGCGTGCTCCATCCCTGCACCTGCGGTTTCCGTCTCCTCCTCCGACCACCGCTCCTGCTGAAAGCTTCGGTGCAGGTGCCCTGGTGAGCTTTTGCTACCTCTGGTGTCGGCAGCAAACAGCAACAGAATTTATGCGGGTCTCTTTTTAGACAGCCATGGACTGATTGTTAATAATTAATTGCATCTTTTTAAAAATTGCAACCAGAGTTATAAATTACGCTCTTTTAAGAAGGAGTTGTGCTGGTAGCAGACTTTTAAAACACTTTTTTTTTTTTTTTGCAGTTGGTTGGCATTTTGGTTATGAAATGAGTGATGACATCCGCTAGTGACGATGTTTCTATATTAGTCTAACCAGATTCCCTAAGGTGATGCGCTGCTGTGATCACCGGCCTGGTGCTGCGGGGAGGTGACGGTGTCTGTGTTCTGGGTGCAGCGGGAGCCGGGAGGCACAGCCAGGTGCAGTTGGACCCCTGCGAGGGGTGCACCAAAAAAAAAAAAGCCCAACAAACCAGCCCTGCAGATTGACACTATTGATACAAAGGGAGGGCAGGTCAATGAGCTGGCTCCGTTTTTGGAAGATGTCTTCTCAAAAACATAATATGAATTGCTACTTCTGCTGCTTTGTTTCTTCTCAACCTTATTCGTCTCAAACCTCCCTCTTTCCGTGTCTATCCTTGGTAGTTCTAGTCCTTTTTTTGTACAATTGAAAGTGTCTTGTGCTAGGTAGATGAGAAAATCCATTTATTTTGAACTGATGTGTCTACTAGAATAAAAATCCCTACTTGTTTTTCTTTTCCTTTGTGGTGTCTCTCCCTGCGCTTTGAGGCTTTTTCTGGTTGGGCTTTTTTTAATGGCGTTTCATTATTTTTCTGTGTGTTTCTTCCCATTTTCTGCTTTTCTCCTCTGCCTTCAAACTTTCTAGCCACCGGTATCTTTGTTGCAATATAGGACAGGTAATTCTTTTTGCATGTTTCTTATTTTGTCTTTTTTTTTTTTTTTTATGCAAAGCTTTAGTCTGAAGGCATGGCAAGGAGAAACGCTTTTAGGTTGCTTTTCTTAAAAGAATAGCTCTGAAAAATGTCAGGGTTGTGCAAGTTCAGCAAATGTGTTTGCCTCATTGAGCTGCTGATGTGCTGTACGAACCTGCACGTGTTTATTCAGCCTAATGGGAACAATGAGCACATGTACTTGACTTGTGATGAGCAACCTGCACAAAAAAACTTGTTAATTAACTGTTGGGCTATGTTTTCCAGCTGCAAATGTTTCTGTATGGGTTATACTGGCTATGGCAAAGTAGAAGAGGGTTTTAGTGGGGTTTTTTTGTTTGGGTTTGTTTGGTTTGTGGTTTGTTGGTTTTTTTTAGACTCTTGTGCTTGATAACTTACCTTGTGTCCCATAGCTAATTCCACATGGTGAAAATAGGTGGCACTTTGCCTTCATGCGGCATCCTTTTCATGCTTCAGAGCCTGTTCATGTAAGAGTTTTAAGTTGATAAAAGATGATATATTTAGAGGCTGAAGTTTGTACTTTCAAATACCCGTTGTATAATTCAACCTGCTTAAGACTCTACTTTTTTTGGCCTTCGACAAACTAGTGATAGTATTGGGATTATGTGGAGTTTGAAAGATGAAGGGCCTAAAAGCAGATGGGAAATTCTGGATGAAGAAATTTCAGTGGGCTGGGCAGATATCAGGGGTGCCCATCCTCCATAATGTTTTTGTGGTAGAAGGAAAATGGCAGAAGAAAATGGGAAGGATTCTGTAATGGAAATATGTGCATGAATGAACATTTTAAATGGAAATGAATGAGTTTCAAGGATAAGAAGGCAAAGTCATTGATGTGAAGCAGGATTTGGTAATGGGAGAGAGAAACCTTGTGGGTGGAGGCATGGAACTTGTGAGAAAAGGGGTGATGGCACATGTTTGGACAAATTTGCTGAGGTTTTGCAGAGATGGTATGAACAGCTGATGAGAGGTCTCTGACAGGCATCTGGAGGGCTGAGTTTAGACGGGAAATGACTTTGAGAGGTTGGCCTGGGGATCATTTGCTTTAAAGGTATTTGAAACTATGGAAACAGGATGGCTGACAGCTATAGACTGTGTAGGTAGGACTGCAACCAGCTTACAAAAATGTTGGCATTCGCATGGGAGGATGGCAAAGAGCTCTGTAGAGATCATGCAGCAGTGAAAGTAGACTGATAACATCCTCTTGCAAGTGAAAAGGGGAGTTATTTCCCTTCTGTGAATATTAGCACTTGGGAAGGATGTGGCTTTTTCACAAGGCTTCTTGAAATCCAGATAGTAAAGTAGCTCTGGTCCATGACTTTTGACCATCTGGAGGTTCAGTATTGCTCAGATCTGACTTACTGATGGGCTGCTGGGTTGCTGGGGCAAACCAACTTGCAGCTGAGATGTTGGAGGGGGCTGAGGGCCTGATGGCATCTTGGATAAACTGTAGCCCCATTGGAAGAGGAAAGGGCTGGAAGCGGGTGGGAACCACTAAACTGAGAAATACAGAGTAATAATAAAAAGCAGAAGAGGAAGGAGGTGCTTCTACCAGGTTGGGATTATTTTAATCCCAGAGGGTTGTCCATCCTCTTGGCTCTCAACTTAGCTCTTTTGTGTATAAAGGAAGGAAAAGCTCTGTATGAAAACCCAAGCTCACAGCTTGTGTATTTATGCTCTGCTTTATGAACCTGGAAAGCTGCTTCTTGCAAGTGTCTCCAGGATGATGTCTTCACCTCTTCCCGTTGAGTACAGAGGGGTGACACTTGGTGTCATACAGGGTGCTTTCCTTGAGTGGAAAGTATTTTGCTGCTTGATTACTTCTTGGCATGCTGCTAGTTTTCTCTCACCATTTGGCTTCTCATGTCTTCTTCAAAGGCCTCCTTTTGAACCGTGTGCTCCTTGCAAGAGTTTCATACTCTCACCAGTGGCACTCCGACATCTCTTCGTGCTCTGGAGGCTCCTCCGCAGCCCAGAATGATGGCCATTTCCTAAGCCTTCAACAAGAGCTTAAGGTCTGAATCTTGTTGCTTGAGTGCACTGAAAAGATACCCTGTGACTGGTGCTGCCAGGTCGACCCTGAGCATCTCTTGTGCCGATTCACCTTGTGCGAACACATTCCTTGGGAGGTGTCTGCTGTTCTTGCTTGGCAGTTGGTGATGCAGATCTTGGGTCCCTGAGGTGGCTCTGTAGTTCCCTGATGAAGGCTTGCTCCTTAGAATGGCACACCCTGTACTGGTTTTGTCACAGGGATTTTGCCTCCAACGTTGCTGCTTCTCCTTCCCTTCTGCTCCTTGTGCTGAAGGCAGCAAGCTTTGGGACTGGGAGATAAGGTGCTGTGAACCGTTCCTCTGACTCCTGCTTTCTTCCTAAGTTCTGTGACTAGTGTCCCACTTTGAGTCCATCCGAGGTCTCTCTGCCCATGAGAGGCTGTTTGCTGGTTGCCAGCTTCTTGACTCATACTGTCTTGAAGCAGGTGAAGGGATGGCACCCAAGGTATCCTTTTCTGGTTGGGTCTGTGCTGCAGCACTCCAGGGGTTTGCCCTTGCCTTCCCCTGCAGGTTGAAGCAAAGAAGGAAGATGCTGCAAGGAGCAAGCTTTGCTGCCTTCATCTCTGAAGCTCTGTCTGGCAAACTTAAATTCCAGGCGAGTAAGATCTGGAGATCTTATTGTAGGGGAATAAGATAAGATCTGCCAAACTTTTATGTTCACATAGGATACCTGTTTGATAAAAATCTTAGCTTTGGCAGAGCGTCTCTTGACCAATATCTGGAAGGTGATTTGATGCTGGTGGTGGAAGTATGAATTACTTTATGCCAGCCTGTTATTAATGTTGCCCCATGGTGCCCAGTTGCTACATTAACCAAGCAGGGGGAAGCAGAATCTCACTGCTTTGCTGTGAAGGACTGAAAATGGGGATGCCAGCCACTGTCAACAAGATCAACTTCTCCGCAGTTAATTTGCCTGGCTCCTCTGCTGTTCTTGTGGATGACGGCAAGATTGCAGCACCATGAGAAGTTGGGTTCTGTGCAGTTGTGTCTTTGGTGAAGGTCCCAGCGTGTGGTCTTGAGCTTAGCTGGGGTTGCTTGTGCTGGTTGCGTACTTTGCAGAGATTTTCCCTCCCTGCTCACCTTTGTCCCTCTTATTCCCTGTCCTCATAGCAAAAAAACTTTGGAGTAAGAAATTTTGATTACTTTGGTTCAGAGCAGTGCAAGAGCACGACTTCCGGCACCTCTGGGGAGGTAGGGCTCGTTCGTTAAGGATTTGACACATTTCACAACACCAGGAGATGGATGGGTGGATGCAGTCTTGTGCATACGCGCTCCCTGCGGTCGCTGTTCCATTCGGTGCTCACAGCTGGATCTTGCCAAGGAGGTGGGAAGGTGCAGTGCAAGTAGGTGGGTGTGCACCGGACCCACTTTCGTTGGCCAAGGACAGGCTGTGTAAAGCAACACGGCTGGGAGAGGAAATTAGTTTGGGATCTATTAAGCATAAGACATTCTTCTGAGAGCAGTTTGGGACCCTGTACCAGTAACTGCACCTTCATCTAGATGCTGTGGCATGAGCTGGCCAAGAAGTATTTTCCAAAAATCAAATTACCTGTTGGTGTTAAGATGGTCAGGGTATGGTTTTGACATATTAGTGGCTGCAGCCTGGTGTTCTCACTTCGATACTTGTCTACCTTTTGAGGAGTGCATTTTACTAACAAAGTTCATGACCTTTTTTCAGACGAAACGCTGTGCCCAGTTCATCTGGTGCATGTCTATAGCTGAACTTTTTATAAATCAGCCTGTTTCCTGCAGCAGTTGCGTAGGAGCTGGTTTGGTCTTGCACGGTTTCAGACCCAGAACGGCAGTCAACGGGTCAGCTATTTCTCTGGTGCTTTCGGTTTGATGCTCCGTTCTTGCTTGATACCTGTAGCTTTGGGTGATTTCTCTCCATAACGCTGCTTGTAAGATGACTCATGGCAGAAGTGGGCCTGCTGCTACTTGTCGCTTCCTTTTGACAAAACCATTGATGTTTGGCTCATTTGCACATCTGTTTGTGGGGCTGGGGTGATTTATTTCAAATTGTGCATATTCATGTACAGCAAAACTTGTGAAGTGGTGTCCAGTTCCTCTCTCGCCTCTTTCCACATGGAGCACTTCCTTAATGAAGAATTAAGAGACCTTAGGGACCAGATGTAACTTGATGATGGAAATAGTTGCACAATAGCATGTTTGATTAATGCCTTCTGACTTTTCCAAAAAGTTGAATTCCTTCAGACAAAGCAAGCCTGGTTTAACTGCAGGGACAATGGGAAGGCAAGAGGAGTGGCAGAGACAAGGTGAGGTGTCTGGACGAGGAGGTGGAAGGGAGATAAAGGATGCTGAATGTCCACATAACTGAATATCTGAAGGAAAACCTGAAATACAAGAATTGAATGGCCCATTGCCCACTACTTGCTTTGGATGGTTGGTTTGGGGTTTGTTTTTGTTTAGCTCAGCATCTTGCTGTAAAGCCTTAAAATATAAGAATAACAGTTTTGAACGTACATCTGTGTAACCATACAACCATTTGGGTTTCTGGCTTATTGAAAATGGGTGCCCTGCCTCTGTGGCTGGAGATGACTGTTCAGGGATGAGTAAGAACAGGGTATGCACATACGAGACTGGCCCATAACCAAAAACGGTGGCCAGGGACTTCCTGAGCCTGAAGTGGTTTTGTCTATTTAGCAGCCTTTGATGTATTCATCTTCAAAGCACAGGTCCAGTTTCCCCTCAACTTGATGTATAAAGTCTTTGCATCCACTGCATCTTTGGGCGAGGGGTTTCACAGGTCCTGTGACCTTTTGGGTGAAGTGAGGAAACATCTGCTTAGCTTCAGTTGCTCGCTCCTAGTCCTTGTGTTGGAAAGGACAGTGGAAGTCTAGTCCTTCCTCCTCCTTTCTGTGCTACTTGCCATTTTGTACATCCCTGGCAAAGACATCTCCTCTCCAGGCTGAAGACTTCTAGTCTGAACTTCACACAATACTTCCAGAAGAAAGACATCTCCAAAGTTTTATGCCATGGCAAAAGCATCCTCTTAGGAGCAATTTGTCCAGCGACTGTATTTCACCTTGTCACTTAACGTGCAGCTGTGACCACTGGACCTGTGCAGCGTTTGCATTTTGCAAGAGATCATGCAGTTTTGCACCTGCCTTTTTGTGGCTTGGGGGGGGGGGGGTAGTTAGTGGTGGAGTAGTGACAGTTTGGTGGAGAGACGGGCGTGGATGGCTTTCCCTGGGGGGTTTACGTGGCAGAAGTCCTGCGTGTGCGGTTGCCATAGGTCTATGGGCTGTTGCATGTGTCCCGGCTGCTTACCAACGCAGGCGATGCAGTATTATTGCTGAAGTGCTTTTTTCTGTCTGGTCTGAGTGTTGAATTTAAAATCGTAAGATCAAAGTCAGCAGTTTTTATCTCAAGCACGTGTTTCCTTTTTTTTAATTGACACCCATTAAGTAGTTTAATCAGGAGACAGTTGCTCTTGAATAAGCGTTTTGAATTAATGAGCTGGTTTAGCAGTGCTTATGGCTAATACTGCTTTTTTTATCTCACATGAGAGTTGGTCCTCACCTGTTTTCCCCCTCTTTGCTGCATTTGTGAGATGACCCAGGCTTTTATTCCCAGTAACCCTTTGCTTGCTTGGGGCCATCGGGTGTTGCTGCCCTCCTACCAGTGTGCCGCTTCGGCACTGTGCAAGCGGCTGGGAAAGGGTTAATCACCCCTGCAGGGTTGTGTCCCCAATGCACACTTAAATAAGGGTGGTGGTGGTGCTCTGCTCTTGGCTGTCAGGGCTCAGTCAAAGCCGCAGTGGGGATTTTGCAGCCTCTTGGCTGCTCTGTGTCCCTACAGGTGCCTGGCGCCCTTGCAGACATGGTGTGCATGAGCATCACCCAGCTACAGCCTCCGGGCACTTCGGTCTCACCAGGGCTGCAGGCTTGGTTTTTTTGTTCCATTTGCTGCTGAAAGTTGACTTTTTATCTTATCTGTGGTCTTTCACCGCAAGCTGATGTGGTCCCTGCTCTGATTTCTGCTGCACTGCATGGTGCATCAGACCCACCATGCCCGGTGCGGGTTGCAGGGCTGCTGCGGAATAGCTGTGATCTCAGAAAGTCTGTTTTCCTTTAGCCTTTCTCCCTCCTTCATTGCAGAAATAAATAAAAGTAGAGCTGCTTTGTGCGATGCATGCACTAGCTGCTGCTCTTGCTTTCCTTATGTTGATACTTACCTCTTTAGTGTTGGAAAAAACAAGTGTAATCCTGTGATCTGACCTTCTCAGAGTCCCTCAGTTGGAGCTGTATACTCAGGTTGAGCTATAGCATCTTTCTAAAGGTTTGGGTTTGGGTTTTTTTTTCCCAATGCAAAATATGCTGATATTGGACCATTTCAGCCTGGAGGTGGCAGACATCTGGCTTTCATCTAAGGGCTTTTATCGCAGGAGCCTCTACTAAAGCTTGAGGCAGTATCCAGCACCTGTGGATCTCAACCAGTGTAAAGCACGTGCTGATCCATAGCGAATCGTAAATCCAGAGTAAATGCCAACAGCCTGCTTTCTCCTCTGCGGACATGGCTGTTCAGCGCAGGGTTTGTCCTTCTTGGTGCGGCAGCAGAGGCCGAATAACAAAACCACTTCCAACTCCTGCTGCTACGAGGTGCTGATCTCCCAAGGGGTGGTTTCCTCTTGACTTTCTTGTCTTCCTCCTTGCAGCTTTTCCTTCCTTTCTGATTTAGCTGGATTCCTGGTAACACATAATTATTATTTTATTGAGTTAGATCCTAAATAAGGGGCCTGAACTGATTTTTTTTTTTTTTTTAATCTGACAGGCAAGTGTCTTTGCCAGCGCATCCCTGACGCTCACCTGAAGTGCAGGGAATGGCAAAGTCTAAAACCCATCAGCTTTGCACCAGACTTGTGTTTGGGCTTTGCCCGTAGTTGCAAAGGGATTTTTTGGCTTTTTGAATTAAATGTGGAATAACCTAACACTTGTATGCCCCACAGATGGAAATACCTTTCTCGCAGCTCCATCAGGGGTTGGGTATGGGTCAAAACAGCAGGAGATGGTTGCCACCTTATCTAGGTGGGATCTTCTTCCTCCAGGCTGTCAGAATTGCTCACAAGGCTGAGATCCGATGTTTTTCCACTCCCATGAAAAATTAAAGGACTAAAAATACCCAGCCTTTTTCTATATTGGGACAATAGAGGAAAACATGAGGTGTTTTCGGGTTTTGGGATCTTGTGGATGCTACGGGTGGAGTATCCTGTGTGCGGTGGGATGGGGATGCTGGTGCCTTGGGTTCAACTCTTGGTCTTGTGTTGGGTGTAATCAAGACTGAAACCTGATGCTTTTCCTCTGTAGCCTGGTGCAGTGCTCCGACTGCTGCAGACCTCATCCTCTACTCCTGCCCTCCTCTCCCCATGAGACGCTGTCGGAGGTCCCACTGCTTGCACAGCGAGTCACCCGTTTGAATGGATGTTTTCCCATGAAAAATGTTGCCAAGTTGGTGATTTTTTTACAACAAAAAAACCCATCATGGGCTGGAAAGATTTCTCACCTATTCAATTTAATAGCAATGAGCTTCCAGGTTGTGCTGCAAAATCTGCCCATAAGTCTATTTAGTAGAATAGCAAATTTTTATTTCCCCCCCTGTAAATGGATCAAGAGGGTATTTCCAGCTCCAAAGAACCCTGGACAGAGGGCTACTAATACTGTTTTTATTCCAAATTCTGTTCATATGAGGAGGGACCAGGCTGTGCAGGCAGACAGAGCAACATCTCCACAGCCAAAGAGCTGGAAGCTGATGCGGTAGGAGATTATCCAGGAATTAAACTGAACAAAGTGGCCAGAAGAGAGCTGATGCTGCTTGAAATCACAGGGGCTTATCCATCCATGTCTGCTTGACCAACATCAAGGTCTCACGTTAAAGGGTGCTGGTTTGCCATACCTGATTGCTCTCTGGGGATATGACAGCGATTAAAACTGGGCAGCAGGGACCTCTCAAATATGCCCTGCCTGGCCTCGGTTAGACAGTTGTGTTCATTTACCCACCCAGCTGTCAAGAAAGCTTTTGCTTTCTCAAAGACATGTTATTTGTGCCATTTGTTCATGATGCTCTGTCGAAGGACCTCAGTGTTTTAGCTCCGCATGCAAATCATTTAGTTGTCAGCATGCTGTGTGCTGCTGGCTCAGGTTTTCTGACCTGTATTTGATTAATGAAGTCACCAGTAAAACTTCCAAGTGTCCAAGTCTGTTTCAAGGTAATTGGGGATTTAAGCATAGCTGAAGGTCAGTGAAACTCAGGATTCGCCATTCCTTTCGCGCTCAGAAAAGAGCCTGAAGGGTCCCCAAATGCTCCAGATGTCTTTGAAAATGGAGCTCCCTGTTTGTCTTGGTGTAACCAAAACCCATCTTACTAAACAGATTCAATTAAATTGAGACCATCTCCTGGTGAAATTAAAATTTGGTGATTTGTGACTAATTAGAAGTATTTTCAGTTGGAAGGGATCTACAATGATCAAATTGGGTATTAAGCTCCCTGAAAATTTCCTTGAATTTCTCCTCTGTACAAACTTTTCTTCAGTTGAACATGGTTTCCACAATTATATATAATTTTATTCACTATTTTATATATATATATAATCACTACTAGATGTAACTTTTATGCATACAGTCATGTGAAATACCGCATGTTTTCTAATAGGAAATTAAAAATGTAGACCTCGCTAAAAATATCAGTGTTGATTATTGTGCATAGT
The DNA here is from genome assembly GCF_000737465.1 of Haliaeetus leucocephalus. Classification (NCBI taxonomy): domain Eukaryota; kingdom Metazoa; phylum Chordata; class Aves; order Accipitriformes; family Accipitridae; genus Haliaeetus; species Haliaeetus leucocephalus. The sequence continues at coordinate 192,862 of NW_010972634.1, read as the reverse complement.
GATGGCAGGATAAGGCTTGTGATCTAAATGGCATCAGATTTTATTCAGGAGACATTTCCTCTTTAAAAAAAATTTTTTTAAAAAGTCCCTCTGGAGAGCAGCAACACTTTCTCATGGAGCAAGATGTGGAAACAGGCTCATCACTTTTGGTTTTATTCTGCATCGTGGGTGGAAGAGGGATACTGAGCGCTTTCCTGCATCAGAGGACATCAGAGCAGCTTTGGGATGTTGCAGGCTGTGCTGGTGTCTGTTAGACATCTTCTGACCAACACTATTTGTCTGAATTCCCAGGAATGCTGCTTGTTCTTCAGAGCGGAAAAATGTTCTATTTTTGGCCATGACAACTTTTTTTTTTCTGGGAAAAAAAAGTTTTAAACAAAGCATGGCAAGGGTTCATGTGTGTGTAGGTCTTAATAGTGTGTAATGGGGATGGAGCGAGGCTTCACAAATAAGCTTCAGGCAGATACATGAGGAAGCTATTAATGCTCTACTTGCAGTTTAAGGCTAAGAAAATGCGTCATTAAGTGGATGATCGTGGAGACCCTGGCGTGTTGGAGTCGAGGCAGACTTGGATATGTGGGAAAATGTCCCTTTGACCAGAAAAAAGATCAAAACAAATGGGTAAATAAACACAGAAGCATATGTCTTAAGGCTGAAAAAAATAAGATACATGGTAGATCAAAACCCAGTGTCATTCAGGACCTTGAGGAAGCCCTGGGTGAGCAAAGGGCCAGCAATGGGGCTTATACCAAGAAAAGCCATTTTGGGGTGGCAGCTCAAGGCTGGAGGTGGCCCCCGCCGTTGCTGCAGTTCCTGGTGGTGATGTTGGCTGGTGGGGGGGCTCCTTGCGCCCTCCCACCTGCCTGTGGGGTTTCACCGGGAGAGGTGACCCACTTGGAAGTGACAGAGGGGTGTTGCGTGCTTCCAAAGTGGTCAACAGTTTGTTCTTCTTGTGGGTTATTGATCAGAAGGTTGGTTGTGTGCAGCTCTGCGGGTGGTGGTCTCTAGGTGAAGACGTGTTTCCTCGTGTCCAGCCTGAACCTGTGGACGGTGATCGGGGACTGCAGCCCCTCATATCGCCTGTTGCTTCCAGGAAGGGTTTGGCCCCATCCATCCGCTCCATCCCTGTCCATGCTGTGCTTGGGAGCTGCTCGCAGATGCCACCAGCAGCATCCCCATGGCCAGACCCAGAGCCAAGAAGCCTGTTTACATTGCAAACCCTGAATTGCATGTGCACTTACACAGCTTTAACCTTTGAAGGTAAAATGGAGTTAGACACCAAAGTTAACGTTACTAGGAAGGACCAGACTGGCTTGTCCGCTTCTAGGTGATGGCTTAGAGTAGGATTTGATTGACTTTTTTGCTGGTTCCTTCTCCTGTGATAGGTGACGCCATGTGTTAGAAGTGTTTTATGGATGTTGTCTTTTTTACCTGCTTTTTAAACAAAAACAGCAACTGGAGAATCTCAAATGTGTTTGGAGTCAGTGATGAATGAGCCCCAAACTGCTTTCCTTTAGAAACTGCCCTGCAAAAACTCTGGTTTGAGATCTCTCTGAAATACTTTGAAGTAGTACTAAAGCAGGAAGTTAATTAGAGCTGCTTTGATATCTTACAGTGTGTTTTAACAGCTGCTTCAGAGGCAGCTCAAGCAGTAAGAGCTAGTGTGGTTTAGTGCATGCTCCTGAGAGTCTGTGTTGGCCCTACCAAAATGCCTCTGTGTGTCACAGCCGCAGCTGGTTCTTTCCTAAGAGCCCAAACTCGCTTGCAGGGGGACTTGGGAAAATAAAATGGTCAAACCTCATTGGACTGCTGCTTTTTGTAATTTTTTTAAAAGTAATAATAATAAAAAAAACCCAAACCCTTGATGCTGTGGCGTTGCAGCCACAGTCTAAAATTTCCCTCTCACTTCTGTTTTCAGTTGTCTTTCTCCCAAGTTCTCCAGCAGGCTAACATTTTCCATGGCTTTTTTGCATTTAAATGACTTCCCTGGATATTTTAAAATTAAATCATTGCAGTGAAGAAGTTTGAGCTGTCTCTTCTTGGTGGAGAACCTCTGTATAGCCCAAAAGCAAACGTTTTGACCCTGTTGGTCCACCCTCTTGGAGGAGAACCCTCATGCTTGCTGGCAAACATGAATTGAAATCTTTTTCTGCAATGATTAATGGTTGGATTTGAGCAAAGTGCTCTGTCACGGGAAAAAAAAATTGACTCTTAAGTTTTTCCTTGCTGTAGCTGTAACTTTTATCTTTCTTTCTTGTGTTTTGACTGATCTTTAATCTTGTGACCTGATTTTTGTTACAGTTGCTGTAATTTCGGTTGAATGAGTGATGCTTTGCAGTTGCATGCTACACATCAAGTCCTACTCTTAGTCTTATTCATTGAAGCCCATCTCCATGTCACACGATAAGGAAGAAGTTGAGAAACCATGTGTATTATTTGATGTGCATGTGCAAATCCTCATATCGCCTCTCTGTTGTGCTTCTTCCCCTCCCATGGTTTTAAGGTGGATTGGGAACGCAGTGTTAAGGCTGGAGAAGCAGCCTTAGGCAAAAAGTGCCAGGGCAGCCCTTCTGCCCTACAAGGTGGCTTCCCGCTATGACTGCATCCTTCTGGGCAGCGTGACAGTCTTTGTCGTAAACATAATGGAAAGGGCTGCACCTTTTCCTAGAACAGCGATTGCTCAGAGGTAGAGTTCTACCCTAGTGTGGGAGCTCAGACTCAGAGCAGCTCCAGCCCAAGCGAAGCTCTGGCACTGCTCTTACTCACGGTTCCCTTGGTCATATTCTGTCTATGTTGGGTTGATCTTAAGCGAGGTCAATGTCTAGGTACAGAGTTTAAAAAAAAAAAAAAGTATGATTTTGGTGGCTGTGGAGAGTAAAATAAATACAACTAAGAAAAAGGTGGTGGTGGGGGGCGTGTTCCAGCTTGCATACCTGCAACCTACCTCTCTTAGCTTAATGCATGCGTACCTAAAATAGGGGGAAACACATATTGGTCACACAATAGGACTGAAAGCGATGACTAGCTTAATCATGGGAGCGGGGGGAGATATCCGGGCTTTTTCATTACACTTTGCTCCTCCTCTTTTGGCGTTGTGTGAGCTTTTAGGAAAACATCCAGCCAGGGCTGAGCTGTAAACATAGGGGCAGGTCAGCAGAGGCTGCAGATCTGTGGGGCTCTGCTGGTTAGTCCAATTAACAGCAGCAGGAGGACCTGGCTTTGCAGAACTAGTGATGCACAGGACCCAAGTGTGTGTTCATCTCTGGGGAGGACAAGCAGCCTCGGCGTGTTTCTTCTGGACGTGTGTCCCAAGGCAAAGCTGGAGGACAAGTCCCACCAAAGCCCCGTTTGCACCTCCCGAGTGCCTCTGCTTTCTCTGCTTGAATCAGCATCGCTTCTGCTAACCCTTGGCCCCGGGCCCACCTGCCTTCTGCAATGACTCGAGCAACATCTGCTTTGCCCATTAGTGACTCTCCTCTCCTGGCCTCCAGCCCGCGCCTTTGCTGCCATTGATTAACAGCAATTTCCTTCCCCAACCTGAAAGCGCGCGCTGAATGAGATCGTCGTCTCGAAGCATCGGGCTGTGTGGGGGTGTGCGGGCATGTAAGCAGCGCGGACTCGTTGCCCTGTTAGGCATCTTGGGAACTCTTTTGCTCACTCTGAAGCTGGGATTGCCTTTCAGCCACTGCCCCTTTGAATATAACTTAATGCCCCTTCACCTCTGACTGTAAATCCAGTTCTCTCCTTAATTTCCCACCATTTTGCTTCAGCAGCCGTAGCACTAAAAGTCAGCAGTGACTTTTGCTTCCCCGGAGCACTCTCATTGCTGTGCAAAGCCCCCTGGAAGATCTCCCCGTCTGTTTGCTGGATGCAGACCGCAGTTATTCCTGAAGCCATAAGTACTTGCACCTAATCTAAAGTGTGCTGAAGCCAGGATGTGGGGCTGGTGTTAATTCCATTTTGGAAATAAAGTGTTTGTGAGCCATCTATTTGGTTAGATGCAGTAACCAAATGGATGATTAGGCAAGGTTTTGGGGAGGAATGTGATATCTTTCTATGCTGTCTGATAGAGGGCTATTCTTGGAACAGATGCTGCTTTTGGGGGTGAAAATCAGTGCTTTTCTTGCAAGAGTCAACGGAGCCTGCTACGAATGACTGCAGCTGGATGGGCTCCAGCCAATGCACTACAGGGTATGGCGGGAAAAGAGCAAGAAGATGATATCACCTGGTAAAAGTCACCGCTGCTGCTTCTGCAATCTTTGAACTTGCTATTTATTACTATTAATTATTAATTCTATTTGTTGTGCTATTTGTATTTTGCAGGAATCTTCACTGGTTTCTCCTGCCATGGAAAACTAATGTCTGTTACAGTTCGTGAAACACTTACTTGTCTTTCTCGAAAGAAAGGGAAGTTGTTAAAGTGTAACTGTGGTGTTTTTTACATAAATGATCTCTTGCACCTTTAAAAATTTTTTTTTTTACCTGGTGTCGCAGATCTGTGACCCTTTAAATCTCTAGAAAACCAGTTGTATTCAAATGTTTTTTAAATTAGCAAGGAGCCCTGGCATGCTCCCTGTGTGCCCCTTTCTCCTGCTTGGGGCTGTCAACTCCTGACTCTCCCTAAAGCAGAGACGCCATCAGTCATTGCTGCTTTTCTCGTCATCCACAGCTGAGCCCTGTGCGAGACTCATGGGGTGGGAGGGATGCAGCAGCTATATCAGCATCTTATAGTTCCCCGTCCTTGAGTGCCAACACTACCAAGATGTCAGCACATGATCTGTTGCTACAAGATGACTGTGTAGGTGAGGATACGCTGTCTCATGGGGAAGACAGCCCATCAAAGAAGGGAAGTGACGTACCGAGGAGAGCCTGGGTTTGTGGGACTTCAGCCACTCTCCTATTGAACGGACATGTTTGGTTGGTTTAATGCAGGATGCAGCTGCATTAGACTATTTCCAAAAGAGGAGAATAAGAGGAAGCCATGCCTCCATGTAGCACAGCATCACGACGTGGAGGCAAACCCGAAGCACCTGAGAACATGAAGGAATAATCTGGTGAAGTATCTGATGGAGGAGAGAGGATGGGACTTAGGATCAGAGAATAATTTATGTCAGAAGAGCCATCTGGGGGTCTCTAGTCCAACCCTTACCTAATGCCATGCCAACTGTGAGCTTACTTTGTACTAATGCTGCTAGCTTCTGCTTGCAAATGGCACTACTGAAATCAGGTAGGATGGCTGTCCTGGGATGTCAGACTGCTGATTTCGAAGACCTACTTAGAAAGGCACTTGGCCTCCAGGTTCCTTCCTCCTGCAAATGGTGTCTGTCACCAAGCTGCTGAAAATGTGGAGAGGGAGGGGAAAAATCCTCTTGAATGCCTGCAGGTCAATGTCTTTCCAGGAAAAAAAAAAGGGATAATAGTGTTTGGCTCACACTAGAGAACAAACACAAAACCTCCCTGACTGCCTAAACTGCCATGTGCAACAGAGGGAAAGGGAAGAGCGTGTTTACTATGGCAGGCTTGAGGGTGATGCAGGCTGTCAGAATTATAAAATATTCTTTGAATTGCTAAACATTATAGATGGTAATTCCACCTCGGAAAGTCTCCCAGCGCAAATGAAATTTATTAAATGTCAGCTCAACACAAAATGAAACTGGGCATCGGTGTAGGAATTAGCTGCTGTTTGGTCCCAGTTTATGGGGGATTGCTTGAGGATGTTTTACCAGACGCTCCAAAGCCTGTAGCCCGGTAAGGGACGCTGCATTGGCAAAAAAGTCAGGTTGGCGTAGAGGGGAAGTCAAGGCAGCTTGACTTCCATTCCAAGTGGAAACCAAACCAAGCCTTGAAACAGTCTGCAAGAGATGGAAATGGCAGACAGACACCCATGGATGTCAACGAGATGTTAGGAGTTGTTCAAAACTGGCAAGGAAGTAAAAGTAAATAAGAAATTTTGGGCTAGTGGGATTAAAAGGAGAAGATGAAGGCCACCGTCTCCCTTTCCTGCTGCCAATGTCACTATCAGGAGACCTGAGCCCTCAGGTAGGTAGAGTTGGTTCACAGTGGATGAGGTTAAATGGTTGGGGTTAGACCTTAGAAGGTGTAAGAGGTTCTCAAAGTCAAAAAAATTTCCCTTGGGACCCTGTGCTACTAGGGGAGAGGCATGGTGGGCAAACTCTAACGCCCTCCCGTGTCACTATTTGAATGAAAACCAGCCACAATAATGCCTTTAGCTTTTGGATAAGTAGCTTCTGACAGCTTTGAAGAAGCCTGAGGAGCTCTGAGAACTACCAAACCCCGCTATTGAGATAGTGGCAGCTTCCAGAGAGGCTGCAGGAAGACAACTCAAGCCATTGCAAAGATGCAGGTTGACCTAAGCCCTGGCAGCAGTGAGGGGGGGATAATGGAATTAATACCGCTTGGTGGGCAATCATGGGAAAACACCTAGTCCAGCCTTTTCTGCTTACAGCTGGCAAGTTTTAAACATTGAATCTCACACAGATGAGAGGCGTTTGGCTCCCATGAAGGTATTATATCTGTCCTGCAAGACAGACTGAACGGGAGACATCTAAACATGTACATGGATTGCATTAATGGGATTAAAACTGGCTGGTGAGGCTGGACATCCCTCTAATTGAAAATAACCAGAGGCTGTGATTCCCATAGCAAGGTTCTGGCCTGAGTTGATTCTTTGCCATGTGTTACTTGCTATTTTTTATTAAAAAAAGAAAAAAAAGTTAAAAATTTTAGTGGTTTTTGCATTACACTTCTGTGCTGCTTTGTGGGGGAAAAGCCTTTGCCAGTGTTGTTGTCACATGTTTATGAATTTTCATGCTGATGAGGTTTTTTCCAGCACTGGCCCTGGTCCTGCGGCAGAAGAGCCATTTGGTCACAGCGCCGGGGTTGGCCAGGCTGCGTCCAGCCCTGTGTCACGCAATGGCTGCGGGTCCTCAGCTGCTGCTCAGGCTCCCCGTCCCAATACATGACTTTTGTTTCCGCGTCCTTGCACCGGTAGTTGTTGTTATGGCTTCTTTTTTACCTCGCTCTGACAAAGGGTTATTTTAGAAGGACTAATAAAAAAAAAAACCAACCCAACTTAATGGAAGTGGTCATGTAAATTAGAGGTTGCACATAAATAAAATTAAGATAGCGCTCAGAAAAGCCAAGTTATGCAGAATTTGGGTAAATCCTGCTGAAGCTGCCTGGTTTGTCTGCTGCCACTGCTGAGGCTGGCTGTGGAGCTGAATAACAGCCTTGGGACCAAGCCAAGCAAATGCTATTCTTGAAAAGAAGAAAAAAGAAAAAAAAAAAAAAAAAAAAAAAAAAAAAAAGAAAAAACCCAGCAGGGACGCCAGGATCAAACATCTGGTAGTGGCCTCGGCATTGCGGGCTGAGGTTGCAGCGTGGTGGGGACTAAAGCAGGGGCTGCAGCTCTCCGCTGTCTTGCAGGTACCACCTCAGCTGCTGAAAACCACTTGAGAAACCTCTTGCATGGCAAACCCTGGTGTCCAACCGCCTCCTTGCCACCTACGGAGGGAGCGATGTCGTAGACGGCAGGAGCGTGGTAGGTCATTGTTTCTGGGACTGTAAATCAGCACTGATGATGGGGATTTAAAATAAAAAAGTCCATGTGGTGGGATGGATGGCCTCAGTTGAACTTCCAAATGGTGGTTGTTTAGGCTAAAGTCCCACTCCCACATCAACTTTAAATGGATGCTGAACAGGTATCTTCTGGGTCGATCAAGACCTTGATGACTGTTCTGAGAAAAAAACTCCAGGATCTGCCATGGCATCTGCCTGGATAAAGTTTAATGATGGAAGACTTTGGGTAGGGAGGCACTCTTGGACCAACACTGTAGCTACAGCAGGTTGCTGGTGGCCATGTCCTGGTGAGTCGGGGCATCCCTGAGGATGGAGATCCCCCACTGCTTGGGGACCTGTCCCAGGGATGCCACACTCACACAGGGAAGATCACTCTTTCCTATGCAGTGCTTAAGGCACCCAGGTAGTAAACCAAGAAGCACAACTGTCACTGCTTAAATTTGTGGTTTATATTCCATAAAGAGTCTGAAAGTCTTGCTTAAACCTGGTGTCCCTTTGAAAAATCAAATCCTGCTCGTAGAGTGACAAGAGTATGACCTTGTTGAACCGTGATTCCCTAAGAGCAACCAAACCACTAATGATAGTCATGTGGTTATTTTTGGATGTGGAGTTCCTATTGCTTGGTTTGTTTTCAGTTTTTCTTGAGTGAGTTTGGCCATGGAGGTCTGTGGGGTTTTTTTCTGGATTTGATAACGGGGACCAAATTGAGACACTTGAAACATCAGTGTGGTTTGCTACTTGATTCAACAGACTTCTGAAAATTTTTCTCACAGATGGAATTTGGGGGAAGGTAAGGGTTTGCCTTTCAAATTTACTCATGACGGGATGAAAAGCAGTGAAGAACAGAAAGCATACAGAAAAAAAACCCCAAATATGCAGAAAGTTTTTACTAAATCATGGGCTGGCTGCAGAATTATTTCCTTGCTTGCTAAAATCTAGAGCGACTCAGCCTTCTTGTTTGGTTTTGGCACAGAGGGTGCAGACTGGACTTACTGTCCAGGAGGCTAGCAGGTCTAAACCCAGCTGAGATGCTTCCAAAAAGATTTTGTCTTTAGAGGAAAAGCTGATGCCACTTCACAAAGACACGCTGTGATGATCTGGATAACCTAGAGGAGAGATGGCAAAGATGGAATATGCTCATCTCACAAATTTGAGGCATGGGATCCATATGGGAGGTATTGAATGGAAAAAAGGGATGGGGAGCTGGTGGAAGGACAGTGATGCTGAAGGGGACCTGGGGTCCCAAGGGGTGGTAAGCTGGTGCAGAGGCAGCGGTGAAGGTCAGTCCTGTCCAGGGCTGCGCTGGCCAAACCCCAGGCAGCAGGTCTGAGGAAGGCATAATTCTCCCTGCTCAGCACTGGGGATGCAAATCTGGATACCAGGAACGGTTTGGTGTCCCCAGTACAAGAGAGGCATCTACAAACTGGAGTGAGTCCAGTGTAGGGCCCCATGGAGACGGGGGCACGGAAAGTAGCCCAGGGTTTTCTTTCAAGGGAAGAGTAAATGTTTGGGGTTTTTTTTTTTCTTCTTTTTAAGGTAAAAGACACAGTATTTTGAAATGGGTGTAAGGAAATCCTCCCTGCAATACGTATTTCTCTTCCACAAAACCCAGGAAACCTGCATGTGCCTCTTTTTTTTTTTGGTCTGTCTTCCAGAGGCAATGGCAAGCATTTGTGCACAGCTGCAAAGTCGAGGTACTGCGTGCGGACTGACTCAAAGCACAGAGGTTTGAATGACTGATTTTATTTAGAAAGTTTCAAATCCACTTACTTTCCAACTGTGCTGGTTGTGCTCATTTATTAACTTCCTTCTCCACCTCATTTACTGTGTGTCAGATGTTCACACCCAGGAAATGTGTGCTTGCATAACTGAAACTTTTGCAACTTGAATGTTCAGTGGTAACTTTGGCTTCTAGGTTTTTATTTTTTTAAATTGTGCTTTGCAGCCTCCACCATGCGTGCAGATCTATAGTAATAGCGTGCTTTTAATTCCTAGGCTGAGTAAAACAGACCCACACTCTTCCTCTGACAGATGATAAAAGCTCTGAAAAACAGCACTGTATAGCGTGGGAATTGGCTGGGGGGGGGGGGGTTCGGGGGGGTAAAAAAAAGCACTTTGAGAGAAAATGTGAAGCAATGACAAGAAGCCAGGATGCACAGATAAGAGCCAGGTCTGCTCTGCTTTTGATTATTGAATTCACTTGTTTCATTTGGGTGATCAGCATTGTCTAAATACCAAAGATAAATACCTGTGGTAGCCAAGTGCTCATTTCAAGATCACTTATCGCACGCCGTATTAGAAAAAAATAATGATTAGCTTTATATTTTTAATAATACTCAGGGAATAATCTTGCTGCGTACCTGTGATTTCAGTATAAGGGTTTCATTGTTTGGAGGGTGCAAGTAAAGAAGGAACATGCGTTGCATCCTGTAAAAGCATTGCTGGTTTTGATTTTCAATTTGCAGCTAGCGTTTTCCAGGGCATGACTGTCCTTGCTCCTGTGTGCAGGAGCAGGGATCTAATCTCCCGGGGATCTAGTCCCTATGCAGGGATCTAGTCCTCCAGCTCCCAGCATTGCTCCCTCCTCTCCCAGCTCCTCATGCTGCAAGATCTCAAGGCTATGCTCTGCAACAGGGCCAAGTTATGCATTTGCACAAGTGATCTCCCCCATGCAACCAGCCGAGCTGTTGGGTCTTGGGAGATGATGACTGCACCAAGGGTGCTGAACTGCTTATTTTTTGATGGGTTGGAGTATCGCATACCCCAGCACTAAGGGATTGTCTCAGCATTGTCTATGCAGACATCAGGATATGAAGAGTCTTGTCTGAGCATTTTGACTTGAGACAGACATTACTTGTAATTGCATATAAGTGGGGTGACCCTAATTTTGAACTAATAAATGTGGGGTTTTAGTGCAAGCCCTTGTATGCTGGAGGGTAAGGGGGCTCTGCTTCCACCTCTTGGTGAAAAGGGCGAACAGCTACAGAGCCACAGCACCCAGTCGAGCAGATGCTCAGCTCACCTGGAGACTTCGAGCTGTCCACAGAGAAGGGGAAAAGGTGGGCACAGACCTCAGAGTCCTGGCACAGGTCATCCAGAGACCAAGGGGGATCTTTGTCCCCCTTCGCTGCTTGGCTAGAAAATGCCGTGGCTGCCCCGGTTCTTCAGCAGGAGCAGACTCCTGCTGATGGGGAGGTCGCCCAAGTCCATCTTGGGGCTCCCAGGCTGGAAGTCGCTGTTGCCTGTCCAAGTGAGATTAACAAATGGTAGGGGAAAGTATCATTTGCCTGTGGATTTAGGAGAAGAGGAAATGCCCTGTTGTCTAGGCCAGTACGAACGCACGGTGGGAACTACAGAGAGCCACCAGGCAGGGCAGCCTCTACTCCAGAGTTAGCGTGGGGAGAGCATCAATTGTTCTTCTTATGGAGACCTGATGTTGCATTGTCTTGGGCAGCATATGGAGAGAGAGGCTATTTGAACAATGCTGTCACCATCTGCTACAAGGCTGACAGCGTAGTTTCCTACTGAATCTTCCGTAACCCAGGGAGCAGAGCAGATGCTCCGCTGTGGACCTAACTCGTTTTTAGACAGTTACAGTTCTTGCACACTGTAAGAGCAAAATTATTTCCAGATTAAACACACATATCTGAGGCGTTATTTAGAGCATGCAATTCATTGCCTTTTGGCTCATTGCAATCTCAAAAGAATAGATATATATAAAGATATGAGGTGAGATGGGTTAAGATTGCGATCTAGTGAGGTGTTGAAACTGTGTGCAGTGATGAGAGAGTTACAGGGACTTTAGTGGCTTCTGTATTTAATAGTTGTACAGATACAGCTTTCCTCAAAGAGAAGCACTGACTTGCAAGAGTCCTCCTTTTCAGTAAGCAAAGCTGCTATAACTAAGTCCTGCAGTGCTACAGGCAGGCTTGTATCTACCATACGGTCACACACGCTGTCATTGCCTCATCTTTAGAAAACCATGTGATGTTCTGGAATGACCCCTGAACACTGAATTGTGATGAATTGTCGTCCTAAATTTGCAATAATACATCAAAGGTGGTTCAGTATCAGTACTTTGCTTAGAGAACATTGTGAGTGTTGCCTGCGTATGCAGCATGCTGAAAACCTTATCTGAAACCACAAAACAGAACAGCTCTGAAACAAAATTTGTGCCCTGGCCAAAAAATGTGGAAATAAGAGCTCGTCAGACCTTCACTTAGGATGTTCAGGGTGCAATGCTGTGTTTGCAGCATGATGAGTAAATGCCACAATGAGAAACAGCGCAAAGGTTCAGTGGTGGAATCAGAAACACAATTTATAACCTGGGTTGGGTGAGAACAAATTACTGGTGGTGGGTAAAGGTTCTCCAACACCAGGGAAAAATGTGCCCTGAAACAGCAAGATGACCAGTGAGAAAACAATCTGGTGTTAAGTGGTTTTCCACGCAGAAGATTCACAGCCCGGCGGGATTGATGGCAATTTGCAGATGATAGCAGAGCCTAAGGGATTGTGGAAGTGGGGTCACAAGCTTGGAAGTGAAACTGGAAGTAGGATCACCAGCAAAAAGGGTTTGGGAACTTCTGCTCTCCGGTTGGTGGTGGTGGTCAGAGCCCTCACAACATGCAAATCTCTCAGGTCATGTTACCTTGCCAGATGTAACCACAAGCCTCAGGAAGGGGGATCTCAGGCTGGACACAAGAGGAGAGAGTTATATCCCAGATCAGGTAGTAAGCCAAAGATGGAAAATATAGGTTCAAGTTCCTGAGCTGAATTATAGCGGGAATTTAAGTCTATGTAACCTCCCAGAAGGCTTCTAAGCACCAGGCTGCTGCTTATTCCTACAGGCTTCATGAAAAGCTTCAGTTTTAATAAACCTAAACTTTTCCAGGAGCAACATTTTGTTGTGAAAAATCCTCAAAAGAACCTGAAATAGTAGGCTTGCTAAGAAAAGGCGTGTATTATTTCCAGCATTGTGGGACTTCTTACAAGAATTCAGTGAGTTGTTTTGGTGTGAGAGTTTGTTAGCCTGTGGCCATGCTCTAACCACACAGGTCTTCTGGGCCCTTATTCCTGCAGACAGGCTGGTCTCCTGGCTAGTACAGAGATTTATGAACTGCTTCTCACCACGAGGGTTTCATAAATAAGCCATGTATTCTCCCAGTTCTCATACTTTCAACTTTTTTTGGGGGCGGGAGAAAAAGACTGCTCCCTGCAAAGAAAACCCACCTCTTGCTGATGCTATCTAGTGTTTTCATATTGCTGTCATTTCTCAAGCTCATTTTGTGGTCCTGCGCAAGCGTGCATCAGGGCATCTGGCTTTTAGGACATCACAGATAACACCTGCTTCTGAACCGCTGCTGACTTGAGGAAGGTGTTTAAATTGCAAAGGACCTAAATAGCTAGAAAGGCAAGCGTGTTACTTAGACATCAGGGGGAGATGCCCATTTTCCTTCTGGGTGAAGAATAGGGGTTTTCAGGATTTGGTCTGGACATGGTTGGGTGGTGATAGAAGCTGGGCTTTGGTCCCAGGGAAATCAGCTTTGAGCTAATCAGCTCTACAAAACCTCCATATTTATTCGGTACATTTATTAATTTTTAACCCCCCCCCCCTTCTTTTCTTTTTGTTTGATAATTTTTTTTCAACTTCCTTTGGTGTCCATCGCAGAAAGAACAGCTTTTACAGCAGCTGCTGAGGGAGCGAAACGTGCAGCTGAGGGAACGCTGCGTCCTTCCTGCGGCATAAAGCTTGGCTCCAGTGGTGCTCCCTTCAGGTGGCTACATGTGTGACGGAGGTGTCGCAAATGACGTACAGATACTTAAGACTTCTTACAAGGGGTTGATCTGAGGTGAAGAGAGAGGGAGGAAGGAGAAATCTTACATGACTCTGTGGACTGGTTCTTCAAGGGTGATGGAGGAGTCATTTGCCTGTGAAGTTCTCCCTCTGGCAAAGCTTAGCCTTACAGCAAAATATTCTCAGGAGTTCTTCTAAACTTGTGAAAGCCAAGATGACCAACACATCCAGCAAGCTGGTCTTTTCCTGATATGTGCTTGAATGCAACCAAAGACTTTATTTAATGTGCCAAACTGCTGTGAAAACTCCTCCAAAACTAGGATTAAGCTTGTGCATCCAGGCCATCCTACGGCTGCTTCTACAGGAACTTATTTAGGTCTATGGGAGCCCTACCTTCAAGCTTGTCCTCTGTTGCCTCCCTCTTTGCGAGGACCAGAAGAGCTTCAGAAGAGCTGGCTGTGGTTCCTGTAGTTGTTAGTATTATTTCCATCTTGTTTCAGAAGTGCAGTTTGCCCATTCTCCTGCCCTGGTGCAATCGGAAAGGGTGGGTGGATTCAAGAAATGCCAAAATGATGCACATTTGGTATCAGATACAATTTTCAGCCCTTACTCCTTGCCACCAGCCCAGACACATAAGCATGGTTGTAATCACATGGGTGCTACAACAGCTGAGACAAAGTCTTAAGACGACATTGGTGGAATTACTTTAACCTGATGTCAGCAATACTGGGCAATCTACGTGTTCACTTGAAAAACATGAGCGAAGAAAATTACACGAAAGCTCAAGGTTCCCCTGAGTCCTGGGGCCAAAGCTTTGGAGGTGCCAGAGGTTCAAGTAGCCCTCCGTTTCTTGAGGTCTAAAATTCACATCTGCCTTTAGTGGCTTGGACCTAACTTTAATGTAAGCAACCGCTTTGGCATGTTACACTAAGGCTCTATCTGGATGGTGTTGCAATGTCCTTTGGGCTGTGGGAGAAGGCAGCGCTTGAAATATGCATGTTTGAGCAAGTTCAATGCAGCTTGGAGCTGGAGCCTGACTTCCTTCCTTGGACGAAGTCAGAGATTTGTGGGCTCTAATAACGTGGCAGCTAACCAACTTGGCATATAGAAATGAGAAGGGCGCGTCCCTGTTCCAGTTGCATAAAAATGTTAGAGCGTGTGGAGAGTAGATGAAGGTAGAAGCAAGACCTAGTTTATTTTCCTTCCTTCGAAGTGTATTGTGTTTCTTGTTGCTGAGAATGATTTCATAATTGCAGGCAGATGGTGAAAAGGTCTGAACCTGTGGCACTGAGGGGGGAAAAACTTCTTGTGGCAAAGTTTCTTGATGTTTTAACGTACGGAGCAAAGGGAATAGGCATTGGTTATGGTTATTGGTGTTGCTGATTTCTTGGGTGAATTTGTCCCAACCTTTCCTCTGGCAGACACTGTGGTCACTTCTGCTCTTGTGGTTGGGTGCCATGGAGCTGGTATGCGATGGGTGTTCATCGCTGCCAGCCACGTGATGACCTGGCTGGCCCACAGTGATATCAAAGAACAAAACTAGTCCAGCACGGGCTGTTCATTTCCAGCTTTTTGACATGCTCGGGGTCTTGTTTTTGAGCCATACCCTGTGGCCATGTGGATGAGATGTTTCCTTCTGACAGCAAGAATTGAGACTGGTGTAACTACTGGTTTTCAGGAGCAGAGGCTTTAAAACAAATCATCAGAAGTTACAAAGGTTGTTGTAAAACTGAGACTTCATGTTTTACTTGTTAGTGTTGTTCCAAATGTAAAGCCAGAGAGTGCTTCAACATCATTGTCATAGTGCTCTTCCCCATGAGGAAAAAATGCTTTTCAGTCTGCTGGGAATGACAAACAATGCTGGCAGAAGGAAAGTCAACAAGGCTAAAATCAAAATGCTTGTATTTATAATTGCTTTTACCATGGTCCCTGGAAGGCTCCCATTGCAGATGCAGGGTCCTGCAGGGTTAGGTGCTACACAGAAATAGAACAGAGCATAATCCCAGTCCCTGAAGGGTTTGAGCTATGTGGGACTCCTCCACTGGCCAGATTGACACCAATGCGCTTGGAGACCATGTTACAGACATACTGTTTTTAATTGGAAAAAAATTTATAGACTTCTTTTTCAATTGCAAATTAAATTTCTTCCATCTTGTCAACGGCTCTTGGATGGCCACTGCGGAAGGATCCCTTTGGTGAGACGAAAAGGCTACAAAAATAATAGAAATGAACGTCTGCAGCTGAAGAGCTTGACTGAGACTTGAAAAGTTTGCTTTGGGTGGGAGCCAGGTCCTGCTGAGGTCTGCAGGAGTTTTGGTCTTGGCCTCAGAGGGGCCAAGCTTTCACCCTTCCTCATGTCCTGAGGAAGAATTTGATCTAAAATAATTTTCAAAACTTGTATTGTTTGACCCACATCCAAGCGTTTTTTTGAGACTGAGTGGCTTTGTTTCTGATTGGCTCAGATTGCTCCCCTTAGCATCTTCCAGGGTGAGCTCTCAACGACAGGCCGAGCACAAAGGGTGATCAGATGTGAACAGGCCTGCTGCCAGGTTCCTAAACCAACAGCTTTTTTAATCATGCGAGCATAAGGACTTGTTGGGTATCTGCTTAAGCCATATATTTTTGGTGGGAGATGTGCCTTGGAGCCCTAGCACACGATAGAGTCACACCATGGTCACGGCCAGGATCAGGAGCATGGAATCTTTGGGAGATCTTCCCCTCCCTTCTGCAGATGTCCTGTCAAGCAGCTTTTCAAAAGAGGAAAAGAGAAAGGGTAAAAAGCATTTTGATTCCTACTGCATGTGCATGCTCTTGATTATTTTCCTCTCCTTTTTCAGAATATGGTGTCAGAAGAAGCAACTTGTTCAATTCACAGCCCTGAAACCCCTGGAGATATAAGGCTGGGTTTTTCCCTTACTATTAAGACTTGCTCTAGTATCACACTTAAGCAGTACATAATTATCAAGATTTAAGGTTTGCCTCCTGAAGTCAATTGGTTCCATAGCAGACCCTGACAAAGTAATATTTTTTTTTTACCGAAAGAGAGTGTGAAATCATTTTAACAGGTTCCTTTTTGAAAAACCTTGAAAACTGTTTAAGAAATAGATTTATAATGTATAGGCTTTGTTCTGTTGCACTTGAAGTTGTCCAGCATGGAGTGCATGATTTAGACTTGAAAAAAAAAATTAATCTGTGAATCAGTGACTGCAATACAGGGACTATCAACCATCAAGAGGCTCCTTTAAATCTCTGCTGAGCTGTGCTCTCTAAAAAGTATATGTTTGTCTGGGGAAGAATAAGAAGAATAAAAGGAAATCTGAGAAATTTGGGGGTTTTTATTTTTAGAAAAATAATTTCTTTTTGCTAGGAGAACTTTTATTTTCTCTGCTCTAAAATAAAGCAATGATACGGTCCTCCTGTGCCTCAGGCTGTCTGCTTAAAATAAAGGAAGGGCTAAAAAGATGGACCATCTGGAAGCTTGTGCAGAAGGAGCATGCCAGTGCAGTTTGACGTGGAAGAGCATCCTTTGGATGTATTTCTGACCACTGGTGAGTCCACTGAGGGCTTTTTTTTTTCTATGTGTTGAGTTGATGGCAACTTCTCAGAGGCTTTTGCTTCGTGTTCTAGTCCTGGTTGCTTCCTTCCTATTTCATTACAGGCTGAAAGGGAACGCTGGGACACGGTATTTCTTCCTAGAAGCAGCTTACCTCCTCCTGCTATGACTATGACGAGAACCATTTCCATGGAGAATGGAGGGTGAAGAAAATGCATTTTCTCTTGGGTTTGGGGTTTTATTTTGGTGTTGTTTCCCTGGCTGGTTTCCTCTGTAACCAGGACAGCGCTTTGCATAGCTGGTTTCACTGTTGTGATGAGTGCTAGTTGCGCTTCCTCTCCCAGGCAAGAGGTGATGGACAGTCTCACCCTGGCCTTCCCTTCCCTCAGCTTTGCAGGGACGGCAGTGGGCACTGCTGTAGCAGCTGCTTTTCCCGAGTTTTTGGGCTGAAACTGCTGCCAGGAGTGGGGATTCCTCTGGGTCTGTGGTCTCCAAACTTTTTTGATCATGCACCCCTATCTGCAAAAAATTTTTGAGCACGCACCTCCCATGTATGTGTATATAGTTATTTATAAATGATATGCATGCGCTACTGAAATTCTAATATTTCTTCCTGCAACCCAATGGATCATCTTGCACATCTCCACTTTGGAAATCTCTGCTGTAGGTGATGAAAGCACAAAGGGGAGCCAGGAGGCTGATGGCACAAGCTTGGCCAGATCTCCTCTTTACCAGGGCACAGTAAGGTCTTCCTCCTCTTCCCAGTTTTTTTTTGAAAGGCCTGCTTCCTGTGACACCACAGAATGCAGTGGGAAGTTTTCAATTTTGTTGGATTTTTCAGAACTTACGCATTACTCAGCAGGCTTTGCTTCAATGCTGCTTCTGAGATGAGCAGAAATTTGCCCCCATTCCTGGGAAAAGGGATGAATCTCCAGCACGTGCAGCAACCTCTTCTTAGGTTGTGTGCTCATATGTTCAAGTCCCAGCCCTGCACATGATGATGCATATTTGACTTGACCTGCACATTTGACTTAGCCCATGCAAGGTGCTCTGTCACTCATGATTAAAGGACTGCTCAGGCATGAGGACTTAGAGCTCATAGTCACAAGCATCTGCAGGGAAACCAGGAAGATCTTTTGTTTTAAGAAATGGGCAAATCTGACTTCAATTTTGGTGGAAGTTTTTGTGACACAAGCAAGATCAACGCCACCTCCTAAAAGAAACTCTCAGTGCTCCATGCAATCTCCATGAGGAGTTGATTCTTGGTTTTTTTGGAGGGTGGTGGAGAGGGACATTTTCAAATCTGGTGCAGTTTTTTGAAAAGGACAAGTGTAGGCACTTTTCCTCCTCTCAACATAGCCCATGTAGAAAGCGTTGAAGGACTAAAGGACATCACAATTTCATAGACATTTGTGCCATTAACTGCTGTTGCTTTCGTCAGCCATATGTACAGCTGCATTCTTTTTATAGTGCCGCATATGGCACTATCATAATTGAATTTTTCATAATAATTGATCTGACCTGTATCATTCTGTTCGCTTTAGCAGAGCTAATTCAAACAGATTGAGATTAGGACTAAAAATATGGTCCGGTTAGCGGAGGAACCATAAAAAACCCATACTGACTTCATAGTAATGCTGATGCACAATCTGTTTTGCCCAGTCCAGTTTGTACTATTTATACATAGCACGCAGTCAAGGCTGACACCAGTTGTGTTTCCGTTTGTGTCTTCCATAAGATGTGGTACAGAGGGAGCAGGTGGCTGCCTCTGTCCATGTTTGCATTGTTGTTCCCTCCAGTAAGGCCAGCAGGTCTAGTACTCTGTGGTTGGTGACTCTGTCCATGTTGTATGGAAAACACGCACGCAAGGGATTAGAGCTGCCATGTCCCATCCCTGGATGGTGGGATGCTAAAGACTCTTGTATCATCTGCTTAGCTTCATACAGCAAACTACGGGAATATCGGTGAAGAAAAAAGCTGGAATTGGTGAGCTGAGTCTGGCCTTGTATTTAGAAGAAAAAAACCCCTTTGGTGGCGTCGGAATCTCCCCTTGCTGAAGCTGGAGCTTGGCTCTTTGGTTCAGACTCTCAAACGAAGAAACAGTGGTGGTGGGCTGTGGACAACTGAGAACATTAGAAACTGTCCTACAGGATTAGGAAGCTGCAAAAATGAGCTGCAGCTACTTTCTCTCCCAGTGCTCTCAGCTGCAGCTGAGAATCTAGACCAGATTTTATTTTTGGCAAGGGGGAAAAAATAAATCTCCTTTGATACTGTGCAAAAAATGAAAGTAAATGTTGAGCCCTCTGCCTTCAGCAAGGATCTCTTCTGCTGTATAGCAGCAGTGTTTTAGAGCTGAAATCCACTTGCTTTGATCACTGATGGGGAAAAAAAAAAGACATAAAAGGGATTTATTGTGAAATAATGGATTTGATCCCTAGTAATCCTTTCTTTGGGATTAAACTTGGAATATTATTTTTGTGATCTCTGGAATTAGACTATGCTGGTGTAACAAACCAAAGCATGTGAGTTCCACTGCAGGATGAGGTTGAGCTGTGAATAGAGCCGAGTGAATTACTTGCACAGAACAAAGCAGATGATGAATTTACAGTTCTATTTTTGATTATGCAAGATCTACAGGCAACCATAAAACCAGCAAAAAAAACCCCAACCCCAAACACAACCCAAAGCAGAAAAGACCCCAGACCCTCTTTTCTTCATAGTTGAAAGCATACCCGAGCCATTGGGATCTCTGAGGACTATCGGTGAGATCTTCTCTTCTGAGTATTTTCTGCTTATGGGAATTACAAGTTGTGTCTGCTCCTGTTGGTATGACTGTGGATGTGAGACGTAAAATGTTGGTGCAAGCTTGTTTGGAGCAGATACTTGTGTATGGCCACAATGTTTTCCAGAGAGATTTGGCAAGCCCGAGTTTCTCTGCCTGAACAATGCCCACATTCACAAGCCTCAGGTCTCTCAACACATGGTTAAATTGGCCCGATATGTGCCGAGAAGTCTTCTTGAGCAGTTTATGGGAGTATTAAAATAAAATAGGTACAAAATGTGCAATGAAACCTTGGTATGTAACTTTGAGGTCCCAAATCTTTCACAGAAAGCTACTCCAAGGAGCTTCTCTCAGTTTCCCTGCCCAATTTCAACTTTGTGCACTCGAGGTGGTGCATAGATGGCTTTTAAACAGGGGAAGAGTTCTTCTTTGTTATGTTTTGAAACAGCTGATCTTTAAAAAAAAAACAAACCAGCAAAAGCTGTGGGACAGAGAGCTATGGAAAGGGAAAAAAATATTAATTGCCTGCCCCATTCCTGGTTTTGCTGTTGGACTTGCAACCTCACTTCTGGTTGCAAAGGTCACTTCTGCCATCAAACTTTGATCAGGCTCCCAACCTCACCCTAACCTTGGGAGCTGCCGTTCTGGAGTGGCACAAAAAGCACAGGTGAAGAAGAAGCAAGGAAATGAGCCCTGGAAACCTCCTTGGGAGCAGGGGCCACAGTGGTCCGATGCCCTGTGCCAGCTGCATCTCCAGGGTCTTCGCAGTGATCTCCAGTTGTTGCACTGCTGCTTTGCTAGCAGCCCTTCTTTTGGGAGCCATGAAGGGGCCAAGCCAAATAAGAAGCATCCCAACATTATCTTTTCTGAAAGAGCGTTACCTCTTGAAAGCTCTGGGGGGTAGGATTGCTATGCCATCTCTCTGGGTTTGGGAAACTCCTAGATTGCTTGGATTCCCATTAAAACTTCTGCTGCTAGCATGGGGATTTCTACCAAAAAAATCTTGTAAGGACTTCTTGAAACTGGGCAAGGCATGCCTTGTAATCCCCTAGGAAGCAGCCAGTGACTGAAGCCCATTTTCCAAAGGTAAAACAGTCTTGTGTTTCCTTTGGGGGATAAAAAAATGTGTTAATCCTTTCCATTTTTGGTTCAGAGCGAGCGAGCTACTTTTTCTAGCAGTGATGTATATTGAAGGGTTACAAATGGTGCATGAGGAGCTTGGAATAAATCCTGCTTGGCTGATGTTCAGAAGCTTTTCTTGAGTACACTGTGTCTGATTATGGCTGCTGACAGCCTTGTACATGGCATACAGCAGACACCATTCCAGTATAGCATCGTTGCATGCCACCTGGCAGAATCATGGGTGTAAACTACTGAGATTCAAAGACCAGCATAAGCATTTCTCCCGTTGAAACCCCTAAGAAATGGCAGGAGGGATGATTCAGATGCACAGCCTCCTGCTCTGGGGTGAGTGTGTTGGTACATGTGTCTTGTCTGCTGCTGTTTATGCAGAGCTGGTAGCTTTGCTCATATGTACAGCTGATGGGGCGTTCCCAGCAGGATCCCCAAGCCCTTGTTACAAGCCTTCATGGTGCTCTGGACCTGTCTGTGCACCACTCTGCTTTCATCCGTTCAGTTTGCAATGCCTGATGCTGCTTCCTTCCCTTTCAGCCACATTGGGGAACATTACCCAGACTTCTCATTTTTCTACTGTAAAATTTTGCTGTTGAATATTCCCTGGCCCTTCCTTGTTCCCTGTGCCTTTTCCCCCTACCTCCCACGCATGCCCTTGCACAGAGTGCACCCTCAGCAACTTTGCGGACAAGGCAGAACTAGGGGGAGTGGCTGATGTGCTGAAGAGCAGAGCGTTGGTCCAGAGGGACCTCGAGAAACTTGGGGATTCAGCCAACAGAAACTTCCTGAAGCTCAGCAGCGAGACATGCAAAGTCCTGCACTGCGGGTGGGAAAACCCCATTGCATAGATCCAGGCTGGAAACCAACTGGCTGAGCAGCTCTCCTGGAAAGGACCCAGGGTTACAGCAGATGCTGCGCTGAATATGACCCAAGGTGTGCTCTCACTGCAAAGAAGGCAAATCACACCCTGGGCTACCTTAGGCACAGCAGGGGCAGGAGATCAAAGGATGTTGTTGTCCCCTCTATTCAGTGCCGGGGATGTCACGTCTGGATACCATGTCCAGTCAGTCTTGGGCATCACCCACAGAGATGGTGCTTGGAGTAAATCTGTGGAGGTCTCTGCCAGAAGATGCCGAAGGTGCTGACAGTTCCCATGGGCTCAAAAAGAGAGGACATGCAACCACAGAAGACAGATCTGCTGGGAATACATTCATGGAAGAGAAGTCTGCATGGAAAAATGGCTAATTATATTGATAACACCTCTAATTCGGTGAAGGACCTGAGCTCCAAACTGCTGGAGCCTGGTAGAGCTTTCTGGGGATGTATAGCTATGTGCTTACGCTGTTCTTCAGTAATAAGTACCTGGTAGTGACTGCTGCTGAAGGCATGATAAGCATACAGGTTCAAACTGCAGCGATTGTTTTATTCTTCTGCATCTTCCTGGGGAGCTCTTTTTCAGTGAGAAGGGTGGCAGATGGGTAGAAATGTGCCCAGGTTTGGAGAAAACTCAGGGGAGCTGTTGGAGGTGGAGCTCGGGATAGTGTGCAGGAAAAGCAGGATAGAGGCTTTTTGCCCCATGCCCAGATCTCACACTTGGCAGGGCTGGGAGAAGAGCTGCTTTGAAGAACTCAAACTCTCTCTTCTTGGAAGTCAAACTTTAACTTGGTGTATGTGAATGTGATCTCTTCCTCCTGGTCTCCTGGCTCAGTAGAGAACAGCATGGCCCTTATGTCTGTAGGCATCCTTGAGTTGGCTTCGTTGCCTATTCTCTTGTGGTCCTGTGTTGGTTAAACCTACAGCCTTTTGTGCTTTTGCCTCAAAGATGCCAGAGTGCAAAAAGTACAAGCAGCCTTCATGAAGCATCACCCTCTCCCTGGGGAATCCCTTTCTCTTTGGATGCCAGAGCCAGGTTCCTTCTTGCTCCCCACACCCCTGGCCCTGCCCCATACCTCATATTTCTTTTCTGCAATGACATCTACTATCACTGGCAAAAACATAAATGTGCCAGGATAATATTTTTCTTTTCCAGAACAGACTGAAAGCAGCAAGAGAAATGCATGTTGACTTTACTGGGAAGTCTCTGTTACTGCAGTCTTGCTGCACAGATCTTCCAGTCATCCAAATTTGCTTCTGAGATGTGGGCACTGACTCTGCGAGCTGATCCTGTGACCAGTGGTGAGAGGACTGAATAGCAGGAGGGGCTTCTCTGCAGGTCTCAGGTGGAGGTCGCAGAGAAAAAGCATTGGGTGCTTTCCTGCCCATCAACCTTTTTTTTTTCTTTTTGGTAACGGGTGGTGGTTCTCAAAGATTAATGCAGCTTACTTATTTAGAGAATTCTTGTTTTAAAAAAGAAAAGGAACGGGAGGAAAAAGCAAACCACACGTACTGCCTTTCAAATGTCTGTGTTATCAAATATTTGGAAGTTTGGGACCTGAAAGTAAGGTATGGAGCCACAAGTTTCCATTAGCAAACACAGCTTGACAAATCAACGCACATGCTAAGAGCTGAGTAACTCCATGTCAGTGCCAAACTCCCCTTGTGCACTAGCCTGTATTGTATCCACAGTTGTTTTTGTTTTTTTTCAACCTTCATTTAATTTCTAGATTTGGACTCTTTGATCCAAGATTCCGTATCAACAGACTGCTGATGCTTGGGAATTTTGCTGGAGCGGATGAATTAGTAGCATACCTGCACCAGGGATTTGTGCCAATATGTTACACCTGTAATGAAGGATCAGCAGTTCATGGTTTGGTATGTCTAGAGTAAAGACCACACAACATCTGTTTTTTCCCAAGGGAGTCGCTCTCACCAGGAAAGCAAAGCCCACCCTTGCCTTGAACTCTGGCAGTAGTAGTAGAGGAAAAGCACACTCCTCTGTTGGAGAGGATCATATGGGCTTCAGATTTTGGTGGTGAACTTCTTCCAGCTTCCTAATGTGGCATCCCACTTTTCTAGTACATGTTTTTCCGTGGAGGTTGTGTCTGGCATAAGACTGGTTCTAGTCTAGACTCACTCACAGGTGACAATCTAGTGATACAACAGACGTGACTTGCAGTCCATCGTGATCTTTGCATGAAGCAAAAGGGCATCGTAATCAGACAATCTGGGTCCCTACCTGGTAGGAGACAACAGCGGTGTTTGCAAATCATGTCATGTTGTCTGAATACCTGTGCATGTAATTTTTGATTAGCTGGGAAGAAGTTAGTCTAGGTACCATTATGGCAAGAGACAAAAACGTGCGTACTTATGCTAAGCCTCGTGTTGGTACCTTAGCACACCAGTGTGCACAGTCCTTCCATGTACATAAGACTTAGAGAGGAGGCTCTTTTTTATGGTGGGTGCTGAATATCCAACCAGTGAGAGCATGCACAGGTGGAGGTCTTCAAGTTCACTTTTAATGTCAGGTTTCTCATTGTAAACATGCTTGAGAATGAACATATGGAAGACTTGAGAAAAACAGGGCAGAATCTTGAATCTTGATATGAATGATGTGGGTATAAAAGACCACAGAAACTGTGGAAAAGTTGAATCTGGGAAAATACCCTCTGCTGTTGAGAAAAGCTTAGCAAAGAGATTTCCAGGTCAACAGTACTGCTTTCCTGAAACATAAGGGCATTACTCCTGCTTTGTTTCAAAGCATTGTGCTGTAAAACAAAAATAAAAATTCAGTTTAGCTTTTTAGTTTGTCAGTGCATGCAGCAAAGTTCAGGCAAGGGGAATGAGTATCCTCCCCCCCACCTCCCTGAGGACCTGCTCCCTTCTCTGGGTGCCTCTTCTCTTTTCCTGGCCATGCCATGGTTGGGGGCTATTCTCAGACCTCCCCAGACTCCCTGTGGCCATACCCAACAATCCCACCTTCCTCTCATCAACTTGCAGGTTGGGTGCTCCAAGTCCTCAGCAGTTTGGTAGAAGATTATCCTCAGCAATCTTTCTGCCACCTCCATTTCTGCTCCACGGAATCAATACACAACTCACCTAATGCAAAGATACACATTTCATTATGCCACCACTTACTAGCTCCAGGCCTACCAGCAAAAAGACATCCATGAAATGCACGTGCATTTGATTGCTTGATTTTTCTTGGAAGCAGAAGAGAATTTCCCCTTCCTGCAATGGAGCCTTGCTCCCCAAATGCTGCCTGCAGCTCAGGAGGTGAAATCTTTTTCACCCTGTGGGCAGGTTAGGCTTCTGGTTATAGTCATGCAAATCTCTCTGTACTTTTTCAGCAATGCCCCACGCAACAGCTGTGATGAGCTCTCAGACTGGCATCTCACTTGTGCATGCCTGAGCTTTGGTGTTTGCCAGCCACGCTAAATGTGGTTAGCTGCACAGAAACTTAGTGTTGTCTCTCAAATTTACCGTTTATCACAAGTGAGATTTCAAACACTTCCAGATAATTGTGGTTTCTGCCTGTCTAGTTGATGTTTCAGCCAATCAAGTTGTGGAGAAAGACGCTGTGTTTTGAAACTGGCTAAGTCTTGCTTGTCTTCTGATTTGTGGTTCTCAGAAACCCCTTTTGATTCCTCCCTTTGCTCTGCCTAACAGACATAATGTTAGCTGCCATGCTTCATGAGTTGCAGTTGATAATTGCTGCTCGACTTGTTTGCTTTTCTCTCTTTTTGTTTTAAGCATGTCCAGCTTAAGCATATCCTTGCAGGTGCTTCACTTACGTCTGACCAGCCCCTGGCCCCTCTCCTTTCTTTGGGCCTCCCTGAATGGGGAGCTGGTGTTCATCTGGTTTGCTTCTCAAGTTCCAAGCTGGTTTGAAGGAATCATGTATATATCTCGGCTGGTCTCCAGGTACTGCCTCTTTCTTGCCCAAGAGGTTAAAAATAAAACCAAAACACCCCAAACTCACAAGCAACATTTGAGTATGAGCTCTCCTAGGGCCTTGTCAAACTTGGGAGCCACAACTTGACATCCAAGGACACATCCAAGGCAATGAGATTGATATGATTTTTCAGACCAGCAGTTTTGTCCCCATGCTATGCCCAGTGTGTGGTTTGTAGTTTACATTGAGGTCTCAAAACTTTTTCCCCTCTTTTGACGAACAGAGAAGATGCTGAGCTGTGCTTCAGCCAAGTGGCCATTGACTGCTCTTTCTTTGGAAGCATGGTGTGTTATGTTATCAGTTATCAGGCAGGCTAGTTCCTTTCATTTAACTACAGATTTAGCTCCAGAGAGTGTCTTGCTCAGTATTTACTCTGTGTAAGTAAGTCTGATATGGTATTAAAGAGAGGAACAGACCGTGGGCTTGAGGTCTGCTGTTGCAACTTGCTTTTTCTCTCATGTTTCCGGGGCCTTCACACTAGTGTCTCCAGATTTCTGGGTAGGAGATGCTGAGGTACAGGAGAAAGGATTGGAGGTGGCCTTGAGTCAAAGCGAGCACAGGTGGGACCCTGACACTAAGTAGTCTGGGCTGGGAGAAAAAATTGCCAGTGCCATCATGAGTACTGGATCTTAAATCACGGTGGAAGCATTTCACATGGTGCTTTGAAAAAGGCAAAAGCTAAAGACCTCAACTACTGCAAAATTCACATCCCAAACACAGCAACCTCTGCTTGCTTTCTCTGGCAGAAGAGAACCAGCTGCTGTTTGGTTCTCTGAATATCAGTCAGAGCCTTCTTCCCCACTAATGCATTTACTGTTTGTTTATCCTGCTGAACATCCAGTTTGTAGAAAGGTTTGGTGGAGGGGTAGTGGGAAGAAGGCACTCAACTTGACAGAGACACAAGAAGACTTTTTCAGTTGGGAAAAAATGAGAACATCTCCTCTCCTTCCTCCAACCGTCTTTCCCCACTAAGGATTCCTCCTCCTCCTCCTCCTCTCTTTGTGTGCTTTGACTTCAGTGAATGAAAACTGATCCTTTCTACCTTCCTAAAGCTTCCTCAGAGCATGGCTGTAAGTTTGACTCTATATCACCATGAGCAATCATCCCTGAATTCAGGGGAAGACCAGATAGACTCTTCTGTCCCTCATCCAGTGGCTACTTACCATGTGGGTTGGATAACCGCAATAAATCAGGCAATAATCCCCTTGGAGTTCAGCTGCATGTGCAAACTCGGTGATGAGGGTTTGCATAGGGAGCTCTTCCCCACTGTAGGTGTGATGTCAGTTTTGAAGTTAGCTCTAGCTTGCAGGAAAGGGCTGCCTGCCAGAGTTTTGGCAAGAGAGCACAAGCTGTCTGCTAGGGCTAAACTTTGAGACCCTTTTTGTGTGTGTCGGCTAAGCTCACTGCTTCCTGACAGCAATGGAGAAGTGCCAATGGGAATAGCTCTACTCTCAGAGATGTATGTGTTTGGGCTATTTGTGAACACACCCTTGCTGAAACCAACCTGCCTCTTGTGGTTTTAGCTCTTGCGAAATATTGAGAGCTGAAATCTAGAGAAAGACTTCTTTTGTTTCCAAAGAAGCCTTTATCTTTGGCCTTCATTTCTACCTTCACTTGTTTGGCTTTTGGGGCTCCTCCCACATGAGACAACTGTTGCTTGGACCAAATGCAGAGACTACTGCTTGCTGAAAGGAAGAGGAGGAACAGAAAAATCTCAATGTTGCTCAAGGAAAAAAATAACACTTCAGCATCATTATAAGACCTCTGTTGTTTTCAGTATCAAAGCTCTGATTCCCTTTCATGAGATCCAGGACAAATAAAATACTAGGAGCTGTATGCATTTGCTTTGCATTCTTTCCATTCTTTTTTTTTTTTTTTTTCATTGTGAGTCACAGCACTGAGGTTCTTGGAGAGGCTGGAAAGAGGAGAGTGCCTAATTTCCATGGGCACACAGAGTACCAGCATCTGGACAGAGTTATAACAAGCAAAAATTATACATAGTGTTTATGGTTATGAATAATCTCAGTTTCTTGACCATATGAGGCATTCACAGATTCTGTAAGAGAGAAAAAAGGCTCAGCTTTTTATTAAAAGTGACTGTTTGATAGAAGAATAAAAACAGACCAACAGCTGGAAACATGTCATCAATGTTAACATCAACTCTGCTGGCTGGAGTGAAGTTCACTGCATCAGGCATGTGGACACGTGTCCAGGTGCATATGTCTTCTCATGTTTCATCTGCTCTAGAAATCACAGGAAAATGTGTCATTTTGCTGACAGGAGAGAAGCAAAAGCACAGGGATGAAAGGATGAATCTTGTTGGTGTATCTGTATTAATTTTCCCTTCCAGCTCAGGGTGGAAGAAGATCCTGGAGGTCCGTGCCTAGGTAATTTGTCTTGCTGGGAGCACTGAGACTTTGCCTGCAAAAGTGGATTTAAGCTAAAACTGGAGATGCCATTGCCATCAGCTAAAAGGAAGGGCACTTTTGTTTTCCCAAGGAAAGGCCCAGTTGCACCTAGGGAGAGAGATTTATGGCACAAACCAGGGTTGTCTTAATCCTGTGACCTAGGTGTTGCCAACCTTCACCATTTCTCAGCAAATCTACTAATGGGTCAGGTCCAAGGTATCTGTGTGACTTTGACTGGTGTGATCGCTGTGGATACAGATAAATTATGTCATGAGATGATTAACCTCCTGTTTTATCCTTCTCCATCATTGAAGAGCAAGGTGCATCAGCCCAGCCAGCAAAAGCCATGACAAATTCCTATCTTCTGTGTCATTTCTGCCGTCTTCTTGCTGCATACAACAACGGGATGCCACTGCTCTTTTACCCATGTTGCATTTCTGCTGTTTGGTGTAAATGTGGACAGCCTGGTTTTGTCAAGACTATCCTATTCCCTTCACTGTTGGAAGTGGTCCATTTGCTCATTTCAATGATCCAGTTCAAAATATCCATTAAATGCTTTTTCACATTGCTTATCTGAGTTGGTGTAGTGTTGAATATTATCCTGTTTTCAGTAGTGATAGGTCTGGTTTCTACTCTGGAAACATCTAAAAGGAATTTTAGAAACTGAGTGTGGGCACTGTCCCCACCAACACCACAGTGCCTGTCCTGATCCTTTGCTTGTCTCAAAGCACAAATGCCACATCTAAAGGGAATATAGGGAAGCCAAAAATCCCTGTCAGGAAGACTACATGGCCATAAGCCAAGGGGGTTCTTGTTTTAATGCATCAGAGACCTGTTTAGCATCGGCTGAAGAAAACCCAGGGGAAGAAAACAGGTACTGACATTGGATGTATGGACTGCAGAGTAAACCGGCGAGAGGTCCAATCTGTAAGATCCATCTCGAAACTATAAAAAAACCCCGCCACTGATGGTGTCAGGCTGCAAAATGGCATCAGCTTCTGCAATGCCAGCAGGGCAGCTGGGAGGCAGCTGTCAGCTGGGTGGGGAGCTCCACCAGTCTCTGCAGGCTGCTGGGGAAACTGGACCTAAGCCTACTGACTTCAAGGTGCGTATTAATAATTCATACTGAAAATCCTCCACAGTAAGTAGCAGGTGATAGAAAGTTTTCTTCATTCTCGCAAACTGTTATCCCGCCACATATGTATTTTACGAAGCATGGGAACCCATAAACTTTAAGTTTAGTTTCCATTACTCATTGTTTTAGTTTTACATAGTCATTTTTTCTTGCCTAAATGGAGCAGTCTTCTGCTTAACATTGTGCGATAGACCTAATTTCTTTCTGTGGCCTGCTCACCTTGGAGGCAAGGTCACAGCTTGCTGATCTAGCAAGCCCTGATTTTTCTTTTCCCCACCCCTAATCACACAAAATAGTTTCTCAAACATACCTGCGTCATGACCTCGATTTTGATAATCAGTCTGATTAAAGAAATAGTTTTCACAGAGAGAAAGAGGCAGCTATGGGGAGGTTCTGCTCTTTTCAGCCCTGTTAGCACAGGAACAGAACAAACCACAACCTGCAAAGCACTGCAGGCAACCCAAGGTGTGATGCAGAGCCCTCAGCCAATAAAATGCAAGAATTTGTGGGATAATGGCATAATAGAAGCAAAGCTATTCATTTTTAAATGAGTGACTTCCTCTGGGCTGCAGTGGAAGGAACATCTACCTGCCAGGGGGATCCTTGACATTAAAACAAGCATTAAGGGATGTTTCTTTGCATGGAGGTAATGTCTGAACTCCTGCCATTGATATTCAAATGTTGTGGGTCCAACTCTGTTTTCATTTTGTGCAAAAAAAGTCTTGTTGAAAGAATAAAAAACAAGCGGTTGCGTGTAGGAGGCTGAAGCATTGCTCTGTGTGAATCTTCAGGGCTCAACAGGAGTCAATAGTTTTATGTCAATGCATAGTAGCTGAGCATCTGTGCCAGAAACTTTTCTACATTTCCCTGCCTCATTGACCTATGTTGGTCATGCATTATCCCTGTCTCTAGTTTATTATGCAATAAGGGCCATGCTAAATAGCAGAAAGGTTGAAATGTTGTTTAGGCTTTGTATTATAGAAGTTCACAGCAGCCCCCGTCTGTCATACTTAAAGAGCAAGGAAGTCTTGCCAAAGAGATGCTTCACGGGCGATCTCACCAGAGTGTCCTTGCGCACAGCCAGGCAAAGCTGGACTCTTTTCCCTTGCTCCATCG
Organism: Haliaeetus leucocephalus; assembly: GCF_000737465.1. Taxonomy (NCBI): domain Eukaryota; kingdom Metazoa; phylum Chordata; class Aves; order Accipitriformes; family Accipitridae; genus Haliaeetus; species Haliaeetus leucocephalus. The sequence continues at coordinate 162,510 of NW_010972634.1, read as the reverse complement.
GCAACGGCTGCAGTCAGCCCCTCTCCGCCTGCTTACTGGGTGGAGTGAAGACAACAAAGCCATCTCCATGGTTGCAGGTCCTCTCCGCCCTTGTTGAGTCAGGATGCTCTGCCGCATGGTCCTCCATGCTGAGTAGTGCCTTTCTCTGCTGAGCTCACTCTTCTGCCCTCCCCAAAGACTTTGTGCTGTTCTTGTGCATGATGTATCAACTTACCCTGTCTTGGCTACTGCCTTGCAGGGGACTTGAGAGATCCTGCTGCTGCGTCTTCTGCAAACTTTGGATGGAGCGTAAGACCTGAGCTTTGGGTGTTCTTGCTCAAGCAGCTGGTGAAGGTGTCCTCCTACCCTGGAGCAGGTTATGACCATGTGGCCTTGGAGCCCTTCTGGAAACTTCTGGTGTGTCTGTACCTTGCAGCATTGGTGCATTTGTCTCTGAAGGGTCCTGTAAAGCCAGTATCTCCAGGACCTGCCACAGAGTCTCACCACAGGCTATTTTTTTTAAGTACAAAGAAGTCCTCCTTGATATCTGTCTGTCCAAACCTGCGGCCAAGTCCTGGGAGATGATGGCACCTTCTGCACGTGTTGGCTTAGGGTTTCTGTGTGAGTGTGGGTTATGATGGAGTTAGCTCTGCCAAGCTCCTCCAGCACTATCTCAGCACTGCCCTCCTGATTTGCACTGGTGGGTTGGAATAGGGCATTCACCTTCCCCTGTCTCTGCTTCTGGCACTGGTGAGGCTGCTTGGTGGGGCACTGTCTCGGGTTGTGTGGCCAGGTTTTGGTAGCAGGGGGGCTACAGGGGTGGCTTGTCAGCCCTGCAGACACCCAAGTCAGTGAAGAAGGAGGGGGAGGAGATGCTTCAGGTGCCGGAGCAGAGATTCCCCTGCAGCCCGTGGGGAAGACCATGGTGAGGCAGGCTGTCCCCCTGCAGCCCATGTAGGTACACAGTGGAGCAGATCTCCACCTGCAGCCCGGGGAGGACCCCATGCCAGAGCAGGGGGATGCCCAAAGGAGGCTGTGACCCCGTGGGAAGCCCGCGCTGGAGCAGGCTCCTGGCAGGACTAGTGGATCCGTGGAGAGAGAAGCCCACGCTGCAGCAGGTTTGCTGGCAGGACCTGTGACCCCACAGGAGACCCACGCTGGAGCAGTCTGTGCCTGAAGGACTGCAGCCCGTGGGAAGGACTCATGTTGGAGAAGTTCATGGAAGACTGTCTCCCGCGGGAGGGACCCCATGGTGGAGCAGGGGAAGAGTGTGAGGAGTCCTGCCCCTGAGGAGGAAGGAGCAGCAGAGACAAGGTGTGATGAACTGACCACAACCCCCATTCCCCATCCCCCTGCGCTGCTGGTGGAGAGGAGTTGGAGAAAATCAGGAGTAAAGTTAAGCCTGGGAAGAAGGGAAGGTGGGGGGAAGGTGTTTTACGATTTGGTTTTTATTTTCTCATTATCCTACTCTGATTTGATTGGCAATAAATTAAACTAATTTCCCCAAGTCGAGTCTGTTTTGCCCGTGAAGTGGCAAAATTCATAATTGGTGAGTGATCTCTCCCTGTCCTTATCTCGACTCATGACCCTTTTGTGATATTTTCTCTCCCCTGTCCAGCTGAGTGGGGGAGCGATAGAGCAGCTTTGGTAGGCGCCTGGCATCCACCCAGGGTCAACCCACCACAGGCACCAAAGGCTGGGAGTGAAGTATGTTACTGCCTTCATGGTTTTTTTCCACCTGGTTTTTGTGCCTGACCTTGGTGGAGAGGATTTTTCCCTCATTCCTGAGGGCTGCCCACCTTTGTCAGTTCCCATGGATGTGGTCTGATGGACTTCCCAAGGAGATGCAGATATCCGCTTGCTGCAAAACGGGCATCTTCCATGTCTGTTTGGATCAAGGGCGAACAAAATCTCCTGTTCTTCAAGGGACATTCAGGACAGCCTGTGTAAAATTGGCATCTCCTGTAATGCCACAGAGGGAAGCAATGTTTCTAACAATTCCTTCCCTCTTTGTTTGCCTCTACGGCTGTTTGCCAAAGATCTCCTGCCTCCCTTTCATGGTGGCAGTGCTGCAGGTCATACTCAATATTTGCAAGTTTGTGTTGTCCCTGTGTTCCTTGGGGTGCACCTTGTGCATGAGAGACTGTTTTGTGCTCCTGAGTTTGCAGGACTGATTTACACCTGGCCACCAGCTATGCCCATCAGTGTCATTGCTGGCTCTTGACCAGCTGACTGTTCATGTTCCCATCTGGCTTGCCTGGAGATGATGGCAACAGGCTGTAACTATCTTGGATACAGGATCCTACCACTTCCTTACCTGGATGGCTGGTGAGTGGCAGGACCATGCAAGACTGAGGCATTTGGGGCAACTAGGCAATGCTCACTATCATCTTCTTCATCTTATTCTTGTGAGATTGATAAGAGGTCACAGGAGCAATCACCAATTCCCATGAAAGGATGACTCTTGGTCTGAGAGATAATGGTGCTGATGTCTTAAAATTGAGACCAAGTCCATTTGTCCTCAGGAAAACCCTCTAGACGCCAGTTTCTCAAAGGTCCTCAAATCCTGGTGCTCCCATTAAAGCTTACTTGACATAAGGCAACATGGTGAGAAATTTCCTGGGCTAGTTCCCCAAAACCTGTAGTGCTTGTGTGAAAACATCATGCAGGTATGAATACATCCATTCCTATGACACAGAAAGATGGAGTGGAAATGTAAGACGCATAGTCATAATCTTCCTAGGTGCAGAATGACACAGAAATCTTGTTATGTTACTGGCTTAATAGTTTTTTAATTCCTGTACGGCTTTTGTACAAGCTTTGGGAGATGTATTACTGACACAAGGGGAGGTTTTCTGTTTAGTCTTAGGTAAGCTAATATCAGTTTAGGTCCTTTCTGTTCCACAATCAGTTTGTTCAGCAAATTCTATTCTCTTCTTTAATCTTGAAGTTCACATCCTTTGTACTCCCTATGAAATGTTTTGGTGAGCAGTCTGGAAAATAAGACTATTTGTTCTTCTGCACATTTCTTCAAAGATAACTTTCACTTTTTTTACACTCCTTTGCAATTCTCCTAGAAACTTTCCTCAAGAGACAAATAGAAGGATGTGCAGGTTGGGGCTACAAACTAACTTCTTGCTGCTCACACAAGGTATATTGTGGTGAGGACTTTTGCTGTAGCTTCTGTCCATGGAGACCTGGGTGGAAACCAGCCCAAGTGAAAGATGCCATAGGACAGAGTTGCTCCGGCACAGGGGAAGAGTTTCCTAGCCCCAGCGTTGTTCTTCCCTCACCCTTAGGCACAGCGCTGGGTTTCTTTGTTGGTGGTGTTTTTTTAGGTAGGCAGGCAAGGTGAGCTCCTTGTGGGTAGGGGTCAGCTCCTACCTCCTGGGCAGGAGCGTCCACCCCCCCATCCGCAGGATCATAGAGATATGAGAGATGGAAAGGTTTGGGGGAGGGGTTGGTTTTTTTGTGTATGTGTGAGCTTTGGGGTTTGTTTGTTTAACAAAATAACAGTATTTCAAACAGCAGAAGACGAGACAATTAACAAGTGTTGGGAGACATAGGAACAAAACTCCCCTTGATGCATTTCACCTTCAGACATCTTGGAAACATCTTCCTTGTAAACTGCAACTTACAAACACTTTGTCGTTTGATACAGTGACAAAATTGGTAAAACATAAAAGCCTCTTGGATCCTGCTTATAGAATATCTCTTCCTGCTGGCTGCAAAAGACTTGGACCAGGTCAAACCATAGACCCTCAAAAGTCCAGAGGTAAATAAGAAGACAACTTTTGTTTTTTCTTTTTTTAAATGTGAATTTAATTACATTTTAAAATTTTAAAAAGTATTCTTGTATGCATTTTCTAAATTTATTTTACCTAGTATTGGTCCCTGCACGAAGCGTCTATACCTTGAGCTGCAGTATGGTCGTGCTTGAATTGTTCTGATACGCAATGTAGAAGATGGAGTCGCTCTGCAGGATAGGCAGTGTATTGTGCGACTTCCAGTGAAGACCTGGTAAGAAAGCAGGTGTGACAGTAAATTCTCATCTCGGACTCAGTCCACATCTGCCATAAGATCAGAATTTCTGGACAGCTAAAACAGCTTCTGTAACTTTTAAGGAAATAATATATATGTATGTAACTTTGCAGATTTATTTAGGCCAGTGTTTCAGAGCATTCTCTCTTCTCTTTAAATCATTTCACAGAGTGGTGCCCACTGTAGGAATCCATGGTTATCATTGAATTAGTGCTCACTTATAAATAACATAAGCATCAGGGTAAGCGACGTTATTTAGAAAAAAGTAATTAAAATGTCCTGATGAGGAGGTCCAATCCACAGGCTGAAGAAGAGTCAGGTCCTGCTGCAGCCTTTTGCCCATTTCCAGATGCATCCCCCCACCCCCCGGGGCTGGCGTCCCAGCACGTCCCCATGGCTAAACCCCAGGCAAGCCAGCGGTCCCCGGGTGAGTGCTCCCGTGGCAGCAAGGCAGTGCAAAATTCACATCCGTGAAGCGCACTGGCCCAAGATCTCCAACTTGCCCTATGAAACCTACGACTATTCCCCATTGAAGCCAGCAGACCCATAGAAATGATCCTCAATGTTGGCACCAGCTGAAGGAGGCAGTAGAAAGAAACGTTCATCCACTTCTTGCCATGTGCCAAGATGTTAATGCAATCCATATGTCCATACACGAAAAAGAAACAATATCTTATGCAAACCAGCTGTCCCTCAACAGGGAACAGCCTTGGCGCTTTCACGTTGGTTTACGTTTAAGTGGGGTGTAAGGTTAATTAAGAATCCCCTGTAACAGCCCTTTGAAGTAGGGGCAGCTGGGCTGAATCCATCCTCCTCCTCCCATGGCAGGGCAGGTGGGACTGGAGGCAAGACTTCATGGCTGGGGAAAGAGCATGTCGCAAAATGAACGGGAGCCCCACTGAAGGGAAGAGGTTTTCCTGGGCTGGCACACATGACTGGCAGCCCTCTTGCCAGAAGAGGCAGGTGAATCCATGATGAAGCTGCTGGAGATGTCAGGACCTCCTGGGACCTCAAAGATTTGAGCAGAGCTCAAGCTGAACAGGTTTTTCCTGTGTTGCGTTTGCTTTTTCTTGGGTTTTCAAAAAGGGTCTTTGCAAAAATGCCTTTTCTTGAGCGTGGAGCAGTGGCTAATAAATGAAAAAGTACTAGGATTTCAGTTTCCATTTGCTGAACTTCAGCATCTTCCCAGGCATGCTTCCAGAAAAGCACAATAATAGAGTGGTTAAACCCAGAGACGCTACCACAAATATCTCACTGTCCAATACTGGATACAAGGAAATATCTGCTTCAGCACGCTAGCTATGAAATACTGGCTTAATCTCCCCGGATTGATGCTACCTCAGTTATTTTAGTCTTAACATAGCTGTCTGAGGGATGGAGACCAAACTGCCCCTGATGTAAAATAGAAGGAATCCTACACAAATGAGGATATTTACCTTATTTGCATTTTAGCTCATTAACCAGGGTAAAACCCTGGCTCGCTGCCTCTGTGAAAAGGCAAACTAAATGATTTCCTTGTCATTGCAGATTTTTGGAGCTCCAGGCTCATTCCTCAGAACTTAGGCAATGTTCGAAAGACAGTTGGAGATGCCCCATCCCCATTTCCACCCCTAGGTGTGGAAAGACCATGCTGTGCCTGGGGACACCAGGAGCCCCTGGTGTCAGTGAGGATGTAGGTATTTCTAGAGAGATTTGGTATTTGGGGCCAGACTCTGCTCAGAGAGACACAGTGAGAGCCCAGAGGCATCAGCACAAGTTGCAGCATAGGAAACTCCCCATTACTGAAATCCAGGCTTTTCAACACATTTGTTTGCAACTTGGAAAAGAGGAATTTTGCTGCTGCTGCTGTGTTTTGCAGAATCGTAAAGCTGAGGGACAACACTGAAGAACTGCAGATTCACTAACTAGGTGCAAAGTGATGCACAAAGGGAAAATAACCCAAACGCCACGTATGAGATGATGGGGTTTGGCTGATGATGAGCACTCCAGAATAAGATCCCAATGTTTTGATGGATGGTCCCATAAAAGCACCAGTCCATTGCTCAGGAGCATCAAAAAAGCCAAAAGACCATAGGGAATTACCAGGAAAGGAAAAGAGAGCATCATGATGCTGCAGCACAAATCCACCATGCTCCTGTGTCTTGGATGCTGGGTGCAGTTTTAGTCTTCCCACCTCAGAAGGGATACAACAGAGCTGCAAAGGCTTTGGGGAGAATGGAAGATCAGGAATGGCCTCTTCTGCCATAAAAAATTAGAGTGTATCAGATGGCACTAACTTCAGCTGGAGGTTGGTTCAGGTTGGGCAAGAGGGGAGTGTTGCTTTCAGGACACGTTTCCTCCACAGGGTGGTCCCCTGGTGCATGGTTTTGGGGACGTGAGGCGGTTTTGTGAGTTTAAAAAGGTGATGAACAAGTTCATGAATGAGGAATTAATTCAAGGGTACTGATTGGTTCCAAAATGACCTATTTCATAAAATCCCTGAGCAGCAAAGTACCAGAAGCTGTGAGAGCACCCAGGTGAAATTTCCCTGCATGTTTTTCTTATTCTTACTCTCTTCCCCAGGTTTTTGGCCAGAGTTCAAGACAGGATCCTGGGTTTAGTGGATTTGCACCAATACAGCGATTTTTGTGTTCTTCTGACACAGGAAATCAGAGAGACGTTCCCTTGTGAAGACGGATGTAATGAGCAAGGCATTGTGCATGAGTGATTTCTGCTTTACATCCTGATTCAAGCTAAACATTTAGTGATGAAGCCCAGAGTTCAGAAATTGAAGGATGGGAAAATAAAAACCCCAAACTTGTGTGAAAGTGTAAAAACGCATTCTGTTTCAGAATGCTTGTGTTATTAGGTTTCTGACTAAAAGAACTACAGGATATCTCACAGTCCAATCATTCATGAACTGAATTGGTAAGCAATATTGACAAGATAAAAGCTGCTTGCACCAAAATGCTGAATAAGCAAAGAAACGTGTGCAATTTGCAGTGTGTTCGCAGCTTATTTTGCCAGCAGAAAAGGGTCTCAGTCTTCTGGGTGATTCACTTGCTGCCATTTGGCTCTACTTCAGAGGTGAGGGTTTCGGAATTACTCACAGCCCCATGCTAACGAATCGGAAGTCATGTAATGCTATTGAAGTATCTTGAAGCTTTGCCCCCTTTGAACCCACAAGAGCTACTGAGCAGATGACTTAAAAATGAAACCTTGCTGCTCTTTTTTTTCCCAGCTTGATGGAAGTTTCATTCCAGTTTTGCATGATTCCTTGTTTTAGACATACTGGTTTCCTCATGGCAGATACTAATGAAGACTCAACAAAACAATCTCAGTGCTTCACTGTAAAGAGACAAGTGGGCTTTAATTATTGATGATACAGTGGTGTCAGTTATTACCCAAGCATCACAAAGACTCCTCCATAATAACAGAGCCTCTCTTTTCTAATCCAACTTATCCAAGGAAGGAAGAGGCTTTGGTGCAGAGTGTATGGGGCATGGGGCATGGTCTGGCAGAGATGGGACAAGGTAGAGTAAGAGGGCTCAAACTTCTAAGTGAAATCCTCTTTTGACTCTATAAATGCTTTTTCCTCTCCTGCCTCAACTTCTTCCCCAAAGAAGAGGGGTAATAAATGAGAAGGACATGTATTTGTTGGTGGGAGGTGGGAAAAAGTGATAGTCCTGTCCTGGAGGAACCGGACTGCTGTTGCCCCAATGGTGTGAACACTTGCAGCTAGAAACTTCTCACTGCCTCACTGCAAAGGTCAAACCCAAGAGTATTGGTTGCTGGTCAAGCCCAAAAATATTAGAAACACCTCTCTAAGAGATCTTACACTCAGAGGATACACAGGAGTGTCTGTTCAGCTCTGCAAGGCTAGGAAACCTTGAACCAGAGAAGTGAGATCCAGCTCTCCGCTGTGCCTGAGTAGCCAAAGCTCAGCACTGCAACCTCATCGATGAGGTACAGTTCCAGTGGGGTAAAATAGTGGAAAACCACTAAGTTTAAATTGCTCTAATTGCACAGAAATTTTTTCCTCAGTGTGTTTTTAGTTTGTCTTTTCCCTGTGTACCTATCTAGTTGGGAATCTTATAATCTTGAAATACTTAGAGCCATTCTAAGTAGTGCTAGTTTTGTGTGATCTTCCACATTTCCAACACAAGCTCATGGAAAATAAGGAGGTGACTGGTGACAGCCAACATGGCTGCACTAGGGGCAAATTGTGCCTGACAAATTTTGTGGCCTTCTACAATGAGGTTACAGCATTGGTGGATAAGGGAAGAGCAAATGATGTCATCTACCTGGACTTGTGCAAAGCCTTTGACACTGTCCTGCATGAGATCCTTGTCTCTAAGTTGGAGACACATGGATTTGATGGATGGACCACTCGGTGCATAATGAACTGGCTGGATGGTCACACTCAAAGAGTTGTGGCCAATGGCTCTCTGTCCGAGCAAAGACCAGTGATGAGTGGCGCTCCTCAGGGGTCAGTACTGGGACCAGCGCTATTTAACTTCTTTGTCAGCAACATGGACAGTGGGATCAAGTGCACCCTCAGCAAGTTCCCCA
>NW_010972634.1:52787-153114 GCF_000737465.1 Haliaeetus leucocephalus | reverse complement strand
TGGAACTAGGTGGTCTTTAAGGTCCCTTCCAACCCAACCCATTCTATGATTGTATGATTCTATCCTGTTGCAATAGATGCCTCAGCCTTGCAGGGTTGGGAGCTGTAGAAGAAAATACACAGTGGCTTCTAGTTCACTGTAGAAGGATTTACGAGCTGACTGTGACTATGAAGCCACACGAGGCTTCCCTGCCAAGCCAAATTCTGCTTCCAGGGGTGCAGGCTGAGCCCCAGAAGCACCAGTCTTGTGCTTCTCTCCTGATGTGGCGAGGTGTGGTGACAGGAAAGTAGGCACATCCAGGTTTCCTCCAACTGACTTGTGCTTTACCAGCAGTGAACATGAGGCTTAAGGGTGGGTTGAACAAGTCTGCTGCCCCATCTGCATCTGCCACCTCTGGGCTACCATGGGGCACAGCTTCCAGGTCACAGCATGGACATTACAGCTGCTCTTCATGCCATCTTCATGGATGGGGCTTCCTGGTCAGATCCAGCCAGAGCTCTCCAAGGCAGTGCGAGGCTCATCTTCACTACAGGTTGCTCCTCTCAGCATTGGAGCCATTTCTTGGAGGTTAGTGAGGAGGAAGAGCGGCTCTTGCAAGGAATCGTGGTTTTCTCCAAGAGCCCTGGTTTTGTTCCATGTAGGACTACTGGTGACAGGCTCCCTCGTCCCTGTGTTTTCTGCTGTGGGGATGCTTGGCTTACTTTTCTCCATTTTTCAACTACATGGCCACCTTTGTTTGCTCCATGGAGCCTCCTTGGCCAAACAAATATTTTTTATTAATACTTGTCAGCAAAAATATAAACAGATACTGAGTTATATCCACAGGCTCAGTTCTGATTATTTGACCTTTAGTTTCTACTGACAACAGCAAAGTAAACAAATTCTGTAGCGACTTAATGCTGATTGCAGCCTGGAATAAACAAGAACATGAGATGCACACAGTGAGCTGTAAGTTATTAAACCGGAGACCTAAAGCCGTTGAAACTGGCAGCTGCACTAGAAGTATCGATGCCAGTGGAGCAATGCTTCTCCCTTGCAAAATGTTGCTCTTTGCTCATCTTGCAGGCAGAGATGGGTTTGATTAGCATGGATCTGCCCAGTGGTATAGACTTGAGCTAAAGTGAACTTGAGACAGGTATCTTCTCTCCCGACCATCATTCAGGTCAGGTTTTCAGATGAGCCCTGGAGCCAGCAGCTCCTTTTAGGAATGTAAATGGGCAGTGAAGTTTCTGGGCAGCCTGTGAAGGTACCTTGTAGGTACTTACATAGTTGGGTGTCTTCATCTGAAAACTTGGCCAGGCCTCAGCAGATCTTCATGTTTCTGATGCTGTCACCTACCAGCTCTTAGGGCAAGGTAACACTGGTAGATACACCAAGGACACATCCTAGCTAATGACCAGAGGGCCTCTCTAACACTGCAAAACAGAACGTGCAAGGAGAGCTTTCCAAATAGCTTCATTCTGGAGGATCTCCATTGGGTTTTGGTGCCTCTTATGCCATTTCAAGTTCGTAGAGGGGCTCAGCTTGAATCTAGGAGTGGGTTCTTGGCCTCCCATCTTAACTGGCTGTGTTTGCTGTGCATTTCTGCAACCCACCAAACCCTTCCACCAAACCCAGCTCAGAGTGTTTTGGTCATAGTAGATGAACGACGATTGTAATGCTGCTCTGTGCAGCAAGCCAAGTCTTAGAGAAGGATGTCCTTCTTGCCAGATCAAAGTGAGTCTATGAATGCCTTGTTAGGAGGGGCAAATCAGAACGTGCTCGTACCTGTAAAGTATTTCTCCGAACTAGAAAGCTCTTGGCATGACTGAAGGCTAACTCTTGACCTAATAAAAAATTATTTTAAATTTCAATCTTAAAAACGAAACAGAAAACCCCAAGGTCTGGATTCTTGACAGACCTACATGTCTGCTACCCTTCAAAAACTTACCTAAACTGCACATGTACATAAGTTTGCAAGATGACAGCCCAAATTACTGGTGTCCACACAGGGGTGGCAACTATATCTGCAAGACAAAGACAGTGCCCTCTGCAAAGCCAGCTTTCAGCTTGTATGAGAAATCTTATGGGGCAGAGAGCTATCTCTGGAGGTTGCACTGAAGAAACCCTGGCTTTAAGTCCAGATCCTTCAGCATGTAAGTGCAAAGCACTTGTTAAAACACTGAGCAAGCCACCATCGTTGTGGTGGTCCACTTTTTGATCTCAGGCAGCACTTCCCAGTTTACAGTTTGAGTCTGTGCCGTGGGACTTGTTTAATTTTCTGCCATCCCAAGACAGCAACGTTTGCAATACTTCACAGTTTTCCTACAATAAACAGATGCTTCTAATGCTGGAATGAGAAAAAAAGGTTTGCAGAAGGTGAAGTTTGGAAGCTGAGAGCTCATCTGTCAGCACCACCCATGGAGAGTCCAGTCCCTATGAATCTTCATCCTCTAGACTAACTGGTCCTAAAAGGGGGTATAGTGGTAAAAAATGGAAGTGGGATGAACAAAAAGCAAGTTGGGTCCTTGCTCCGGCCTCAGAGTGGCCTCTCCAAAAGCACCTGGTCCAAGTGGCATTACACAGATCTCCTAGTAGGGAGAGCTTCAATGCACAATGCTGCAAGCTCCTCCCGATGGTCACCTCCTGTGTGATCCACCCATCCCTTGGCTGAAACGAGAGATGCCCTAGCATCTGATACACCACCTGTATCTGCAGCACTCAGGGGCTGTGCCCCAAATACAGAGATGCCCTGTAATCTCTGCGAGCTGTCTGATAAAAGCCCTTGTTTTGATTGAGTCAAAGCCATTGATTTCCACCCGTGGCACTGGAAGAGCAAGCCCCCTCTGCTCTTTTTCTTTCTGAGATGAAATAATCAATACTGGCTTTTAAAGAGTCACTGTGAAGGCTGACACCACTCTTTGCCCCACTGCACATGCACCTCTTTCTGAGTTGATGCCCCCTTGAGTTTATTCCACTTATTTTTTACAGTTGCCTTTTCAGGCTGCAAGGGGCTATTTCTGACATGCAAAACTGTTTTGGTCCAACACAAGCTCTGGTTTAAGCTGGAAGCATTTGCTGAAGAGTCATTGGCAATGAGAAAGGAAAAACCCCAAAGTGGAGGTGATCTAAAGATATCCCCCAAAATGACCCAACTGCTCCAGAGGCAGGTCACGGCATGGGGTGCAGGTCACAGGGCAGGGCGGGATGCCCTGGCCTGCTTTTCTCCCTTCGGATCAAGCAGAGACGGTATTAGTGCAGTTTGGTTTCAGGGTGTTATTTAGGACTGATCAGAAATTTTCCAACGGAAGATTTTTCCATGAAAAAATAATTTTAAAATTGCAATCTGATTAACTTGAAACAATATTCAGAGAGGTGAAGATCTCAATGGATCTTGTACCGGCGCAACGAGTGGCTTCTCAGAAATCCAGGCAGGCGTGTTTCCACCAGACACCCCCAAATCCCCTCCACCCCCTGGGATCCCAGTGGATGAGAGGGATACCAGTCCTCAGGTCTGGAGCGAAACCAAGGGAATCGGTGACCAGAGAGGCCGGAGAACGAGCTAGGGCAATGGTTGGGAAATGAGGTCTTTACTTCTGCAGGGTGGACAGTCAAGGTACCCACCACTGCAGGCAACATCCTCCAGGGGTCTTGCGGTGTATATTTCACACTGTGCCGCAGGGCTTCAGAAAGGAAATATTGCAGGATTTCTACTTAAAAAAAAATTAAAAAAAAAATTAAAGAATTAAGCAAAGCAAAGCAAATCAGCAGGTTTGTCTTTTCTGCCTAATTTGGGCCACGTGTGTGTTCAGAAAGTCAGAAGTTTTATGTAACTGGAGCTTGGCGTCCTATTTGGCTCTGCTATTAACTTTCCCACCTTGCTCATGGGAAAAGGAAAGTACGGATTTTTTTTTCAAATTGGTTTATTTTTAGAGAAAGCCCATGTGCAAACTGAGAGAGATTATCTGACAACCATCTATTTCTCTCTTGGTGGAGAGGACCTGGGTGGGTCTCTAGTCCAAACCCCAGGCACCAGCACTAGGTCCAGGCGGCCGCAGCACGGCTGCTCTGCCTTGGGGTGCCTCTCCTCCAGCCCTGCCCAAATCACAGCCAGGGGCTGCTCTCAGGTGCTCCCCAGACTCCCCATGGCCAGACTCAACAAGCCCAGCTATGTGTTTCGAGGTGCTCTTTGTGGGTATTTAACTATGACTGAGCTGAGACTGGGCAGAATTCATCTCACCTTGATGGTTTTGTTGGAGATGTGTTTTCTTCCAGATGCTGCAATCAAATACAGCCACATAGGACGCAGAGCAGCAGTTGGTGCTTCTGGTTGTTTCTGTGATTTCTTACAGAGCAGGGAAGTAAAGCCCTGGATTCCATTGCTTTGTAACCACATAGGATAATGTTAGTAATTCACAACTAGTCCAAAGAAACCTCAAACACCAAAGAACCTGCAACAAAAGTGAATGTCTTTGCAGACTGTGCAAAAAGCCCTGTTTTCAGTATATTGACTGCTATTAGCAAAGAATAATATGCATGTCTCAGTTTAATGTTCTTAAATCTGAACTGGGGATGACTAATTAAGTAGACAATTCAATGCCCGATATAGTCGAAGGGTTACGGTAGCCACATGCGCTGCGCTGACCTTTCAGTAGTTGCAAACTGGCTGGCTCTCCCGTCCCTCCCCCACAGGCTGAGACAGCTGTAAACATCCCTATAATAATGAGACAATTGTAATATCCTATTTATTTTCCATTAAGAACCAGCCCGGCGCAGGCTTAGGTGGCCCAAGGGGCTGGGCAAGCAAAGCCTGTTCATGCCCTTCTGCCACAACCCGGCCACTGCTCGCCCTTGGCCCCATGAGAGCACCAGGGACTGTTGCACTCAGAGAAATGCCTCTGGGACTCTCGCTGTGCCCCTCTGAGCAGAGTCCGGCCCTGGCATCTCTAGGACCCCTTCTGCAAGACGAGAATAGCGACCCTGTTCCCTCTTTGCCTCTCACCAGCTCTTCCCACCCCTGATTTTCTCCCCGGTGCAGGAGCGGAGGGTGGGGAGGAGGGCAGGAAGTTTCTGACGCCTGTGGTTGGATTTCAGTTTGAACACCGTCCAGAAAGGAGCACCAAATATTAGTAAACAGATCAGGAAACATTTCTGTGTTTGGCGATAACTCCGCTTTTCCATGGCAGCAATCTCCAGTGGTTTTTCCACTAGAGAAAAAGACCCGCTTGGTCGCTTTGCTTCAACTTGGAGCAGCTCAGATCCTGGACCCCTTCAGGTCCTGACCTTCAAACTCAGGTCTCTCCCCTTGGGGGCCTGTGCTGCAGCTCCTGACTTTGTGCATGGAGCTGAGTCCCGCAGAGCAGAGGGTGCACACTTTCACGCACGCCCAGGGGATTAGAGGACCCTGCTGCCATGTCCAGCATCTCTGTAATGATCCAGGCTGAAAAGGAAAGGGTTGGGATGGTTGGCCTATTTTGCTTCTCAAAAGCAGATTATGAAGCAGTTTCCTTGCCATGCGTTAAAGAGGGAATTATTGCATACCAATGGGCTCTTTAGGGCAATGAAAAAAGGCCTGTCAAGTCCTGGTGGTTCAAGCTGCACAGTCACGTTAGAAAAAAGACCGAGTGAATCAAGCACTGAAGCAGGTAACTGAATGAAGTCCTAGTTTTACCATTTCTTGACATCCTCAGGTCAAGCCTGGCAGCCTCTCTGGGATGAATGCAAGCTGCTCATCTTGCAATAACTGGGGGAAATATAATGGCCCATGATTTCGGAGGACTAAACTGATGGCTCCTTCTGGCACTCTGCAGCAAACCCTATGTTTCTGCTTTCTTCACTGTGACTTCCACTCAACAAGGTCAAATTTAGGTCCTTGAATCAGAAGTACATGGTGATGAACCGGTTTTGGAAAGAAGACCTCGTTTTGTGCACAATACCTCCCACCGCAGGTGTTGATGGATGTTGATGTGGATGGAGGTGCCACCCGCACAAAAAGCAATTGAGATGAAGGTAAAAAAATGAGGCTTGTGAGGAGAAAAAGACTTCTGATGAGACAGTCTCTATACTGGACAAAATGCCTGCCTGCTCCACAGCCAACAGCAACCCTAAAAGCAAAGAAGGAGGAAAAGAAACAATTTGTCTGTTTTCTTGTCAAACTTAATGAGATGGTGTGAGAAACCATATGATCTAGTAGTCCTGCTTGACTTGAAACATCTCAGCTTACCTTAGCATAGCTATTTATCATGGCTACGGCTTAGCATAGCTAACTCTGTAATTTCAACTCACTCCCCAGACAGCTAATTTATAGAGCACTTGATATGCTGACAGTAACTGGCTTGGGTCAGAGAAGTGCCATTCAAGGCAAAACTCACATTTAGGTATAAACTCCGAGAGCCGGACCATTCTGGGTGTCCAAGTCACTGTGGCTACGTGCCCTCTGCATGCTGGTGGATTTGAGGTCAGAGAGCAGCAAAATGACTTGGTTCAGAGGTAGGGCAGTCTTTGGTCATCAGCTCAGAGCAGCACGTAGGACTGGGAACCACAAGTCAAGAGGGAGAAGATAGCAAATAACATTGTCTTCTAAGGAATTAGTTTACTGAAATAAACATCTGATCTTGTCTAAAACCAAAGCAAAACCACAGATCTCCTAGTGGCTGGAGGATGTGGGTGGCACTTACTTCTGAGTGCCGCTTGGCACTGAAGGAGTCACTGGCTCTTTCTGAAGAACTACCCCCAGACTACTGAGGTTACTGGAGGGCTTTCTATTATCCCAGCTATTGAAGATGCTCCTTTTCTTTTGGGTGTAAACATTTCACCTGACAGTGCAGCTACCATGGAAAAGCTTGTGGTTAAGCCTGCAGATAGATCCCACCCAAGTGCAACCACGCTGCTCCAAACAAAGGACCTCTGCAACACATGTAACCTGACAGGCACATGGGCCAGCAGGAGCCTTGTTCAGCAGGGTAGGGAAGGTTTCAACCCTTCTTTTTTCTCCACGGTGGGCTTAGACAAGCAAAGCCATCAGGGAGGGCTTCACCTCATCTCAGGTTCCTCTTGTCTCTTCCTGGGATGGGTGCTGTAGGCAGACTCTGTGGGGCATTGGCAAGATCCCCCCCACCCTCTCACACAGCCCAGGGTGTCGTTCCACCACCACCACCCTGGGGCCCTTCCAGCACCTGCCCAGTCTGTGGGCTGGGCTGCCCCAGGGCAGCACCAGGCACATCTTGTGAAGCTTCATATGGTAGAAGCCTACTGGGCTATGAGCTGGGCTGCTTCAGGTGAGCCGAATCATCCCAAACAAACACATCTCCCTGGTGATGCTAAAGGTGTGTACATAAGGCCCTCCCTGAAAACCCATCAGAGGACACACCAATGTTAGCTGTTTTGATGGCTGTTGATCATCCATCTCTTGAGTCAACCACAGTGACGCACAGGCCGTGATGCTATTATTAATAGCAATTATTCCACTATTATTACTACTACTAGTAGTAGCAATAATAGTAATAATAATAGCACACAGCATTTAGCAATAGCACCTTTGTGAGTGTTGCACATATGCCTCCTGAGAGACCTCTGGGCTGGAGTAGGGCGTTCAATTTCATCCACCGATGGACAACATGAAGAGTATAATGCACCTGGCTTCCAAAAGGCAAGCATCAGCTCCACACACATGGGCAACCAAGATGTCTGGAAAAAAGTTTTTAAACTCACAGGCTTGGTATCTGTAGGTTGAAGGATTTTTGCTGTGTAGTCTTCTCTCCATGCCTACATGCACTGTCTACATGAATCGCCCTGCAGAAACATGTAAGTGGGATCTGCTTGCTTGATGACAATCACTTTTCTGGTGTATTTTCAGATGGCCTTACCCTGCCAGACTGGGTGGTATTTCATTTCTCCAGAAGGAGGGGAAGGGAGTTACCGAATATATGTACAAGCCAAAAAAATGCCACGCCAATCAGTGTGAGGACAAGTTGCACTGGCTCTGCCATGCACACCCTTCTATGGCACTATGCACCCACAATGTGCCACTCCTCTGGCTCTGCCATCACGTGTACAAGATCGGTGGTGGTTTTAAATGGTGCCATCAATGCTGCCTATGATAATTAACAAACAGCATGTCCATTTGGGAACTAGGGTCTCCAGTGAGATGCCACCACACAAATCGCCTTCTGCTTTTGCCGTTTCAATCTCCCTCCTACACCCTTGACCTACCTTTCCTGGTTTATAAAGATAAGGGGCTTTGGGCACAGACAAACTACTGGAAATACAACTTTGCCCCCCGCCAACACAGCTCCTTTCTACCGCTGAGGAGACTGACTCCCATCCGGTAGGGTGCCCTTGCTGAGTGTGGGACTGTCCCTGTAGCCACCCTGCCCACCTTACACATTGGCCAATGCATCCAGATGCCATATTGTGCCTTTCCCTGGTGTCAGTGTCTTTTCCTCCTTTTTTAACCACCAATGAAGGGAAGAAACGCAGCATCTGAAGCCTCAGCTGTGCCTGAGAGGTGACACTGCTCCCATGGTTTTATTTCAGCAGCCCATGCAGCCATCTGCCAATGTGACTGCCACTGAGGAGGGATTAGACAAACTGCTGTAATAAAAGAAATCAAAGGGGAGAGCTCCCTTTCCTCCATCACCCCTGGCTCTGGGCTGGCTGTCCCATGTGCAGCTGTAGGTTGTGTGATTTTGCAGGGGCTCCACCACCCACACCGCCAGCACCCAGTGGGGCAGAACCCGTGCCGTGGGTCGGGGTGCTCTGAGCAGCCCTCCAAACCACAGCCTGAGCACAGGGGAGTCAAAGCGATGGATGCAACTAGTGGTCCGGCACATCCGCAGTGTGTAGGGGTTGGTTAATTTTTACAATAGTCGCATCCTTACAGGGAGCATTGGGGAGGTTATTTTCATTGCACCACTCCCTGCAACGGGTTTCATCCTGTGATCCTGGGTCTAAGAGTGAGATTAGGAACAATTCACATGCAGCAGGATTAGACCTCAAATTTCCCTTCTGCAGCAATTTGCAATGTAGCGAAATGCCTACAGGCTTTCCCAGCCCTACATGTCCTCACTCTTCTCTTGGTGTTTGGAGACGTTACTGTAGGGAGGTGAAAATACCCTCCCTCCCCACCCCATCCTGGGCATCCTTCATCCACAGCAGTGCAGAGTGTTAAGAAAGTGCGCAGGTCTGGCATCCCAAGGGAAGCCTGCAGGACTGGCTTTCCCATAAATCATCTATAATCAGCCCAGAGTGCGCGTTTTGGTTTGGAAACACCAACCAAAAGCATCCTGAGGAAATTCCTCATGCAGCCTCCCAGCACAGCTGGGAAGTTAATGCGCAGATTTAAGGGGCTTTGGCGGTAATGGGCTGCAGATTAGTCGTGTGCTCACCTTCTGCAGGGCTCATCTCCAGTTCTCATTCACCCAGTTTTAACGAGGTTTGCAAATAGTTTCTACCCAACTACTCTGCATGTCAGGCTTACATGCAGCAAACAAAACTATGCTGAGGCGTAGATGGAGCCTGAATCTTTTGCTAGCAATGGCCAACTGGGAATAAGAGTTACTTCTTTATAGCAGATGTGTAGCTCAAAGTTCACCATAAGTGCACTCACATTGAGAGCACAGCATGTATTGTTCTGCAAGAAGGCTAAGCTCAGCCCTTCAAAAGACTATGGAACAACTAATTTCATTATTCAAAGAATAAAGTAAGTGAGCGAGCGAGAGCCAAAATTAACCCTCTGGTCACTCCCTGGAAGCAGGAATTTCTTTAACGCCCTTGAGTTAAATGCCTGTGCTCACAAATGCATGCAGAAAATCTGCCATACAGTGTCCTGTCTCCATTTTTCTCACAAGTTTAGGAGTTGTATAGCACATTCCTTCAAAAATGACTAGTTGGACCAAGGCCAGATAAAGCACCCCCACATGAAGTCCTCTGTGTGTACATTGCATCAGTGAATACGGCTCAGGATTTTCATCTAGTTATGACCTCCAGGGAAAATCAAAAGCAACAAATCATGTATTTTTTAAAAAATTATCCATACAGAAATAGATCATTCCCTTACTGACCAAATTCAAAAACAATACTTGCAGGCAAGAACAGCAAAAGGAGAAGAACAAGTCCCACGAGAAGACTTCACCTAGGTATTTTGAGGTAGATTTGAGCAAAGAAAAGTACATTCCTACAATTGCCAGCAAAACCACTTTAACCGGTGGATCTTTGCCTATGCTATTTGTTTGTTCAGAGGAAGAGATGAACACAGTCCCTCACTGCAACGTTGATTTTAGCCTGGTGTGGTTCCCTCTAATTCAGCATGACCAGATTCTGCCCAAAAGCTGACCCTGGCCCTTGTAATTCGTAATAATTGCAGTAACAAACCCTGTGTCTCTGCTTTTCCTGCAGCCATGCTCCAGCAACATGCCAGTGACTGGGAAAAGGGAGGTTCAGGTCCTGGTGTTTCCCTGGAGCATGGATCCACCTCCACAGGCTTTGCAGGACAAGGCCCATCTGGTTTCACCTTGCTCTCTAGTCATGGTAATGCAATGCCAGCAACAACAGGAGCAAATTGTGTCTCCTCCTGTACACGACCATGCACTGCTTGGCCATGTGGCTGGTACCTGGATTATTCCTGAAATTCTCCCTGCCCAACCAAATTCCTCTCTCTGGAGCTAAGCTGCTTGCTCAGCATGAGTCCCACCTGCGAGCTTAGCACTAATGGAAAAACTCAGGAGCATTTCACACCCACAGAAACATTCATCCCAGATCAGAAGGTTAATGATGGGGGTTTATCAAAGACCAGCACTAGCTTTTATCCCATGGGTCTGCAAGGACGCACATGCATGAAAGCATTTGATGGAAATCTGCTGCCTGGTCCAAATTTCTCAATGAACAGGACAAGGGGTTACATCTCCTACTAGAGGCTTCCTTTAGTCTCACAAATGTGCTCCATGCAGTGATCCTCCATGGAGAGAGAGTTAACCCCAGCCCCCACCAAATATCTTCTTCTCTGGGTGAAGTCAACTCAGGTGGCCAAGAAACTGTGAGCAGGGCAGTCCCAGGACGCCCCACTCGCATGGGGACGGGCTGTTTCCCTGGGGCCGGACGGGGTTTGCCGTGCTGCAGCCGTGCCAGTGCCTCTGGGGCACTCGCTGTGCCCCTTTGAGCAGAGTCCAGCCTTGGCATCTCTGGGACCCCTTTAGGCAGGGGGAGATGTTGTTGGATCCCCCTTCACCTCCTTGTCTCTGGCTAAGCAAGCTGAGCTCCCCCAGCCTCTCTTTGTACACCCTGGCCCCCACCCACCATCGCCGGGGCCCTGGAAGTCTCTACCATACACCACCTTTAAACTCATCTCATCCTTGTTTCCCATTCCCATCCTGAAATGATCTCAGACACAGCGAGCCTCTCCTTGCCAACACACCACGGGAGACATTGGTCCAGCTGCTTGTTCATGCTCGCCGTCCATTGCCACGCTTTCCAACAGCTTCTGCAAGTTGCTGGTATGCAACATCCTTGTTTGCAAGGTGGAGCCTGGCTGGCAAGGCACTGGTCACCCCTGGTGAGCAGATGGAAAGCAACTCGGCTTTGCTTCGAGCTCGCTAATGGTTAGCAGCCTTTGCCTACCCAGCAGCACTGAGCTTGGAGCAGACTGACCTCTAATCTCCTCATCAGAAAGGTCTGAGGGCTTGTGCCATGGGGTCTCGGTCTCTGAGGTGGTATTTCAACAGTACTGGAGGGATGTTGGAGGAAGCCGACACATCCGAAACATGTGCACAGAGCAGCATGCCTTTTCCATGGCCCTTTTCTGAGCTCCGCAGTGCTCCCAGCACGCAGCAATGCCAACCAGCTCTTGCTGAGCAGCTCTGTAAGGTGAGCACTGCTGCTGGGTCCATGAACACCTTGTGCACGACCCTTCCTGACAGCCACAAGAGGAGAAGATGAAGTGTCATGGGCTTCTCTGCAGCTTCCTTCTCTTGCATCACTGTGTCCTGAAACCTCATCTTTCTTTGGGATAGGTCCGTTCAACAAATGTCCTGCACATACTGAAACGTACTGCCTTTCACAGTGTCTGGGAAGCTTGCCTGCTCTTTTTTCTTTCTCCAGCATGGCATGAAAAGTCCATGGATCTCTTCCTCAAGCCCTTGCTCCAGTGAGAGCTGAGTGGCTTCTCCATGGGGGGAGATCAGCCTGTGGGCTCTGAGCCTGCCCAGCCCATCGGAGTCCTCCAGGGCACACTGGATGTGCCGATGGCCACCAGCGGTGGGAAAATGATCCCACAGCTCTGCAAATGCAGAACGGTGTCCTCTTACAGGCACCTTTCCTGTTCTGTGGGGAGCTGCCTTGCTCTCCTGTCCCTGGGAGCGAGCATCCCCGGTCCTGACCCGGTGGCTCTGGGTGGTGCAGAGGGAGGAGGGGGGACAGCCTCCTCAAGGTGCTGTCACTGATGCCAGAAAAGACCTGGGCTGCTGGCAGCTTTGGCGTGGCTCTGCCAGGATGATGTCAGGTTGGTCTGCCTCAAATCAGGATGGTGGATACCCAAGGAGGGAGTCAGCAAATGGCACCTGTGTCCCTTGCCGTAGTGGGGACACATGGGAAGCAGAGCACATGGTCCTCGGGGGTGGGAGCTGACCTCTAACAATCCCGTGTAGCCTCCTCATGAGCATCTGTCACTCAAAGGGGGTCAGCTCCCCCTTGCAGAGCAGCAAAGGAGCAGATGGGTCCCTTTCATTTGCTGTTTCGCTTCCCATTTCCAGCACACGGTTCTGGGGGTACAAATATGACAAGCTCTTTCATACGGTAAAACAGCCAGAAACCATCTGCAGCCGTGTTTGGGGTGGAAAACCCAGTTTTCTCCCTAACCCGGCTCAGAAATCCTTTGGCAAGGGCCAGGGGACTGGCTTAAACACTGGACTGTGATATGTTAAGGGTTTTATTTATACTTGCTCCAATCCTACTGTGTTCATGGTTCACATTCCCAAGCTGGTCTCCAAAACTGCCTTTTAAATGAAAGGACAGTGGGATTTGCACTGCGCAGGTACGCTAAGGGAGGCAGCAAATCCAAAGTGACCAGGGTGCAGGGTGCTGATAGACTGGGTTTTAGACCAGAATTGCTCCGGCATCGCCCTATAAAGAGCAATAATCATGCACAGCCAACGGCTATTGCTACAACACATTTGTGAGCAGCTTGAGGACAAAAATCTCTTTGTACCCGAGCGTTTCCGAGACTCAGTTTCTCTCCTGATTGGGAACGGCCACATGCATGCTCCCAGCTCAGGGGCTACAAATGGAACGCCGGCTGTGTTTCACTAAGCTTTGAGGCGCTGAGCTGAGATTTTCTGTGTGCTGAAAAGGTGGCAAAGGAGAGCGGCTGAGCCCCTCCTCCCCTGCCAGCTCATCCACTTTCTCTCTGCTCTGGGCAAGGAAAGCAGCTGCCCGGACAGAGGCTGACCTATATTCCAGCATTGAGCGGTGCCTTACTGGCCACCACTTTCCCCCCCCTCCAGTCTGGGCTGAAAAAGGCAGAGGGTGGCCAAATCTGTGCACGGTGTGAGCATCACTTCCATGCCCTGCAAAAAGCCAGGGGAAATGAGACCTCGTTCCTTGCAGCAGGGCGTGCTTCACTTTAAAGATCTTGACATGTGTGATCATCCTGGAGGAGAGATCTGAGCAGATGATAGTGCTGAGAAAGGAAGGACGTTTCGGCACTGGCACAGGTGAGGGAGGAGGTGCCATTCGGCTCGACAGGAACCCTGTGCCGAAAAGATAATTTCAAGCTGAGCTGTGGTTTACCGCAGCATCCTCGTGACTGGCTGAGCGGTCAGGCGGCAGGGGCGGTGGGGAACGGGCTCATTTTCCCACAGCCGGGGCCCGCGCAGGCGTGTCAGGGCTTGGCTGGGGCAAAGCGGCGGCTTTGTGCTCACCCATGTGGCCCTGGCTTGCATTAAAACCCCTTGCACTAAAACCCCCTCCCTAGATTTTCGGAGCAATCAGGGAGAAGGGTGACAGCCACACACAGCATGGTGCGCAAAGACCTAGGGGTTTTTTTTCCCCTGCTGGGATGATGCCTGAAGCACCTGGTTATAGTGATGCTCAGCTGTTATGCGATGAAAATTGGGGAATTACAAGAATCATGAGGCTTTTCAAGGTGTGGGTTTCTGCACGACAACCTCCAAGACAACAGCAATCTGCCCTGCACCCTTTGCTTAATGCTAAATCTCTCCACTTGTAATTCGGCAATAGCTCTCCCGGGGTTATTTCTCACCTGTTTCCACTCATTCACCTCTAGACAAGAAACTTTGCTCGGCTCTTCCTGAAAAGAAAGCCAGTCACTCTTACTCCTCCTTGGCAAGAGCTGTTTCACTGGCATGTGGGGCTGCTCCTGCTACAGTGGCTGCAAGCGCCAGCCACACTCTGCAGCACCGTGGTGGTGTCATCGCCAGCTGATCTCTAAGGTGCCACCTGAATGTGAGAATTAAGCAAAAGTCTGAAGGAGGCTAATAGCGAGGTGGTGCGGTGAGATGGGCTGAATGGCAGCAGAAGGCTCCAGGGTTTCAGGGCTTCAGCTCTGCCACGCAAAGCAGTTTACAGACGGCACATCCGAGCCAGAGCCTGGATTAGAGGCAAAACCGGCTCCAGCCCCAGGGAAATCTCTGCGCAGCGGCTCAAGGTGCTTGCTGGGCAGCTCAGAGAGTGCCCTTGTCCCCCCTAAGAGCGCTCGGGCGCCTGATCCCAGTGCCAGCCTCCTAATGGCATGTCACCAGCCATTTGGAGTGCGTTACATTGAATTTTGCAGCACAGAGCAGCCAAGCAAATGCTGCGTTTGCCCAGGCATTCACAAAGCCCTTCAGTGCCAGGGCTCAGTCTGCAGCTGAGGTCGGGAGCGATGACCCAGACACGACTGCACTGCACAATTTGGGCGGCACGGGGTCAGGTTCCTCTTCTTTGCATTATTTCAAAGAGGAACTTATCTGTCAGTATTGCATGCCACATTGGTGCTGCTGCTCAGCGATGTCTGCTTTTAAGGTGGTGCTGTACACAATGTTTTCCCTCCATTAAGAAGTGCAGTCACGGTGGAGGATGGGGATGCCCCAACTTGCCCAGACACAGCCCCGAGCAACCTGCTGTAGCTGTGGCATTGGTCCTGCTGGGAGTAGGGTCAGGCCAGAGACCTCCACACCTTCCTTCTCAGTCACACGTGCCCTCTAGAAGAGCCAAATGTGACAATGCTGGCACACTCCAAGGGCAGCAAGATGTCTTGCAGATCCTGGCCTCTGGGACACCAGGTCTTGCTCCAGTGGCTTTGGCTGCAGGGATGTTTCACAGCTCAGTGCTATGGAAATCCACCATGTATTTTCAGCTGGGCAGCACCTCCCATCTGCAGCTGCCTTTTAAAAATTAAAACAAAACAAAACAAAACAAACTAAAATAACCTCTTAATTTATTTTCATATGGTTGCACAAAAATACGGCCCAGATCCTTGGAGACCTGTGGTTTGTGAATCGATGTAAGCCAAGGAGCTGGGCGCCTGTATTCTCTTCCTAGCTCTTTTTAGAAATGGGCTAAATGCCTACCTACTGCACTAAACCCACCAAGAGGTGTGCAGATCTGGGAGAGTTATTCCAACTAACAGCCACAATACGCTCCGTGCAGGCAGGGACATCCTCTCTGCAGCCTGGCATAGGGGGCAGATGCAGCCCTGGTGTGGATGGCGGGGTTGGGGAGGGGTTGCACCCCCACAGCAAGCATGACATGGGGACATGTCTGCTGGACACGGCGGAGTCCTAGCTTTCAGCTGGGAAGGTGCATATGGGCTTGGGCTACCATACATGGCCACAGCTTCTCACCCTGGAGCTCACCTAGAGCTGAACATTTTCCCCCAAAGCACTGCAACTCACGTGATGAGCATCTGCTCCCAACATCTTCTTCATCTTGGGAAAGGAGAGGTCTCTGAAGCCCTTGGGACACAAGACAAGCAGATCTGCCCTTATTGGGGGCTGCAGATGTAAAACTGGGGGTAATGAGAGGTCTTTAAGCACGTCATTAATAGCACTTTTGGGAGTCAGGCTTCGTGATTCTGACGGGCTCCCCCCCCAGAGTCCTGTGCCTTCCTATGACACTTGGTGTCTAAAAAGCTTTTCTCCACTTCACAGCACTTCTATTCCATCTCAGGGATCTGCAAGCAGGGTCTGATGCCAGGAGCGGGTAGAGAGCCAGCCGGTTCAGATCCTAGCCTACAGGGCCCTAATGCCATGCCAGAGGGATGTCCCTCAGGAGGAGAGGGTGTGCCATTGACTTCAAGCCCATCTCTGCCAGGGCCTCCTCCAAAATTTGTCATGCCTTGGGATAGGACAGGTCCACCTTAGTACCCATGACATGGTGGCAACGGCACAGGCACTGTGCCACATGTCCCACTTGCTGGGTGGAAAAGCACCAAACATCTCCTTGCCCAAGCCCAAGATTTCAGTTGGTACTACCTCCAAAAACACCTCTGCAAGAGCAGCAAGCGGATGCATATGGTGCTCAGTTCAGGCACCTCCTAGAAGAAAGGAAGAAAGGGCTGCGAAGATCACCAAGAGTGGTCTGTGAGGGGAAGGGGTGGCACAGTACGGGGTCCGACGGCTCAGTACAGCATGCTTGGCTTTCTCAGATGCATTTGATTGAGGACCATGCGACAGTTGTGATGTGAAAATTGCCTTGCATGGTGCTAAGGAGGCAAATGTTGGCTGGATCACACCTGGCTGAGCCACAGGTCTCACAATGCTTCTGTTAGCAGGAGATGTCAAGGTGTAGTTGTGTCTACCAAGCCCTCCTGCCAACACCTAGTCTGCTATTTGGCCAATAATATAAAATCTTTCCTGGTGAAACATGCAGCTGATGCCAGCTGCTGGTGGGACAGTAACTAACACTAAAGGATTGCCGTTAGAGACCTAAAGGTACAGTCAAATGCCCAGAGATCAGCAAAATGCATCTCGTGCAGCTGCATATATTGTAAAAGCAGTGACTGCACTAGATGCTGTGGGCCAGCCCTGCAAAGTGACGTTCACTGTGTGGAAGTTAACACAACTGTGAGTTAAAAGGCTTTGAGCATTTATGGCCCCATCTTTCCTTGTGATGAGGAAGACAATAACATTGTCATCTGAGAGCTGAAATGCTTTAATTCAACTTTGGACATTAGCTGTGGCTTGTGACATATAGATTAGACACAGCTTTCACCCTTGTCTGGGAACAAGGAGATAGTGGTTGTAATTGATGGATCTGCCAGTTAATCAAAAATTACATCCATCCAGGGAAAAGCCCAGGAAATCAACAAGACAAGTCTCTTCTGTTGCCATCCTTTTGCATACAGTGGCCTCTTTGAAATATCACCACTCATTACCCGCCTTGCGTGGGAAAGTTAATACCATCATCTCCCTGCTCACATCTAGAAAATGATATCTCACCACAGAGATCCTTAAGTGCCTGCTGCCTGGAGCACGTCCAGAGGAACGTGTCCATGAACTTTTCTACTCCACCTTAAAAAAACAAGGTTTTTTTTGTTTAAGTCTTAATTTGGAAGGAAGCTATAGGAAAGAGGGGTTTTCATAGAATGTCATGGTATGGGGAAGGATGGGAGCAATTTGAGACTCACTGTGATGCATGCTTGAAAACCTCTGAATCAAAAATCTCATGATTTGAAAATCTCTGAATCTATGATTTGCTTATTATCGGGTATTTTGAGGTCTCATAACGACCAAAGCTGTAAGATTGCTGAAAGGATGGGGTCAGAGACATCTCTGCTTATCTGTCACTTGCGGTACTGAAAGCTGCTGCTGCTACAAGGCCCCTGTGAGAGCATCACTCCTCTTTGGAGCACGCCTGCTTGAGAGGCGGCGAAAGGAACAACACAGTGTTAAGTCAAAGATGCCTCATTTTCAGTTTTCTGCATGTCACATGCTTTCTGTATTGATCTCTATTTGGATTTTTAGTGGTTTGGCTTGCTCCCATTCAAAATTGAAAGAAGGGGAAAGAAGTGCAAATTTTAGCATGTTTTAATGCAAAAATCCATCTTTGAAGAAAGAAGCAGAAAACAGAGTGAAGATGAGGAAAACAGCACAAGTGAAGAGTCTGACAAGGTCCCTTGAAGTTACAGCCTACTCCTTCACCCCTGCACTAAAAGGACCCACATCTTTCCCTGTGCACTAAGGCAGAGCTTGGATGAAGGCAGACTGGTGGGATGTGTCCCCAGAAACCACCACCACGGGTCCAGCAATGATTGACCCGCCTGCCATGGTGACATGTTCCAGAGGAACCGATAACCCAGCAGAAAATCCTCTTGTATGGTTTAGCATGTTACTCCCTTGAGGGCCGGCTCCCGCAGGATGGCCAGGCCTGGATTGGAAGCTGAGGAGCATGTATGAAAAAAATGGGGCTTGGTTGTTTTCGTATGCCATCCTCCATGGGGTACGGCTCTTTGATTAAGGTTTTCCAACACTGTAACATAAAACCTTATTTCAGCTGGGACTTTGGTTGCTTTTGAGCTCATGCTAAATCAAGCCAATACTAAATGCCTCACCAGATTAGATTTATTGTATGGCCATGTGGCTCTTCATGGCTACCTTGATCCGTGGAAGATAGGAGACCGCATGCCTTTGTAAAAGATTTGTGCACATACATGACCACCAATCTTCCCCGTTTCTGCACAACACACAGTGATTGAAACCTGATGGTTTGGAGCTGGTTGGTTCATACACAATAACAACATCTAGTTTTAAACTTGAGGACTTCATGGAAAGAAGAAAAAAAATCAATAAAACCACATGGTATCATGAAATATCCTTCAAAGATGTTTTTAAAATTAACTTAAGTTTTAAAGTTCTTAGCATCACTTAAAATACTGCATTAGAAATAGTCAAATGCAGCAATAAATTACAGTGTTCAGTTGCTGTGAATACAGGATGTCGGATTTTTGTGAAATACAGGGTTGTAAGAAAAAAAGGCTGAATTGTACTTCTCTAATGGTTAAAATTCTGTCTGCTGAAAATAGCATTTTGATATTTTTAGTGCTGTAGTAGAGAGGGGTACTAAACTTGTGATACGTGATTTAAGAGGAAGGGCAAGCTAAAATCAAATTTAGAATAAATAAATGATTTCTTAGTTAATTTCTCAGTAATTTCAAAATTGACTTCACAGAAACACAGTTTAGTAGTTTAGAAATACTTGAAACTGTGACAGGTAGTATTTTCTACACAATTATACTTGCTGTTTGTTTTTTTAGTATTTCAAATCAAATTCCTTGTTCATTCACTCACATGTGCATTTATATCGTTCCCTGGACCTGTCCCTCTATTTCTACACCTGTTTTGCCAAAATAAAGTACAGAGCTGTCTAGAACTCACCTAACTTTCAGACTGGCTGTTTACTTTAAATGAGTTTTTATGGTGGTGGTGATGTAACCCTAAACCTGAAATGTCAGCAGTTTTCTTATTAACACACCACCACAGACCACGCTTAGTTAAATTCTCTTTCCTCCTTCCTCTTGGCATTTGCCAGGCAAAGCAGCTAAACCACCTTCTGTATTGGCTGCTCCTACCCCAATTCCTCCACCACCTGGAAGGAGAAAAGGACTGCTCCTTGTTCAGGGGACCCTGGACCAGCAGAGAGCCATGATGCACCAGTGATGTTGTAAATGTGAACTAATGTGGTAAATAGTGAACTATTTTAAGTGCATCCACTTTCCTGGCCAGTCTGCTTTACTGTGTTAAACTCGTGTTATAGCCCAGATGTCAATGTTTATTCCCAGGATGACTCTGGGATAGCACCCCTATTGCTATGAGAGTGCTAGAAACATGCACACCTTCTCTTTCACCTTCTCTCAATTCTTTCTTTTATGAGCACAGCTGGGCTGATGCTGCTTAGACCACACCCAGGACAGATACCATGTTTCAGTATTGGGTCTGGCTGAGATGGAGTTAATACTCCCCATAGTTAATACTCCTCATAGTGCTGTGCTCTGCATCAGTAGCTAGAAAGGTGTTGATAACACACCAGTGTTTTGGCTACTGCTGAGCGGTGCTGGCACAGCATCAAGGCTGTGTCTCCAACATTTTTGCCCCCCCCCCAATGGTAGGCTGGGGCAGGGCAAGATCTGTGTTGCCAGTAATGTCATCAAGCTCTTAAATGAGCTCTTCCAGCAATCTGCAACTGGGGCTCCAGAAAACCGTGGGCTAAGAACGATGGTCAGCAGACAACTACTATCCCTCACTTAAAAGTTGTCCATGCCTGAAGACACAGTTAGACCTTGAGTCAATATGGTTAGACCCTTCATAGGCCGTCCAACTTGAGAAGCATCGCAAGGTATGCCCCAACACTGATTCCCTAGGGCCAACACAATAACCATGACCAGGGCTGATCTGCACCACAAGAAATGACCACATGTATGTATGAAAGCTCTGGGATCAATTGTCTGTGTTTCGTCTGTTACTTGCAGGGCTCCAAATGCTCAGCGAAGGAGTAAACTCTGCAGCTCCACAGGTTTTTGTGCTGCTTCAAGTCAGGCTCCTCTCCTTGACATAATTTTCATGGGCTGTAAAAGTATCAGGAGACCTGGCAAGACTGCTGGAGCTCAGTGTGCCTCTGACTAGAGCCAGAAAAAGCTTTACTTCAAGCAAAGTAACACTCACAGCACAGATCCTTGAAAATTCAATTCTATAATTCTATAATTATTACAGCACACCAATAGGTCTTCCTTTATTTATTTTTGCAAGACAGAGGCCAGTGATGTTAACACTAAACTACAATTCAGTCCATCATAGTAAAATTCATCATAAATCTAGATTAAGCTTAGCAGCCGACTTTGAAATTGCTATAAATGAGACTTCACAGCCTCTGCAAGACTCATAGCAGAATCTATGCAGCCACTGAAGTTGGAAAAAGTAAATCCATCGCCTCCACAAATCAGGAGAGGTTGAGTATGAAGAATCATTTGCCCCAGACAATTTGGCACAGGTTTTGTAACCTGAAAAAGAAAAGCATATAGGGAGATGGAAAACAAAGTATTTTATTTACCTGAATTTCACACCAGAAGGGTCCATATTCCTGAGAAACATGCCCTCATACGAAGCACCCCTCCCATCCCAGATCGTACGTCCAAGCACTAATGATCAAAGTACCATAGCAAATATTTATCTTATGGAGTTATACAATTAGAATAAAGCTTTCCTGTATGTGGAAGTTTAGAAACTTTACAGCCCCATCCTGTCTTATTCTCTATCCGCCTCAGCAGAAATGAATTGCCTGACCCTGGATAGATGAGGCATGGAGAATTCTAAGCCAAAAGGTATGAAGATACATGATCTCACATCAGCAAAAGTGGGCTTGCAAAAAAACCCAGATATGTAACTGTTCAACAAAGGAAAGGGAGCCTGCCGTTTTCAAGAGAGCCTGCAACATGACTGGGTTGACCAGGTGACCTTCCTGGATGGGAAGTGAGGTGGACTTCAGAGTAACAACTGTCATGATGACCTGCCCATGCTTCATGCTGCTGTGCAAGTGTACATACAGCCTTGGCACAACCCACCCTGTCTCCAGCTCTGCTACGCTGGTCTCCTTTTTCATCTGAGTAGCACAACAATTTTTAGACACAGCTAGAGATACAATCAACGCTTTCTCTGTAAGCAGCATGGGACAAGTTCTGAATAAGGTTGCTTTGATAAATATTTAATGTCATTCTCAATGTATGCATTGTATTCATTTTAAATATAATTTTCCTGGCACTATACCCTCAATTAAACTTCTATCTGTGGAGTGGCAGCTCTTGAGCAGTTCTGTGTAACATTTCTAAAAGTGAATGGACTTTGCTTTGGCCAGTACCTATTAACCTGAAGCCACCTGGAACTCACGGGGAGAACAAGACCTCTTTTCAGTATTGTACTTTATGACAAACACCAAAGTGTGTCAAACAGCAGAGTAAAAGCACATGGCATTTGTGTTTTTACCATGCTTGGCTATGTCACATGTTGTTGACTGTTTCAAACCTACGTACAAAGGCTGAGTGTCCATGTTGTACTAAATCAGTGCATCCCAGAGCAGCATCGGTGAATCTCAGAATGGAGACAAGGCAGCAGCAGCAGCAGCACTGGCCAAAAGGTAAATGTGAGGGCAAGGCAGGCTCAGGCAGAAGGGACAAAAAAGATAAGAAGATGTAGGGCAGCTTGATGATGAAGTGATTGGAGGAGGAAGGTGGGAAGAAATAGTCTGAGAAAAGGAATGACAAAACAAGAACCATAGGGATGAAGTGTTGAAAAAGAGGAAAAAGTATCTAGCAAGCCAGAGAGAGAGAGAAAAAAAAAAGAGCCGAAGCACAGCAGTAGACCAGCAACAGAGATCAAACCATAGAGATGATAAAGCATGATACAGAGTACGGCTTTCTTTCAATCCTTTCTTGACTTTTTGCCTTCGGTCCAAAGATATGTCTTGGATTCAAACATATCTTTTGGTCCAAAGATATGTTTTGAATTCCTGTGCAGTAAACCATTACTGTATCCCATCATGCGACTGTCAGCTTCAGTGAACAAGACATAAAGTCCAAACCATCTAGTTCAGTCCAGGGGATTTTTCCACTGATTCAAATGTACACTTAGCTAGCCACTGCGGTGCCGTTATCTGCCATTTCCAAGCACAGATCAGCTGCAAAACACCCACATTTATGTTACTGGCTGCATTTTGTGATACTGGCATATTAGCATCTCTTTAAAGGAGGTAATTACCTGAAATGAATTTGTAGCTGGTTGTGACCCATTCTCCATTATTCAACTTAACAGAAGAGTCTAGGCATGTATGGTAAATCCAGCCAGAGATCATCTTTCTCAGACTACTTTTAGGTCAGTACTTAATTTATTCTTAAATTTTTCTTACAGATTGAGGTCACTGAGCATAAATAATGAAGAAAGGTTTAGCAGAAAAAGGCTTTTTGAGTGTCCTTCCTTCTTGACTACCTAGTGCTTATTTGATGCTGGCTGTACCAAACAGCTTCTAGGTCGTCATACTGATCACAGGATCAATATTTTCACATCTCAGCCTGCATCTTTTCACCTGTATGGCAAGATTGTGCACTCAATGCAGTAACAGCCCTTACTCTCAACATAGTGACTGGGGAAAGGAATGATCCTGCCCCTTTTTCATGTTCTTCTGAAGGTGTTGTCCAACATAAATTCCAAATTACCCTCAGCTGTATGGCAGAGACTGTTAGATCTCCATCCTCGAAGACTTCAAGACTCAGCTAGACAAAGCCATGGTCAAGGTCACCTAGTGCTGGTGATAGTTCTGCTTTGAGCAACAGGTTGGACTAGAGACCTGAAGAGGTCCTGCTGAGGTTCCCTCTGAAGAGGTCTAATTTCTATGATCCTGTGTTTTGCCAGTATCCCTTATACATATAAAGTGACTCTGTCAAAGGGACATGATGGGTTGGGAAGCTCTTGGCTCTGTATGCTAATAGTGTCTTATCGTAATTAAAGAAGGGGATCCAGAATTGCAGCTGTGCTGCTAAGTAGTGTCAGTAGAAGTTTGGAAGTCCTAATCCCTCATCTGCCATGGATAATTGTAATGTCTGCATTTTAATCTCAGGATTGTGTTTGGCCATGTGAAGGACGTTACAGCCGGATTTAATTAACAAGTAGGATAAATCCTGTCTAAAAGAGTCAGGGGAAAGATGCACCCATCTTAACAGTTCCCTTTGCTTCTGTGGCAACAGCTTACCATAATTGAAAGTAAAGATAGCTTTAAGAGAAAGAGGGAGCTCTGTCCCAGATATTTAATTTAGGTAGTGATTATTTTATAGGGTGGCAATAGAGATCTCTTTATTGAGATAACAGATCTGACCTACACTGACTTATTTGCAATCTATGACATACTGACATTCATCCACCGAATTAAAGACTGGTCATAATTCCTCCTGTGTCACAGCCATAAAGCACAAGCAGCTGCTGAAGTCAGTGGTTTTGGTTAGTAGCAGCATGGTCAATAGCAGGCAACAGAGGCAGGGGAAGAAAGCGGGAAGAGCTGTAAATTGTACAGTGGTTTGAGAAAACAGTAGACCATCATCCAGCAGTATGATGTCTGCACGTAATTTTTAAATAGGGGAAACAGGACACACACCTAGTGATTTAGGAAGACAACAATTTTGAAGTATTTGTGGAAAGTAGGAGTTCATTCCTACAGTCACTGTTGCAGCTGCCTCTAAAAGATGAAGCAATAGGTACAAGGTTATAATAAATCCTGTGTGACCATAATTTTGCCAGGATTGAAAAAGCATAGTTGTTTGGTAGAATGCAATTGAGACTTTTTTTTTTATTCAGCAGTAACAAATTAACTGCCGTTCTTGTCTTTCCTTTATCCATGTTTTCATGGTGAAATAAATCAGAATGGGCCATATATGATGCATATGCTTATACGTCTCCTTTGACACTAAGCTAAAAGTGTGAGTAGTGCAAGGAAAAGGCATATTAAGCCCTTTTCTTGCACACATAAACAAAGTAGCTGAATTTGACAAATTTTATGATAGAGGTCTGTGACAGCAGTAGTATCTATGCATGATCTCTTTCTATGACAAGGTGACCCCCACTTAGTGGATGAGGGAAAGGCTGTGGATGTTTTCTACCTGGACTCTAGTAAAGCCTTTGACACTGTTTCCCACAGCATTCTCCGGGAGAAACTGGCTGCTCCTGGCTTGGATGGGCATACTCTTCACTGGGTAAAAAACTGGCTGGCTGAGCCTAAAGAGTTGTGGTGAATAGAGTTAAATCCAGTTGGTGGCCAGTCACAAGTGGTGTTCCCCAGGGCTCAGTTTTGGGGCCAGTTCTCTTTAATATCTTTATCAATGATCTGGACGAGGGGATCAAGTGCACCCTCAGTAAGTTTGCAGATGACACCAAGTTGGGAGGGAGTATTGATCTGCTGGAGGGTAGGAAGGCTCTACAGAGGGATCTGGACAGGCTGGATCAATGGGCCGAGGCCAATTGTATGAGGTTCAACAAGGCCAAGTGCTGGGTCCTGCACTTGGGTCACAACAACCCCATGCAACACTACAGGCTTGGGGAAGAGTGGCTGGAAAGCTGCCTCAGTGGAAAAAGACCTGGGTGTGCTGGTTGACAGCCAGCTGAATATGAACCAGCAGTGTGCCCAGGTGGCCAAGAAGGCCAACGGCATCCTGGCTTGTATCAGAAGTAGCGTGGCCAGCAGGAACAGGGAGGTGATCATCTGTACATGGCACTGGTGAGGCCGCCCCTTGACTGTGTTCAGTTTTGGGCCCCTCACTACAAGAAAGACATTGAGGTGCTGGAGCGTGTCCAGAGAAGGGCAACCAAGTTGTTGAGGGGCCTGGAGCACAAGTCTTATAAGGAGCGGCTGAGGGAACTGGGGTTGTTTAGCCTGGAGAAAAGGAGGCTCAGGGGAGACCTTATTGCTCTCTACAACTACCTGAAAAGTGAGTGTTGGTCTCTTCTCCCAAGTAAAAAGCAATAGGACAAGAGGAAATGGCCTCAGGATGTGCCAGGGGAGGTTTAGATTGGCTATCAGGAAAAATTTTGTCACCAAAAGGGTTGTCAAGCATTGGAACAGGCTGCCCAGGGAAGTGGTGGAGTCACCATTCCTGCAGGTATTTAAAAGACGTGTAGATGTGGTGCTTAGGGACATGGTTTAGTGGTGGACTTGGTAGTGCTATGTTAACGGCTGGACTTGATGATCTTAAAGGTCTTTTCCAACCTACATGATTCTATGATTCTATGATTCTAGGGTGTATTAATTCTGTTTAAAAATACTTCTTACTTTGTTTTGGGAGCCCTTTCCAGAGCTGGTCTACCAAGTGTCTGTCTGTTGCAGATGGATCCAATTCCTCTCCCTACCACCTGCAGCTCTTGTGCTCACAAGCAATTTGAAGCAGAAAGGTAACAGATAATGCAGAAGAAAAGACCAGAAGTCACAATCAGAAAAGGATGCCTTAACAGTGACAACTGTGTAGAGATACTGTTACTACCAAAAAAAAAAACCTGATAAAGAGGAACATATAAAACATACCATAATTTTTGCATGAGTCATCTGAAACATTAAAACCTATGTTAAGGTCATTTTTATATGACAACTGAGAACAAATACTATGCACTGGGAAGTGATTTGCAAACTACCAATACCTAACTCACAGAAAAATAAACTTTGTGCTAATGAGACCAGGTTCCTAAATTGGATGCAGATCAAGGGGTATGAGCAGACTTCACAACAGTCATCTACCGTAACTTTTCCAGACTTCATAAAAGGAAAAATTTTTTAGGGGACTGCTTTAAGTAAATATTTTGCATCAACTTCCACAGTCAATTTCACCAATGTAATTTAACTTAAGAGGCTTTGGGTAAACATGTAGATACACTCCAATACTTTAGGAAATTGCCAACAATTTCCTTGGATTTTTAAAAGAAGTCTGTAAAATATACACATTTTGCTATTATTACCCTTAGGTAGTTTACTTTAAAATATTTTTTGCATAACATACTGTTAAATTGAACTGGGCCAAATCAAGTAACAACAATTAGTATGTCTGAATGCAAGGACTTCTGCTACTCTGTGGTAAGGTGGGAATTTTGCTAATAATATCACATACTTTTGGATATAGAAGAGATAGATTGAGTCATATTTTTAAATACCAGTGAAAAACCCACTGAAGTATGTGGGATTTACTTCCTTCCTGTGCACTGCTCCAGTCCGTACTTACCAGGAGTGCTGCATAACTTATCACTGAGCCAGGTCCACTATGTAAAAAGATGACGAGAAATGATCTGACTGTTGTTGGCCAGCCTTGGATGCTGCTCATGGCTACGTGGAGGAATATATTATGGATATTGAGCAACTATCTCCTTTCCTCTTGCTCCCCGAGCATGAAAACCACTGGGTCGTATTATGTCCTGTTTCTTGTGATACACTGCAAGTCTGTACTACGGCATTGCCCCAGCAGCATCCCCCCAGCTGACTAATCCCACCACAGAGTACCTGAGAGTATCTCCATTTCTGACACTTGATGCTGGCTGGTTTAGGTAGGGATGGCACAATTCTCTCCAGGTGATTGAGAATTAACTGCTGCACCTCTGCAGGGTCTGAATCCAGGTGCTCACTTCCAAACGTCACAGTTGTGTGAACTACAACAGAGGGCCCAATTTCAGGAGACTCTGAAATAGAAAGAGATACTTTTGAAACATTACTCATTAATACTTGCCTTCCCTGCATGCTGACAACTGTGCCTCTAGCCTAGGAGTCAATAAGAATGAAAATATCTGTGGCACCACCCTGTTCTTCCAGCTGGAAAAAAACACAAGGAATAACAACACAAGTTGTTTACAAGAAGCACAGTGAAGAAGTCCAGTCTTTTTGCAAAATCTGTGATGGTTTTCCCATTGCAATAACCCTAGCTCCACATATGTCTTCTAGAGGAACCTCAAGGCATTCCCACATCCCATAAGTAGCAGCTGGAAGGAGCGGGCAATACACTGGAAGCAAACTCTTCCCCTTTTTCCTTCCAGACATTTCAACAGGCTCTGCAAGGAGGGCAACCACTTGCCAATTGCCACAAACTGGCAAAAGAGAACAACA
Source organism: Haliaeetus leucocephalus (assembly GCF_000737465.1). NCBI lineage: Eukaryota > Metazoa > Chordata > Aves > Accipitriformes > Accipitridae > Haliaeetus > Haliaeetus leucocephalus. The sequence goes on along the minus strand of NW_010972634.1, from coordinate 125,538 downwards.
AGAAGAAACATGTAAAACTGCTTTGCAGAATTTTCCTAGCCAGGTCTAGAAATAGTAACAATTAGTGCCCCTACAACTGCAGGGCACTCGGAGGCATGTGGTCGCAGCCACCCACCTGCAAGATCTTGCTTGGGTGGTGGTTGTGGAGGTGAGGCTTCCCAAAGGGCTACACTTGCAGCTGGGACTCATGTTATCACTGGCAACGGTAAAGGGGAAACCCTTTACCAAAGGCTGAAGCTCACCTTACCATGTGGCAAGATTAAGGTATGGGATGATGCACCTTTTTTTTTTTGATGGAAGGTTATTGTTGGAAATGGAATGACTCTGCCGCCGCTCGCAGGGATCGATCTCCAGGGGCTCGGCATTCCGCTTATGGCTGAAGGCACATGAAGTCCTTCTGAGAGCAACAGTGCATACCAGATGTAAACCAAACAAACCGCAGTCGCAGCCACCACAAGCCTGACACACGCAAGCCACTGCACCGACAACAGCACGGCTCTGCCAGCAAGCCACCTCCTCTGTCTGAACAGCTGGAGAAGTGCAGGCAGCCGGGTTACCACAGCCAATTTGCTTACCCACCTATATCAGGCTAATTTATATTATTCCTCCCCTGAGCGTTTGAAACGCATGTCCCCTTAAGGGGACAATCTCTGCAACACAGAAATACGAAAGACTTGAACATGAAATCATCACGAGATAAAAATTATTTTTAAGGCAAGGACAAAAAAAGAAGAGTGTTTGTTGCATTGCTGTGGAAAACATCTGCGCCCTCTATAATTTGTTGCATATTGGCCATGCAACAGTATTTACATAGTTGAAAGGCTAGAATAAAACCAATACTTCACATTTATGGAGGGGGAGAAGGGGAACAGAAGCCAGGCCAGGTTACCTCGAGAAATCAGCACTTCCTTTTGGCCTGCACAAGTGAACTCAACTTAAATTTTGCTGCTCTAGCAACTGCCAGGAAATTGATGTGCAGTTGTCTACATGCACGTTTTGGGGAGTGTGATCCTTCAATATAACTTCTGTCCTCCAGCAAATATGTGCAAGTGAGTAAAACTCAAAAAAAGAGTTTGTCCCTTAAAAATCAACCAGGCTGCAGTGCCAGGGGAGGAACTGAAGGCAGCTCAAGAGCTGATGTTCATCCCAGCAGACTTGGAAATGGCCAAGCTTCATTATGGCTGGGGCTGGTAGCAGTAGGTTCTCTACAGCAAGGGACTTCCGTCCCCGCCAGCATATTGAGCTGTCACCTTACAGACTTGGTCTGGACAGCCAACAACCAGCAGCCAGAGAATTTGCCTAGAATAGGGGTTTTTCAGGCTAAGTGACTTCCCTGTGCCAAGGCACGATGAGGACCCAGCAGATCCTTGTGTGAGTCATTCCTGCTGGGGCTGTTCTGCTTTGAATGAGTAGGATGCATTTGCTGGAGCAAGGACACAACCTGGGTTCTGCTATACTTCAGCTGGGAGCTCAAACTCACTGAGCTGGTCATTAAATTAAGCGATTCCCTCTCACTGCATTAACCAGAAATTCCCTCTTTTGGAAGCAGAAAGCCTCTTCTGGCTAAACCTTTGTTTGAATTAGCATACTCCTAGAAGAATATTTTCGTTTCAGCAAATGAGCATTTTATGACCACGGAAACCACAAAGAGGCAGCTGAACACTTTCTGACCACTTTTGACTGTTAGGTACTAAGCTTGATAGAAATCTTTATCTCTGCTGTGTCACTGAAGAGATGTCCAGCTCCAGCTCCTCCAGCTGGAGATCCTCTTTAAGAAGATGACAAATTCCAGCTTTCCAAAGGCAAACAAAATGTCTTTCTCTGATATAAGCTTTCTGTCCTGGGCTGATCACTTCAGAATACACTACTGAGGTGCAGCAGTACCAAGTCCTAGCACCCAGAGCAAGCACAAAAGCAATGGCTTTAACGTCAGTTGGAAGGATCCCTACACTGAGTCTCTTTCTTGGATGGGCCAGCTCAGTCAATCCTTGCTCTCGAGAACTGGGAAAATGTGGCAAAAAGGGTGGGAAAATGTTTCCTGGTTGTGATCAGGAATACACCCCGAAAGGCCATATCTGAAGGCACTGAGCCATGGTGCTGCCTTCTCTTAAAGTTCTCCTTTTCCAAGTAAGGCACTCCTAAGAGCAGAAGATCACTCACTTCACTCCCTGTGCTGGGTTCACGAGCTCTGTTTTCAGCAAATACTAGAGCTCTTTTCCTGGGTGATTTCCTGAAGTGTCCAGAAACTTTGAGTTTGTTTTCTATTTTAATCTGAGGTGCTCATTTTGCTTTTTTGTGTCTTGGGCTTGAAAGTAAGCCTTAGCTATCAGGGATGGACAGGTCAAAGATATCCACCCAACATGGATTTGGGATGAGGGCAAGGCAGATCTGGGGACTAAGACTGTAGAGTGAAGCAAGGACCACTCATCTAGAAGCAGAGGCTCAGCCAAAGGGGCCACCTTCTTCCCTGAGCTGTGATGAACTGATTGCCCAAGTCTGACATCCAGCCTCAGACACATCTTCCTGAGATTCCTCCTGCCACCCCCAAGCCTGGTTTTACAGGCTAGCACAGGACGTAACTCTACTCGCATCAGCTTTTCCAACTGTCTGGAAAAACGTCATAAATGCTATTCAGTCTCTGCTTCCCGTTTTGGGGGAGAAAACAGGTATTCTGACGTCTCTACAGAGAGACTGTCAGGGACAGAGTACCAAGTGGGGAAGCCTATTAGGTACCTTGGGATTTATTATAGTGTACATGTCATTTTGGCAAATTCTTCCACATAAACTTGGCAAAAAGGCTCATTAAAGGATGTCTAAGCATTTTAATAAAATAAATATCCATTGCTTGCTGTGACTTGTTATAGCCAATGATTCTTGGACAGGGCCACCTTCTTTCAAATCTCTCATCTCTTCCATAGCATGTACAAAACAAGTTTCAGGAAAACAGGCAGTTAGTTGAGTTTTTAATTCCTCCTTTGAGCTACTGATAGCTTGGAGAGCTTCCAGAGGCCACTGAGTCACAGCCTTCCAGTACTGAAATATGCAGCCTGCGAGGATCAAGTTTAGCCTGAAGCCCTTTTCTTTCTTCTGCAAAAATACTGGCTAAGAGAGGAGTTTAAAATAGATTTTTCCCTGAAAGCAGTGGGGGTATCTCAGCCTTGAGGCACTGGGTATGAATGACTGTTCAGCCGTCACAGGAGTAAAACCATCATTTTCCTCCCAACATGTTCAGATCAGGCTGCAACAGCTAGCTTAGAAACGAAGGCTTCTGGCAGGGCTTCTCATGAGATTTTAATTTCCTTTATTTGTGGTAAGGATGCAAGCCATCCGTGGCCATGCTAGCAGATGACAAAGTAGCATGGGAGATGTGGCAAGCCCGGGAACGCTCGGCAATGCGAGGGGTAATGATCTGAGGGTGAATGGAAGCAGCATAAAAGCTTTCATCTGCTCCCAATTCTCCCCCCTCCCTCACCCCAGCTGCATGGCAATTAATCTAATCAGTTGATGCAGTGGAAGGCATAAGACACTGGTCAGATCAGAGCTAGAATGAGACAGCAGAGTTGGCCGCAGCTTATACCTACATAATGAGCGAGAAGCTGCTCTGCCAGCATTGGCAGTGTCCTCGGCATCCACAGTTGCTGAGGGACCCCACTGAACACCTATGAGCAGCAAGCTTGCACCTGCCTCCCCTTCCTCCATCCAGCCCATGCTGCATCGCCACAGTGGCAACACTGGCTGCAGGGGCTGGGTACCTGCCCCCCGTCCCCTCCAGTGTGACTCCATTAACTCGCACCAGGAGGAAAGTGGCTTTTTGTGCAGAGACCCTGTTGAGGCTGTGTCCGGGGAGGGAAGCGCCAGCATCATCTCGTACAGTGATGGAAGCCTGGCGGATGCGGTTTGTGCCTGAGGTTCAGACTCTTCTCTTCCCTGTGGCATAGGGAAGATACAATACTGTAACTACAGGTTTCCTTTGCTTCTCTATTGTTTTCCTCCATTTACTGTTAATTTCCTTTGCTCTGCTGCATCGCACAGGACCGACACAGGCAGATAGTAGAAGCAAAGTGATGAATGTGAGGATAAACACATTCCTTTCAAGACTCATTTTGCTCCCATGTAAACAGGGTGATCTTTGGCGTATCGCCCCCTCCAGCCCAGCATCCAGTCTGTGACAAGGAAGGTGCTGCAGTAGCTGCTACATCCCTGCCTGGCCCAGCAGCAGCGGCTGGGGCTGTGTGGACCCTGCAGACTGTGGAGCGGCTGGCTCATGGGGATGGGAAGATGGACAGAGCCAGACTCTGATATGGGTCCCAGATGTAACATGGCCACCCTCCTTGGAATGTCTTGGCCACCACCACTGTCTACATGCAGTCGTTCTGAGCAGCCTGCAAGGCTGAGCAGCAGAGTAGTAGGGATGAACAAATCCCAGTTTTTTTGTCTCAAAGTCAAAGTATGAAGTTCCACCAGTCCCCCACAGACAAGTCTAGTCCACAAAGACCTTATGGGAGGTGCTGAAGCACTTCAGACCAAAGTCTGGCTGCACTGGCAGTCTGATCAGCAATGTCTTCCCCTCTTAGCAAGTCTGAAACCATGTACATGGAAAAGGAAAATGGATTAATTGAAAAGACAGGAGATTAAATAAATGCAGAATTAAGTGGAGAATTGAAAAGTGAGGATCTAACTGCATCTTCCACATCCTAAAGGGAAGGTGACAGAGATGACAGAGCCAGACTTTTCTTAGAAGTTCAAAGCAACAGGACAAGAGCCAATGGACACAATTGCAATGAGAGAAAATCCCAACTGGACATGAGGTTACAGCCCCTTCCCATGTGAGTGGGGCATCCCCGGGACGGGGCCCTGACTGGTGGGAAGTCTCCATCCTTGGGGACTGCCCTGACTCGCCTGGATACCTCCTGTAGCTGTGACATTTGCTCTGCTGGGAGCAGGGTCAGACCAGAGACCCCCGCCCCACTGCCTCCAGCTGGAACCTGGTAGGTTTGTATAAGCCCATGAAAACAGACGAGGAAGACCTCCAACACTGAGTAGCGTGAAGTACAAGCTGTCACAGGTAGAGGACACATCAGCTATCCAGAAGGGGTGTCAAGGACAGAAATCATGAAAGCAATTAGAGCTTAGCATACACTGCGCTTCAGCCAGTGATAACCAAATTAAGGACTAGCAAAGTCTCCCCATGTTGAACAACACTCTGGGGAAACTGGATCTTGACCTACAACCTGGGAATGAGGGGAAAGGCGTTTGGATTGTGAGCAGGAGAAGGTGGCCATCAGCTTCCTAATGTTTTAGGACTGTCTCAACACTCGTCATTAATTCCCAGCTGTAGGAATCACACACAGGCTGTGTAAAGAAAGAGAAGGACAGACTGCTGACAGTGAGAATTTATGCAGGATTAAGCCTGTTAGGAGTATTATGTTCCAGAAAAAGGATGGGCCTAATAAAAGATGCCCTGGAGAAGAGCACAGAGAACAGAGCCCAGGGCCGCTTCCCCAGCACAGTGGCTTGCAGCTCAAGAGCATCTGGCATCAGAAAGGTGGCTCCTAGCTTTGAATAACACATTTAGTGCGGAATGGTAAGATGGAAGAGCATGGTGTCCTGGGTGAAGCTGCTCAGCAAAGCTGCTTGGGCTAGAAGTGTAGCTGTCACTATTACAGTGGGATAAAAAGATTTATGGGTGAATACCTCCATGCACTCTCTACTGCAGGACAGTGACAATATGAACAGCCCGTGGTGCCAAGTCCTCCCACAGGGACCTCCTTCTGCCCTGGGAAGTTCTCAGAAATATTAAGGGTGTAAAGTCAGCTCCTGTGGTGGCCACATCCTCCTTACCATCAGTCTCAGGGAAGGAAGGGGACAGAGAGATCACTAAAGGACAAACACCTCAATAAAACAAAACATAACCTCGCAGAGAAAGCCCACAGTGGATTATCGGTCCACCAAAATCTTCTCCCTTGCAAAATGCAAAAGCTACTTCTCTCTGGTGAATCTATGCCAAGGTCAGGGTTCAGAGTCCCTAAATTCAAAAGACATTTTAGAGATTAGCTGCGATCCCTGGGATGCACGGGGGCCTGAAGTTTCCTTAGCAGGAAGAACACCATCAGAGCCTGAAAGTCATACGATTTATTTGGCAAATGGTCAGGATGGTATCTTATCATGTTCTGGGAATGTGACAGATTGAAAAGTACTGTGGAAGGGGAAGAACTGGCTGGTAACATGGATTTCAAGGTGCCAGGAGGGGGACAGAGCACAGTGCTCTTAGGACTATACTAATAGGAGAAGGTACCCTAAGAAGGACCCATCTGCCCTTTGACACTTCCCATGAGGCTAGCAGGGGAGACTTGGCAAAAATGAAGAGAAGCAGCTATAGCTACTCCTACTATTCCTGAGAAAGCAGAAGCCAACTGGATTTGTCCAAACAATAATATTCTAGGAGACATAATCATGTCTGAGGGCCACCATGGAGCATGTCTTGCAGTTGCTCAGCTGAAAGGCTTTGAAAAATGAAACCTTGTACCACAAGGGACACAGTGTCCACTGAGGTGCCAAGGTCAGGGTTTCAGAGAGGCTGATCAGCCTTGACCTTAGAAGTGGTTGCGCTGGTCTAAGACTGAAACATATTTGTGGAGAAGCACAAGGCAGCACGGGCTGCAATCTGCATGCCCTGGAAGTGCCCTAGTTCTGCACTCTCACAGGTTCTGCAAAGCCACCGATCCTTGGGAGAATGAGATCTACTTTAAAAAGGGTACAAAAGTAAGTAGCCAAGGCCTGCAGATCAGTTTGCAGGCTCCGTAGATACATCCACAAAAGGTCCACAAAGAGGATTGAAAATTTTTACTAGTTCAGCTGGGCTGACTTTAAAACTTGCTGGACAGTGAATGTGGACAAAGCTTGAAGAATTGCCTGTTTTCACCAAGGGGGCTTGGTTGGACTCACTTTCCAGTTAATTTATTAGTGTGTTCAGTAAATACTCAGTAAATACAGAACATTGTCTGCCTCAGTCACAGGACTTATGTAGGGAGGGACCTCTGTAGGTCTCTAGTCCAACCTCCTGCTCAGAACAGGGGCCAGCTTCAAAGGCAGATCGTACTCCTGTTTGAGTGCTCAGCTGAATGGCTGGGAACCCTTCCAGCGTCGGCACGGACACCATGTCTCTCCTTCCTAGGGGATCAATCCTAGGGTTACAACCTAGCCTCTCGAAGAGACCTATATACAGATGTAATAGGCACACATCTTCCACAGGAACATTTTCTTCCTTCCTAGAGGAACAGTGTCAAGTATTTTTCTTGTGTTCCTGCCCAAAACCTGGAGTCAGAACAGATACCAATAAAAAACAACACGTGGTTGCTTCCTGCCCTCAGGATTTTTTAATCTTACTGGGGAAATGGGTTTTGCTATGCAAAACCCATTCTGGTCATGGGTAGCATGAGGGGAAGGGAAAGGGCTTCATCACTGCTACACCAAACAAACCCTTGAAGCTAGGCTGTAAAGGAAATGCTGCTGGGTCAGTGCGGAGGGCAGCAGAGAAGCTGGACACCTCCAGACAGGCTGGAACAGTATCTTTGCTCCCTGGGAGGGATCAGCAGGCTGCCAAAAGAAAAGTCAACATGCAGGCCTCATAAAACTGTATCTAAAATGAAAAACAGAACAGCGATTAACTTCACCACACCTAGCAAATGAGCAAGAGAGATGGAGGTTCGCTTTCAAAGCACCATGCTGCTATTTAGCAAAAGGGTTAGCGAGCTTCCCGATTTATCCTCAGAAGTTCCTGTGGTTTGTAAGGTCCCGTATTCTCCCTGGAATAAAATCTTCTCTACCTCACAAGGCACATTTTGGAAAAGTCCGTGTAAAGAACAGTGCTAACTTTTTTATATTCAGAAATTCAGCATTTCATTAGCCTTACAGACAGTTTCTGATTAGTTTTCTAAAAGGCAGGCAGGGCAGGCAGGGGATTACAAAGCAATTGGCCATGTAATGAGGCAAAAACCTAAATAACTCTTTAACTCTTCGATCTTCCTAAAAATTCTTATTTCAGTACTGAGAAGATAAAGAAATCTGTATTTTAAAATTAAAAAGGATACTCAAGAATTACACTGATCCTGAAAACCTGTAAGACGACTCTTCCCTTTAGATTATATAACCTCGCAATCCTGAAGTAAAAGAATGGAACCGCTTCCATTTTTATGTCATCTATCTTTAGTCCTCCAGAATGCAAAGAGATGCAAAGACTGCGGTATTACAGAAATGAGGTTTGAAATAATTTATACTGAAGAATTCCCACTGTCCCCCCGACCAGTTATAAATATTGATGGGGTGTTTAAGGCAGCCAATCACACAAATATTTAATATTCACACATACCGCACAGGGAATTCAACATACACTTCTTGTAGGCTCTTCCTTATGTAATGTTCAAGTGCATCACCTCTGCGGACACACATGCGATTTTATGAACAGCAGCTGAGATCCTCAGCTGCGGCAAAAAGCCTTCCTTCTCGGAGGCTCACTGTGCTCCAGATTACATTGGTAACGGCAGTATCACAAACAGCTTTATTATTGATTCTTCCGCATAAATCGGGAAGAAAACAGATGTCACCTGTAGTTATTGATAAGGAACTAGGCTGTGTCTAGGCTGAAGCCAACTAATGGTAACACGTTGTGCCACAGAGAAGAGCTGCCAGGGACTCCCTGGGTGCTGGTGCCTTCCCCAGCAGGCTCAGCCATGCCTGGGTCAAGCTCGCTACCTCCTCCCCATCGCAGTGAGGGTTAGCCCATCGCAGAAGACTGTATTTCTCTCTAGCAGTGTAAACAAAGACAAAACTCTGAGAAGTCCTGCTGTTCTGTCTCACCCACCTGGACTGCCAGAAAGATGGCATGGTCACCTGGCTTCTTCTCCATTGCAGAAGTCCAGGGGACATGCTGATGAAAGTTATGTTGAATGCAAACTTATGAATTAAAGAACATCATTACACTATAAATGTTTGAAGACCCAGCAACACTTGAGCAGTCTGCATAAAGCAATTAAGGAGAAAACAAAAAGAGAGGGGATGCTGCTGTATCTCCTAGCAAGGAGAGGCTTCATGAGTTTGCAAGTGCCATGCAACAAGCAGCAATTCAGAGCACTGCAGGTCATCACAACACAGCAAGGCACAAGTGATCCTTAGGGAAGTGAGTGGCTCTGAGAGCAAGCAAAGGCTGAGATTCCTGGAGAATTACAGACTGCAACTCACCAGCTCTGCTAACAAACCCATCCTATTGTATAATTATAACAACAAGACTGTTTCAGGTATTTCACTGCTAAAATGTGAAACCTGCATAAGAAAGAGAGTTTTACATCTCTGCTTTACTAAATGAGTCAAAGCAGGGATTACCACATCTCATACAAACAAAAAAGACAGTTTGGACTTTCATAGTGAGTGCTAGACTAGTTGCTTTTAGGCAGACATTATATAGATGTAGCTATTTTTTGTGTAATAATGTGTTTAGCAAAGAATCCCTTAGCAGAAAGCTAGAGTTATTTCCTTTGGATCTCTGTAGTTCAATGCTGTTTACTAAAACCATTTGAGGTGGTAACGAGGGTTAGATAAACCTACACTAATTGTGGATACATTAAAGTAGGTGTAGAAACACCAGAAACATCCAATTTCTGTTTGTGTCTGATCCATTAGTCACTTTTACTTATGTCTAGAGAACTGCAGCCATACTCCTCTGTGTTGAGGATGTACTTCTGATAAGCATTGCAGCCACATCTGATGAGCAGCAAAGCAATTTTCCCTCTTAAGTTTAATGCAACAGAAGGAGGGATGCATGCAGGCACTTGAGAAATAACACACTACTGAATATATGGAGACAGTGTATATGGCACAGAGGAGGAACGGTGGAAGTGAGACCACTCAGGCATCAACTGGAGAAGGTGATGGCTTTTTGGGAAGGATGGCTGTCCTGAAAGATCTCAGCTGCTTCACCCAGGGGACCCAATGTAAATCTTAGCCTGAGCATTTCTGCTTTTTCTCTCTGAATGCTTACTTCTTCATTGCCACCAGCATCTTCTTGCAATGAATCATGATCAATCAAGGTTAAAGAATATAAGAATGGTGGTGTGGTTTCAGCCCAGCTGGTAACAAAGCATCACGCAGCCACTCGCTCACTCCCCGGCCACGGTGGGATAAGGAGAAGATATGAAGGCAGGCTCATGGGTTGAGACAAGGACAGTGAGGGATCACTCACCACTTATGGTCACGGGCAAAAGACAGCCTCAACTTGGGGAAGAAACAAAATCAATTTAATTTACTACAAATCAAAACAAAACAAGGGATATTAGGAAGTAAACCCAAACCTTAGAACAGCTTCCCCCCACCCCTCCCTCCTTCCCGGCTCAGCTCCACTCCTAGTTCTCTCCACCTCCTCCCCCCGGCGGCGCAGGGGAACAGGCGTTGGGGTCAGTCCCTCATACCTGGTCTCTGCCGCTCCTTCCTCCTCAGGGGGAGGACTCCTCACCCATCCCCTGCTCCCCCATGGGGTCCCTCCCCCAGGAGACAGTCCTCCATGAACTTTTCCAACGTGAGTCCTTTCCATGGGATGCAGTTCCTCACAAACTTCCTTGGTGTGGGTCCTTTCCGTGGGCCGATCTTCAGTCACAAACTTCTCCAGCACGGGCTTTCCCATGGAGTCCCGGCCGTCTTTGGGGGCCTCTGCTCCCCCGCTCCCCTCCATGAGATGCAGGGGGGACACATCCTGCCACCTCACCACGGGCTGCAGGGCATCCCCTCCTCCGGCGCTCCTCCTCCTCCTCCTTCCTCACTGACCTCGGTATCTGCAGAGGGGTTCCTCTCACATTCCAATCCCCCTACTCACTGCTGGTTCCCCTTCTTAAATCTGTTCTCCCAGAGGCGCTACCACCATCACTGATGGCCTCGGCCTGGGCCAGTGGTGGGTCCGACTTGGAGCCAGGGAAGCTTCGAGCAACTTCTCACAGGAGCCACCCCTGCAGCCCCTCCTCCCCTGCTACCAAAAAACCCCCACACCACACAAACCCATAACAAATGGGAAGAACGATGAGTGAGTGGAGCATGGTGTTAAAACATCAGCATTGGCACCACAAAAAACCAGCAAACAAGGGACAGCAAGGTGCTGCCGTGCCTCCCATTGAAATGTTCTGGAGGTCAGTCAGAAGCACGGAATGAAAAATACAAATGCAAAATACTTGCATATGTGCTAAAACAAACAAAGGAACTTTATATTCAAGTGGTTTGGCTGCAGTACTCCCTATACATAAATAAATTTCAGCCCCCCTTGCCCATGTTGTCTTTATGTATGTGTGTGCGCGTCTCTATTATCAGCGGAGCTGTGCACATGTTTGAAGAAAAGTGAATCGCTTGGTGACCACTTTTGATTTTTATACTTCTGTATGTCAGCATTACTGAACACGATGCAGGCATGCTTTCCAACACTCCTGTGCTCAGCTTGAGCGCTTGCAGCCAGAAATACTGTTCCAGCTAACACGTACTGCTCTCTCCCTAGTACTACTTTTCCTGGAACAAAGTGCAAATCTGCAAAATGCAAATTCACCAGGAAAGACAGCACAGTCAAGGCGGCTGGTTGATTGTTTATATGTCACAAGGAGGGCCCTACCGGAGACAAATCATCTTCACTTGCTTGCCCCCAGCTTGTTCCAGCCCTATGAAGGTATACAATTTGTACTTCTTGGAAAAATTTGCTCATATAAAGAGATCTCTTCCACAATACGAGGGAAATTTCAGTGAGAAAGGTATGTGTCAACACTGATGTTCTGGTAATTTCTATGTATTTGTTAACAATATGCCCCAAATAGTATGCTTACTATCTGGTTAAATTGCATTTGGAGACAGCAAAGACACTATACTTAGCTATTTGATAATTCCATTATAATTCCATATTCATTGTTCTCAGTGCCAGTGCTTTGAGACCACATATGCAAACAGGTGAGGAAAGGATGGGTGAACTTCTCCCTTGGGCTGTGTCCTCTTCTGCACAGCTAGAATCAGGCAAATGGGATGGACAATACCAGTAGGTGCTATTAACTATCAAGTACTTATTATTAAACACAACGATGGTGATATAATCTCAGATACAAGAAAATCTCCAGCTGCACATTGTCAGTAACAAGGAGACAATGCCAGAGGAAAAAAACCACCACTCTGAATTTGGCTTTCCTTACTCTCTTTTTTTTAAATATTCATTATTGGTCCCTGCTGGAGGAAGCGTATCAGGGTGGATGCATCTTTGTTTTGGCCAGTTCAGCCATTCTTTTGTTTTATTTTCCCTATTTTCAGGCCAACAGGCTAAATTCTTAGGACAAATAACAAAATTGGGCTTCTACAGTGGTGAGTTGATTCATCTCTCCAACTTCTTTGCTCCCAGCATAAACTGCTGTTTCTGGAGGCACTTCAAGAGCCATTGCTACCCAGTTGGCTTTGGTGCAAAGAAGGGCATATTTGGAAGAGCTGACTTGAACTGTACTATCACCACAACAAGGAGGAGTGCAAGGTCCCATGTCTGACACAGGACAACCCCATGCATCACTTTGGCTGAGCAACAGACCTTTCTGAAAAGATCCCGCTGGTTATGGTGGATCCACCATTGAATATAAGCCAGAAGTGCAAAGGTGGCAAATCACACCACATCAGGGCCTTGAGCAACATGATCTAACTTTGTAGCTGGATCTAAATTCAAACCTTGTGTGGGGGTAGGACCAGCCAGCCTCCAGTGGTCCCTTCCAACCTGAATGACCGTGACTTTTATTGGTAGAGGCAGACAATGGAACAGGAGGCAACATCCACAGGCTGAGCCTCGGGAAGTTCAGACTGCAGATAAAGAAACACTTCTTACCCCAGTGGAGGTGCAGCCCTGGGACAGGTCACCAGTGATGTGGGGGATCTCCATCCTGTTTTTTTTAAAAACCTCAGCTAGACAAGGCACGGCTGCCCCGACCTTGTGTTAGCACAGCCTGCTGGGAGTGGGAGCTGGAGCAGAGATCTTCAGAGGTCGTGGCCACCAGCACCACTGTTATACTGTGACACTCCCTTGTGATAGCTTATTACATTAAATTGCATGTTTACAGTGTAAGAGAGGGAAGACATGCCCAACCTTACGGCTGTTTTCTAGCATGGTGATGGTGTGTAGATGTAAGGGTGACAGGCAAGGTTTTCAATGCCCTGCCCAGCAGGTACTAACGTCACTGATGTCTGCAGACTGCAGGCAGGAAGCAATGAATCCCGATTGAACAAGGAAGACTAGAAACAGAAGTCTCCCAGGTCTAAATCTGAACATGTTTTAGCGCAGCAAATTTGGTAATACTTAATAATTACGTATTAGGCAGCAGCTGCTTATGAAAATCCTTCCTTATTCTCTGACAGTGAGTCACAGTGCTTTGTAGGTCACCATAAAGGTGGGTAGGTTTTTACCCCCACTTCATAGATGTGGTTAAACCTGGTCATCGTCACAATGTGAACAAGTAACAGAATTGGGAAGTGTTTTCAGCTCCTAATGAACTTGATTAAACTCAAATGCTAGCGGTTTTTTCTTGAGCTATTCTATGCCAACACACTCTTAGTATATGAAATAAATTTAATAAATAAAACATATACTTACTCAACTGCCATCTTCCAGAAACAGATGAGAAAAGTCTGCCTTATGGGACATTCTCCAGGCTTTACCAAGCAGCCATACTATGTGCAGCCATTTCAAGAATTTTCCATGATTATAAAAGCACACTGGCTAACTCTGAATTAACTAGAACAGCCTCAATTATATAACTCATTACTACTTCCAAGCATGCTTAGTGGAAAGAACAGGAGTTGTAAAGTAATGGATGATGGGAGATAAATTGGCATGTGTATGAATCAATGATTAAACAAAGGAACTCCAGCTCTTTCTTGGAATAGCAACATTTTGATGTCTCAAATCCCCTGACACTGGTTTCATAAATGCAGTAACGTAAACCGTGTGCTGGGTGGTGATTTTCTGAGGACCTTCCCACTTTCATTGTGTATTTTATTACAGGCCAAATGTGACATTAAATGCTATCCACTGCGGCTTGGAGTTAAATACTTGCTCTGTTCAGAATAGCAACACTCAATTAAACAGCATTTTTCATGACCTACACCCTCTATTGTCACTGTGTTTAAGGGAAATAATGGGAGCACTGACCTATATTGCGTTTCTTATTATCGATGGAGATGAAGCGTATGCAGGGATTATCGGTGATGTACTGTGCGGCCCAAGGGACATCAATCTGTGTACCGGCTTCATAAAAAAGTCCCAGAGCGTAGCGGGAGGAGTAACTCGCAGATTCCAGTTGCTGCCTTTGACTTCCATTAATTACTGGGGAAAAAAAAAAAAAAAAAAAAAAAATCAGACAATCCCTCTTCTCTCAGAACATTAAATATGTGAATGCTGTGGTTAAGCTGATTATTCCTTCCTGAAAATGACCAGACCGCTAAAACTAAGAATTTAATATTAAGCCTAGTGCTTTGTAAAATTTTTTCTGGGACACCTCTTCATGAAGTTTTAATGGCACATTATGTACAGTACATCCTTCACATGCAACCCTCCCCCATCTGTTGGTGGTTTATCTCCCAGTTTTCTGCTAGTTGCCTCTGACTTGGAACTTCAATGACAGGTGACTTTTTTCCGAATGTTTTCTCAAAGGGTGAATAAATGGGAATAAGAGGTTTGGGTTGCCTCTAGCACATCAAGTAAATGATTGTATGACTCTGCAAAAACCCAAATGACTTCACATATCAACAAAACGAACACAGGGACTCTTGAATGTCTGGGGAAAATAGCCCTGCAACTTCCATGTTGCAATTCAAAAGGATGAAGAAACCTCTGCACTTCAGCACACAAAGGGTTCATAGTGAAGTTCAGCTCCTTCAGCTGAAGGTATTTTAAAGCAGTTTAGAAAATTTCAGAGCAAGTATTAATCCATTCCTCCCTACGATCAACTCTTCTATCTTCTAATTACAGTAAGATCTGCTTTTTGCCTCAATTTTATAATCTTCATAAAAAGCTGCACAAAGTAGCATTAGCCCCACTGTGCATTCAAATACTATTTTATTTCATGCCAAAGAGAAATACAACAGTCTAATTGTGGAGTTAGCCGTCACGTCTCTCTTCCTACTACTGAATGGACAGCCAATGCTTCTGCGAGCTGGAGCAGGACATGCAAAGACAAAATTACAGCAGTCTCCCACCTGTATGTGAAACTGCATGCTCTGTTGGGCTTGTTTGGAGATTTGATATTGAGAGGTAAAAGAACACCAACCAAAGTGCTTCATTTTATGCAAAATTCAGCCACCATGAGGAACATCTTGTATGAAGAAAGGAGCAGCTGATGGCTCTATCCACCATGGCATTTCCCACAGGCAGCAGGCCAGGTGCTGAGTGGTATCTTCAGAAGGACTTCAGCAGAAGTCCTGCACCAGGACAGACCAGCCCCATGTGTGGGGCAGGCTGGGATGGGCTGGAGGGGGCAGCTCTTCATGCAAGGCTTTGTATGCGAGAGGTGTCTGCAGACTCGTGCGTACCAAGCTGGCTGGGAGTCACAGCAATGAAGGCCAACCAGCCTGGTGTGAGAGCATCCAGCACATCAAGGGAAGGTATTGCCCCCTCAAGTGAGGCCACGTCTGGACACACTGTGCAGTTTGTTGTGCCCCCCAGTACAAGGAAGACAACAACCAACTGAATAAAGTCCTGCGCAGGGTCACTAATGTGGTCCACTAAAGGGGGTCTCCATTCCCGGGGACTGCCCCGACTCACCTGGACACAGCCCCAAACAAATTGCTCCAGATGCAGTGTTGGACCTGCTGGGAGCAGTGTTAGGGTGGAGACCCCCATCCTGGTGCCTCCAGCTGAAGTTGGTGGGACTGGGTGATTCTGCATACCTTAACCATGCCAAAGCCACCTCCATGTGATTGCAATTAATGTGCTTCAAAGAAGAACGCTGGCGTGACTGACCTTGCTGTCATGACTAATGCTGCTCCTCAGAACCTGCAACCAGGACGGCTTCATCACACAATCACTCCACCAACACACACTCTCTCCCTGGGAACCGATATTCACTGCTGTGCCAAGGCGAAACTCTAGGAACCAGGGCTATAAATCAAACCTCCGTGCATGGTGCCGTGATACACGCGCTCCTGAGTCACACAGTGCTGGCCAGGGACAGGAGTCCCGTAGCACTGGCAGAGTGTTTTCTAGCAGGATGCACACTTAAGAGCACATTCGGTTGTGCTGAGAAGTCCTTGCAACAACTGCCACTAAACCTGTAAAGCCTACATACCACTGGTCTGCATCAGTGTCCATTCCCACCACAGCTACTGGCACACTCCCTTCTCAAACAGCATCAAGGCTGCCTGCGTTCAGAGTCTATTTACATGCAGAGGACATTGAGCAGGGGAGAGTGCGATTCCTGAGCCAATCCTGGTGGAGGGGAGGGCTGGTGTCACGATACCTCTTACCAACCTGTGGGTGACCATTTCAGCTGTGCAAGTCTACAGGTGCCAAGTCCAAACTCCTTGACATGACTGGTCCATTCTGGCAACATTTCCATGTGGTCTCCCAAAATGTACAGGGGCACAATTCATGTCCCTATTCAGTGTCCTGGGAGAGACTCAATAAGTAAAGCCATGAAGCCTACTACATCTCAGAAGCCTTAGTGAACCACCAGGGAAGGTTCACCAAAGATATCGACTCCATTCTTCACAGACAGGTACCTTCTATGGGAGGATGCATGGTCTGCAGTCACAATCTCTCACCTGAAAACCCACCATGCTACTCACAGGTATCTGCCCCATCCCATTGTTTCTCTAGTTGCATATTTTTTCCATGATGTCTCTCTACTCTATTCCTCTTGTCTTGGTTTCAGCTGGGATAGAGTTAATTGTCTTCCTAGCAGCTGGTACGGTGCTATGTTTTGAGTTCAGTATGCAAAGAATGTTGATAACACTGGTGTTTTCAGTTGTTGCTAAGTAGTGTTTAGTCTAAAGTCAAGGATTTTTCAGCTTCTCAAGCCCAGCCAGCAAGAAAGCTGGAGGGGCACAAGAAGTTGGTCCAGGACACAGCCAGGGCAGCCGACCCAAACTGGCCAATGGGTTATTCCATACCATGGGATGTCACATCTAGTATAGAAACTGGGGGGAGTGGGGTGGGGGGAATTGCTGCTCGCTCGGGGACTCGCTGGGTGTTGGTCGGTGAGTGGTGAGCAATTGCACTGCACATCATTTGTACATTCCAATCCTTTTATTACTACTGTTGTCATTTTATTAGTGTTATCATTATCATTATTAGTTTCTTCTTTTCTGTTCTATTTAACTGTTCTTATCTCAACCCACGAGTTTTACTTCTTTTCCCAATTTTCTCCCCCATCCCACTGGGTTGGGGCGGGGAGTGAGTGAGCAGCTGCGTGGTGCTTAGTTGCTGGCTGGGGTTAAACCACGACACTCTGCATGTCATGAAGAAGACTGATTTCAGAGGCTGCTTTCTGTCTCCTCCCCTGAAACAGTGACCTCACGTACAGAGTGCTCTCCTAACCGAGGTTCCTGGCTGGTCTCCCCCACTCCACCATGACCTCCACACCCACACCAGCCTTACCTAATCACCAGCACACCAGAGGATCACAAGTCAGATTCCATCTCAAATGCCATCAGAAATAAGCCTTGAAAAGCCCTGAAGAAAAACCCTTACAAATTTTAACATAAATATGCTGGGGAACAGAGAAATGCAGGGGGCAGAAAGAAACACTGATTGACCATGAAAGCTCGGGAGAGGAAAGGAAGAGAAATAAGGTGTCTGGCACTAGGGGTGGCGGTGGTGGAGCTGCCTGACAGAGGAAGCCATAGGATAGACCTGCCCAGGAGGACAGGACTGGCTGAGCACAATGGGGTTTGAAGAAGCTCCCCTTCCCTCTCCAGTCCCATGTCCCCTCTGAGAAGGTGTTGAGGGGGCCAAGCTGCCTCTCACCTCACCTCTGCACCTAGATCTTTCCAAGGAGGATCCATGGACCTCAGGAACTCCTCTAAGCCTTGGGTCAAAGACCCCTCAACCTCTTCTGTCACCTTCCCTCGGCAAAGCTGCCTCCATGCAAGTTGTGGCATGGTAGGGTTCCCATTGGTTATACCACTGGTCTGTGACCAAGACCCAGTAACAGTTTAGCACGGAGAATGCTGTTGGTATGCTACTGCCTTGAACGGGCTTCTGCAGCACACATACATGCTCTCTATGGAAGAACAACCTCGTACATGCTCCAGAGAAAACCAGAGAGCAGTGGCTGCAAGAGCTGCTCTTCAAGGTCATTTCTTCTTGCTTTACCCTGAGCATGTCCCAGCTGAGGAACTGGTGGTTCTCATCTCACCCCAGGACTCCAGACGCGGTACAGACCCCCTGTCTGTGTGTGTGCCACCCGACCAGCCAGTTCCGAAAGCCACAGTGTGCAAAGCACCCTGCCCAGGCTCGCTCTGCCTTCCTCCGGGCCAGGCTGCTCCCCTGGGGCCCAGGGCTCCTGGGTGCACAGGGCTCCATGCCAAACCTCCAGAGCAGCCTGGCAGGGCGGCCACCCCGGCCTGTGGCGAGGTGCTGGCTTTCATCCCAGCTTTTCATGCCATTCAAAGATTTTGCATTGACCAGGGCACTGGCAGGACTACCCCAGCTCCGTGAATCTCCTGTAGGCTGCCATCTCCATCCTCCTCCATTCTTCCCCTCTTCCACAGCTTCTCTCCAGCTTCTGCAGCCCCCAGGACCAGGAGATTTCATGGCATGGCACTACTGCTTGGCAAAGCCTGCGATGAGGAGGGGAAGGGAGCGGATTAAGCAGGGACGCAGGGCAGGCTGGACGACTGCCCTGGAGGAAAGAACGCCAGCACAAGAGGACCTCGCACATCCCGCCCCACTGGAAATGTTCCCTGGCCTGTGCTAACTTCCTGCTCAAGCCGTGAATTTAACAGTGCAGGCACATGGTGCCAGCATCCAGGAACTTTCTCGGGGGCTCTTTACTGCCAAGTCGGAACGGCGACGTTAGCGATTTCAGCAGTGCTTGTCCCAGTTCCTCCTGGCAGACCACAAGAGCCCAGACAGGGAACAGAGCTGCTGCTAAACACATGCCACATGGCAGAGGGGACAGATCTTGTCCAGAAATCCCCTATCCTCTTTCAGGTAAGGGCTCTGCACAGCTGGGTTTTGAGATGTCCATCACCAGCAGGCCCACTTCTTATAGCTATGATAAATAATCACAATTCTTACACATTCTTTCTGTGCTTCGAAAGAATATAAAAGTTCTATAAACAAGCAAATAAATGTGAAGCTGTAACGTCTCATCTAAAACACTACTCTTTGTCCAGGTTACTTAGACAACTCATTTCCCCTTGGGAAAAAAAAAATAAACAAGACCTCCTCCAGCCTGTGAAGCAAATTCCCCCGGCAAAGCTCAGCATGCAGAAACCTCTGTGCTGTGGGAATGTCTCTGAGACAGAGATGAACTGCCCAGCCTGGGGGCTGTAGGCGCCGAGCCGCCTAAGCCCGTACCCTGCCTCTGCTTCGCAGCACATGTGGTCTGCTGCAGGGGAAGGGACCAGGGGGTTTAAATTTGCTCAGGCAAACGGTTTATTACATGGAGTGCTTCAGCAGGTACAACCTTCACAATGTTAAGTGTTGCCAAAGCCGAGCCAGCCACTTGGCTCTGAAGTACCTTGTTTAAGACTTAACATTGCTTTATGGACCTGTCCTCACAAGCTATAAAGTTCCAGAAGGTGTTAGGGGTCACTGGGGACAGATGCCGAACAGCAGTGTGGTAATCAAAGATAAGTTACAATTTTATCAGCTTTAAGTATACGCACACACATGGAGCTTGGCCAGGGGATGCTGGGGAAAGCAGATGAAGGCAGGCAATGAGCCCAGCTGAGCAACCTCCCTCCCAGGAGAAGGGAGAGGAGGGAGGGCAGGCAGCTTCGAGGGTGCGGGCACCAGCCAGAAGTGACGGAGCTGTGACTTAACAGATCAAAGAGCTGTAAACACCTAGGATGGCTCATTCACAGCAACGAGGGAAGGAACAGCTTCACTTTTCAAAGCCTTGGGGAGATGGAATAACACATAGGCTAAGGACACCCGGTTATACTGCCCAGCGCTTGCAGGTGTTTCGGGGACAGTGGCAGGCTGCTCACCGGCGAGAAGTGAACCCCAGCAACACTGAGGAGTTTCTCCAGACTCAGTCCTGCCCTGTCCTTGGGGGGAGAGCAGAGCTGGAAAGGAACCTGCAGGGTGAAAACAGAGGGGCAGCACTGCGATGATAGCCACACCGCACGCAAGCGCATTGGACTCACGGACAGGCTCAGGCTTAAGGCAGCTGCAGCAGGTCGCTGGGGGCCGAGTCCCGGCGAGTCGGGGCATCCCCAGGGATGGGGATCCCCCACTGCTCAGGGCACCGTCCCCGGGACGCCCCGCTCGCACGGGGACGGGCTGTTGCCTTGGGGCCGGACGGGGTTTCCCATGCTGCAGCCGTGCCAGTGCCTCTGGTCTCCTTTTGACCGTACCATAAACAAGAAATGACTAATACTCATTGTCCCAAACAGTCAGGTTTATAGTTTAAAATTAAAAAGTGTATTAATTCAATCACTGATGTATGTTTGCTAACCAATTTGCTTAATTATTGCTTACGTTTTTTAAAAATAACGTCTGTGGTTCATTGGATTCTAAACTTCTGCAAATTTACAAAACTGAGGAAGTTTTTATAGCTTGAGAAGACAGGCAATAAAGTGACGTCAAGTTTGAAATCCAGCAACAAAAAAGCTGAACTGTATGCGAAAACAATGCTGCAAGTTGTAAGACTGAGGTTTTTCCCCTGCTTCATCCATTATGCATTTTAGCAAGGCCAACAAGTTGATCTAAGGACATGAAGAGAGGCTTCATTTTGAATTTCCATACTTTTATTGGTTTAAATGAAAACCAGACTGTTGTTTTAATGTTGTGTATGAAACCACAAAATAACTATTAATTTTTCCCCTTCCAACAAAAACGGTTAAGATGATTTTAATAACATTTTGGGAAAAAAACCAGCTTTCAGACCACAGAATCATCCAGCATACAAGAATCAGCCATAGCGATATTTTTAAAGCAGTGCATAAAGACATGAATATCTTACATTTTCCACTGAAAAACTCAGCTACAGCTGCACTGCAAATGCCACTGAAGTAAATGTCCTCTGGAGATTTCATCACATCAAAGCAAGGGGCATGTATACTTTATTTGCTGTTTCTCTAGACACTGACAGCAGAGTGGATTACTTATCTGTAACACTCAATAAATATAGTAACGGCCTTTTATCTGCTGTTCCAGTATTTAATGTCACCTCACTGCCTCACTCATGTTGTGGGAAGGAGAGAACCCAGAGATCCCATTAGGGCCAGCAAGAGAGAGAGCCAAGGCTTCAGCTGGCAGGCTGGGAGCACAGGCACTACGCCATTCAGGAGTCCAGGACTGAGCCCAGCCTACCATCACAGAGGCCAGGGAAGCAAAAATAAACCCAGCTGCTCTGATGGCCAAGAACCAAGTAGGACGATCAAGGTTTAGTCCTGGATGTTTAGTCATTTGCCAGCAAGTCAGGGAGAGGATTGCAATATGTACCTTTATCTGCAGGAAGGCACTGCAGGAGCTAGATAGCACCCAGATCATTCACCACCAGCTTGTGGCAGTTGTCAGAGGCTCCAGCAAGGACTGGACTTGCAACTGCAGTTTTGAGCAAGCAGAGATGGGCAAGAGAACTGATGGGTTGGTAAAGGATTCAGGTCAGTCTGGCAACTGAAACAGTAGTTAGGTTACCCATAACTTCACACAAAGTCCCATGTACCTGTCACCATAGGTCACAGCTGCTAGGGACAGGGAGAAAGCATGTTCAGAACTGCAGGGAAAAGCAGATGCTGCAATGTGAGATGCATTTAAAATAATACTTGTTTTGGAAAGTTTTGCTATTCCTAATTCAGTACTTCTAAAAGCTTGTGGATACTTATCTCCCTTATCAAGTCACCACATGATTTTAGAGCTCAGCTGGGATGCTTGTATCCAGCTCTTGCACGCACATGAGGATGCGTGGGCAAACTTGAGTAAACAAATTGAGATGCTGGTTTGAAAGACTTCCAGGGATGAGAAGGAAAACACTCTTATTTTGTTTCACCGTCCAGTCTTGCTGGGCAGCACAGAGGATGTTGCATCCTGACAACTAGCAGCTTCAAAGAAGACAACAGCCAGCCAGATACAGCTTGTGTTTTATCGCACACAGCTATCGCCTGATATATTCAAAATCACTTACTAGGTATGACCAGGGTAACTAAATCTAGAGACATCTAGACATTACCAGCCACCAAAGCACTAAGAAAAAAACCTACAGCAGTACTTTTAAGGAATGATAGTGCTATTAAAGCAGCAAAGTATGAGGATGCTTACAGTTTTTTCTTTTAGGAAAAGAGTGCTTTTTAATCTTAACTTCTTTTACTGGAAACTCCTTATTCTTCTAATAATCTGACAGCTTTAGCTTTGGTGGGAATAGCATTAGAGCCTAGCTTGAGCTTTTTGACTTTTCCAGAGTATCCTCCCAAATTCAGTGTAACTCCTGCTCCTTGTGGGCCTGCTTTCAGCACTTTCTTAAGTCATTCCTAGCAAGCAGGTCTGACACAAGTGCATCTGATGGGACTAGTGGTTTCTGCTAAGCACAACAGTCCTGCTGGGGCTGTAAGAATCAGGAAACATGAAAATACTCTGAAGGATACTGTGATTTGTATCAAGGGATGAAACAGTCCCCCATACCCATCCACAAGGACTACAGGATGGAAAAGGTGCTTCTACAGTTACCCTCTATTCCTCCCCTCTTGAGTTTTAGCAAGTAAAAACTTCAGCTGAAGCTTTGCTGGTGACTGTGGCTTACCCAGTGCCTCAGTACTAGGTCCTGCTTTGACATATTTGGAAAGAAAATATCCCTTTCACCTATTGAAAGGCTCAGTATCAAGGCTGGACAGTGAGATGCCCATGCATCCCAGGAGGAAACCAGCTATCTTTTGTCACTGCCCAGCCACCCCCCAGTTTTCAGGACCGTAGCTTCCTCTTCTGGAAACAAAACCCATCCTGCCCAACTCCCTGTCCCCACCTGCCGTGGGATGGCACAAAGAGAAATAAAACATTCTGCCTGTTTCCTCTTATTCTCTCTCCCACCTTCTAGAAAATTTTGTCAGGCATATGGATGTAAGAAAACCTGACAAATTTATGAAGGATGTTAGGAGGTGTTGCTTATTTTCCAGCAGATGGATAAGCTGGTGCACAAGCGCCCCTGTAATCCCCTAGTACTCAACTCAGCCTTTGACTAGGTAGGTTTCTCTCCACCTTCTTCATTTTTTCCATACTTTATTTCTGTGACCATACGTTTCTCTCACAGCTATGCCCTCAATAACCCTGCTACTGACGCTATCTCTCAAAAGGTTTTATTTCCTTAGACTGCTTTGCTTAAGATTTTATTTGCAGCTTCTTAGTGATAAGCTGACAGCAAATCTAAATGTGTCAGTCAGATGTTGTCAGTGACACAGTATTTGTCAGTGGCTAGTGATCACCACTATTTTAAAAGTTAAAAAGGAAACTCAGTGGTTAAACAGCAACAAAGATATTTTTAGCAGAGGTATCAAGTTAAGAGATTTTAATAAGACGCTCACCCAGCAGAATAGGCAGCTCAGCTAAGTACCTGGAGATACAGTTTATTGTCACAGCTGACAGAGTGCTGCCATAGCTCTGTTCAGATGAATTATTCAGGATGGCACATTATCATAACCTTCACACAGCAAAGCCTCCTTGGATGGCAACCTCTTCTTCCTCGACAGGCTTGAGGAGACTGTTCCTCCTCCTCTCCAGAGCAAGAAGCCGCTGCCCTGAACTCTCTAGCTGAGTGGTGACAAAGGACAGACTTTTCAGGCAATCCCCCTCTACAGAGTCATCAAGGCTGACACTGTGCCATGACACTGGCCCTCTGCCACCGTGCTGACCGTTTCAAGATGCAGGCTGTTCCTGCTTCTGCCTTTGCGTAGGAGGGAGCAGAGGTTATGAGAAAGGCTTCATTTTTAACTTCAGCTTCCTCATCAAACAGCTTGAGATTTTTTTTAAAAAGGCAGTATAACAGTTAAATGCAGCCATGCCTACATCTGCATTGAAATACCCACTAAACGTAGTTATGTGTTGCAATATACTTTTCATTTTCTTATTATGCTCAGCTTTTGTTTGAATAATCCTTTTTGGATCCAATGCAATGCTCACTGCTGCGTGTATGCAAGGTCTCTAACAGCTTAAATAATTACTTCAAATCACTGCAGTCCTGACTGACATAAAGCTTCTTTATCTAAAGTTTGTGGCACATGAAGGAAAAGCACATTTAGAAATGTAGATGATGAAGTGGAAAAAAAGATGCTGGGAAAAAAGACAGTACAAGTGATTTTTTTTGTGAAGTTTATGATTTTGAGAACTAAGCTTGAATACCTGTCCATTAGCTACTCTTGATAAGATGATTAGCAATTCACTCACTATTAAACTAAAACCTCCATCAATTTTCACAAGAAACATTTACATTAATCTTCTACAGCACTGTACATTGCGTTCGGGTCAACTTTTGCTATCAAGAGAGAAATGAAACTGCACCATTTCCAGAACTGGGGACAAAGCTGGCACAAGGGCAGAATACTACCAGCTCCTGTCTCCTGGAAGAAGGGCAGATGAGAAAAGAGGAGGGATGAGGAACGAGGGGAGACGCTCCATGGGATCTTTGTCAAACACTGGACCGTGCTGCAGCTGCTGCACTAGCATTCATTTAGCAGTACAGAAAAGGCTGTACTGCTCTGAGAGTTGATGCATTCGGGTGCGTGCACCCTGGCACCATCCCAAAGGCCAAGCCCGGTGCCTGCCTCCTCCAGCCCAAACAGGCAGAGATCGTGCGGTTTTGTTGTAGGAGATTGGTATAGGAGCATGCTGCAAAATTATCTTTCCTTTCTCTCCCTTTAAATTGATCCCCGTTATACCCACTTATATGCTCAGGCCATACTTTTAACCAAAATAATCCCTGATCCAAAGCAATAATCTTTTTTGTTACTTTTCATATATAATTCAATTTTTAAATTTAACAAACCTCTATCCTCCTTCCCCAATTCCGTAGCTTATTCTTAACCTGTATGCTGTATTACACACAACTGAGGAGCTCCATGCTGTTCTCTTCAGCCCCTATGCTCAGTGTCCAATCTGCAGGTGGATTTAATGCATATGTTGATATTAGCTTCACAATTTTTCTATTTGTATTAATGGGGAAAACAACTTTTCAAATTCATTATTTGGATGACTGGGTTGTGAGTGCAGAAGCTGACTCTTAACCAAAAATCCAGTCATTTCCTCAGTGATGCCATCAGAAGCAATGCAGCACCTGAAGATGTGTACAATGACGGCACACAGCATTTTAGTCTCATGAACCTGCAGCATACGTGATGCTGACACACAACACACCATGGAAATCCCTCTCACTGTGGTTTATTGTATCTATGGTTTTGATTCAAAATTAATGACATCTTAGTTTAAAATATGAACCTCTGCTAAGCTTCCACCCTGGGAAGAACAGGATATGACATTTATAAGCAAGTAAAACTAAAGGAGAAGACAATAACTGATTTTTCACAATCCAAACTCTTTCTACGGTTACATCACCACCCGCCTGGGGAAAGAAAGCCAGTCTTGTAATGGTTCAAAATGCCCATATTTTAGCTGGGAAATTTCTTCCAGTTTTGCCAGGGAGGTAGCAGAAATAAATACCTCTGTGGAGCCACCAGGACAGACTGACTCGTTCCAGCAGGGCACAAAGATACCTAGGATTTTCCAGATTTTGGACATGCTTGGAAATCAGAGCCACTTACAAAAAAACCCAAGAAATTAGTCAATAAAGTCCAAATAAAAAAATATAATACACATGTACACTCCAGTTTCTACTTTGTAGTCATTTATAGGTAATGACATAGAATATATATATGACATGCCATCATATAACTCTCACTAGCACAACCGCAAATACAGTTTCAATACTATAGGCAGAGCAACATTTATTATGTGTTATTCTTGCAAAGCCGGCTAGTTTCTGTGACTGGCATTGAAGTCAACAGAAGCTGAAGACATCTTTGAGAAAATCTGATTTTATTCAGAAACCTCTGTATAGATTTAAGATCTCATCTTTGAGCTAAGAGACTTGGAAAAGTTTAGCTAAAAAATAAATAAAGCTCATTGTCACATTTCCTCTAGATTAATTTGCAAATTAATCCAGATTCATCTTCCTGCTGTGCCACGTCATTACAGAGGACTTAGAAGGGTTTCCTTCCTACACCACGTTACAAAGTACTACACACAGTTCTGTTACTCTCTGGTGCCAAAATGTAAAAGCTCATTACTTACATAATCGCCATCATAAAACATTTAGCATATAACTTATGCATCTACTGTACACAGCATTGAGCTGAATAATAAAGTTGAGAGGATTTATTTTCTTTAAGTATGACACTAGGTGCTGAAATAGCATTAAAAGCTTTTCAAGGCAACAAAGAAAGATGTTGGCTTACTGCTCTGTGTTTTGACTTGGACAGAATAAACACATAAATAAATTGAATTAGATCTGCCTGATGTTTCTGGCTTCTGGGCTGCAGCTCCCCACTGACTATGGTGGAAGACCCTAATGGCACGCAAAGCCGAAGCGCAGCAACTGGAGGCTTATCTGCACGGTCTCAGTACAGACTGACTCCTTGCAACACTTCCCTATTACTAAACTCAAGTCAATACCTGTAATGCAATACCAGACAGTGGTAATGCACACTCACAGAATCAAAATACAGCTCTACAATAATGGACAACAAAGATATTTCAATTTAAGTAAGTACTAGAGAAAATGCTTTCAGGCATCAATTATTGAGGAAGGATTCAGCTGGCCACTGGAAATTTCCACTTAAGACAAAAAATTTAACATATTTTCCTCTACTTTTAAAGTAGACGAGCTTGTCTAGCTCATTACCAGGAGGACACAAAAGGAAGGAATACAGGGTAGAACTGTGAACATCAAAAAGATGCAAGAATTGTATTCAGCTTTTATAAGAACCCCCTTGGGGTGATTTTTAGGGGATTTTTTCCCCCCATTCAGGCCAGACTTGTTAGTAAGTTTCAGTATTACCTCTATTCAGACCTCTCCTCTTTTCATTTTCTGAATCAGTCTGAACAGCTTTATTGGGCTTTCCAGGTCTTGTGCTGGAAGAGCTGTTTATACATCCAGAGACTGCTAATACAATGCAGCTGTCTCTTCCAGGCTGAAGAATCCCAGGCTATTTAGTCATCCCTTGCTGAGAAGCCACTCCGTGCCTTTGGCCATCCAGCCCTGTGGGCATCTGAAGCTTTTTGAATGATGAAAACACAACTGCATGCGATATTGAAGTTGCAGGCACACCAAGGATGTATCTAGCAGCATCATGATAGCCCCCTTTTCTATTCTCTATTTAATGTTTAACATTCAGCTTTCTTTCACAGTCCTAGGGAGAGATGAGCTTGTATTTTCATCAGATCTCAAGCTCTCACCAAAGTTGGTCAGATCAGGTCTCTGCATCAGATATATGAAGGTTAGGATCGTTTTATTCAAACACTTCAAATATTTACGCTTCCAACCACAAAATGAAAGGGGGACAGAAGAAACAACTGCCCTCTGTGAAGAGAAATAGAACATGTTATAGGGAATGGCATCTGTATTCATTTAAAACAGTATCTGAATGGAGCTGGTGGATCATGGTAGAGGTGGCAAGCGTTGGAAGCATCGTGCTGACACGAATTTTGGAAACGACTGGAAGAATACATACAGAAGATGTTCCAATCAACTTGCATCTTACTCGAGCAGGCCAACTACACAATCAAGAGAAAAATACTAGAGAACGAGAAGTCTCTCCCTCCCCATCCCTTCTGCTAACACTTACCTGGCTTTCTGTCACAAGGAAGACCCAATGTCAGCTCTGAGCACATCCCAGCCCACCATTAGCACTTTTGCCAGCCATTACTTCGGTACTGCAAGTTTAGTAATACCTTGTATTTCCATGCATTTTCCAGGTAAGAAATACACAAATAGAAGGAGCTTGGCCTAATGAAATCTGAACAGGAGCCCAAGTGGCCAGTTCTGGTCTACCTTCTTGTCTTTGACACTGACCTGCAACATGGCCTTGGGCAAGTCACGTAACCTTTTCATATACAGGCTTTCTAGTGCTAAAACAGTAATTAATCCCCTCCTCCTGTGATAGCACAGCTATAGTTTCCATACATTTTTTACTGGTAAGGAAAGATTGTGTTGAATACCGGAAGATCTGTCTGCTGCTTTAACTATTTAAGAAAAATGGTTACTGGGGAACTAAATGACCTTACACATCTGTAGGGAATTTTTGGACATCTATTCTACCATTAATTCTCAATATTAAGTTTTGTTTTCTCAATTCATCATAAACAGTCTCCCTTTTTTAACATTATTAATGACCATGAATTTCTATCTGCCACATAATTTAGCTTAAATATTTCCAAGCTGCTTCTCTTCAGTTCATTAGTTTGACCTGATGTTGCCTTGGTATTTTATCATCCTCATATGGGTCATCTAACAGCTCTGCTAATTTCCACTCTCTTCTACTGCAGTAAACCCAGACCTATTGATGAGGACCTCACTGCATACTGATACATCTCTTGGAAAGGAGAGTGCTGGACTTAGCGAGAATGGTGTTCTCCCAGAATTACTCTCCTGATGCATGCCTAGGCACATCTCCAATCACACTGACCTTGTGTGGTCACTTCACTGAAGAAATGTGAACTGCACTGTATTTACTGATTTTTCAATACCTTGAAGTAAGTTGGACACCTGGCTCCTCTAAGAGATGGACGCCATGATGGTACATTCAAACACGTACATAGATATGAATATAATTTAGTATTTTTTGTTGTTGTTGTTGTGGTTTTTTTTAAACCTGCAAAGAATGATTCCCTTATGGAGGGGATAGGAATCAGCTGCCCAATCTATTCTGCTTCCACCTTAGCAAAGCTGGGACCAGCATTAAAGCAAAGCAGCAAACAAAAAGCAGCATAGAACAAATCCCAAAGTGAAAAGGGAGTCTGGAGTCAGTCTTAGTATGATGAGTCCTGAAACCACTCAGGAGAGGCAGAGTTGCTGCAAGGAGATGGTTTTCCCCATTTGATAGAGTTCCGTCCTCTCCCTTGGATTGGTGAGCTGAAAACCCAAGAAATATCAAATCCTACTGTTCATGTCACCCTATGCTGAGGAAAGTGTCCACTAATTAAAAGGCAAAAGGATTATGATCAGAAAGCTACCAGTGAGAATTGGAGGAATGGCACTGGCACAAGACACATGCCAGTATCGAGGTGCTAGAAAATTCATGACAAATCACACACAAATATTTGCAGAAAAAGTACTAAATTATATTTGGAAGAAGTCTGTGATTTTCTACTGTTGGGAGAAAGCTTCTCATCACAAGCTTAAACACTGAATACATTTAAATGTAATTTAAACTCTCAATGAGGCTTTCAAGTTGATGTTTTCAAAGGCATACAAATTATTTCAGAGGATGGGCTTGTATTCCACTAAGACAAGATGGAGAACTGTGCTTGGTTTGTCAATACACTTACCTATAAGACAAGCAGTAGGAAGATGCAATAGGTTTCAAGGGAAGACAGCAAGACATAAGGTAGAAAGTGAGAGACATTCATAAAGATGACACAAGGCAAAGACACTTGTTTCTCACCTCATTACCAGGGAAAACAAATACTTGCTAAATGCAATCCACCACAAATGGGCATGTGTAAACACAGTGCTCGTACCAGGGCCTACACTACCTAGCACTACTAGCTTTCTGATTATCAGTCTTTTGCCTAATCACATCTAATTGCTCCCTGTTTCACAGGATTTTTATGAAGCCTTTAATTCACCCCAAATACTTTCTAAAAGCAGTCAGTAAATGCACCTGCCTGCCTTATCAGTATTTTAGGGGGTTGTAAAATAGGAAATAAAACCATAAACTTCATTATTTCAAGAGGAAAATAAAAACTTTTCTGAAGAGCAGATTTATTATAAAACATAACATCTAATGGGAAAGTTTATTTTTAGAAGCTGTCTGCACTGTAATAATTAGTTCAGCAGAATTTGGGACATGCAGTTTCAGGAATTCATATCCTGAGATAAAGCAACATAATACTGGAGCATCACACGGCTGATGATCTTTATAATCATGTCATGAACACCTACAGATCCAAATTTGGATAGAATTTAAAGTTTAATATTCACAATATTGTGTATAAAATGTAAAAAAAAAATTCAAATCAATTTATTTTCGTTTGAGAAATATCTAAGCAGTCTTGAAAGATAAAGCAAATCCACTGGCTGGGGAAGAACAGTCTATTGGATAATGGGAAATGCCAGCACTTCACAACTACCTGCCTGGACAGATGTTTCCTGCAGCAAGAAATTCTCATCCACCACATCTTTCAGAATTTACATGACTCTCATCTTCTCTAAATATGCCCCAGATAAACCATTTTCTTTTAATCTCACACCAAGTTACATTAGCTTTAATATCAACCACCAAAACTGTGAAATACATAATAATCCCCCTCACATAAGCAAAAAGACCCAGGATATAAAATGCCACTTAGAATTACACATGCCACACTGACACTGTCCATAGGTAAAGCACACATGAGATTTGCCTTTTTTTTTTTTTTTTTTTTTTTTAAATAAAATGGGTTGGGGCTATTTTTTTTTTTGGTTTTTATTTTGCTTTTATTTTTTTCCCTGCAGCTGAATTAGTTACAGACTTTATGGGGCTTTCCTCCCAGAAGTTCTAAAAAAGCAAAGATTGAAAAGCTGAAACAAACAATTTTATCCTTTTACTATTTTTAGAAGCGTATTTGAATTCTTATGTGCATATTTCAGTAACTAAAAGGGCAGGGGAGAGGGGAAAACATCATTTCTGATGTATTCCAGCACTGCAAATGGAAGAATCTGATGCAGTGGATAGAAAGGGATATGAAGGAGAGAAAAGGGAAGAAACCAGGACTGAATAAAAAAATGCAAGGAGATAAGCAGAAGGGCAGATGAGAATCAATGTATGGGCGGTATGTACAGAAGAAAGATAACATGAAATACAATGCAATAGGGCAAGAGGAAAAGACAATGGAAAATAGTAGAGGTAACAGATCTACAAAGAAGTTTACGGAAAACCACTTTTCAAAAAGAAAGTGAAGGATGAATCAAGAGAAATGCGAACTAAATGGGGAAAACATAGAACTGAAGTTAAGAGAGAGGCAGACCAGAACGAAGGCTCACAACCAAGATTAACAGCCACTTTTGTGCATTTCCATGGCAGATGTTCTGTCTCCCTAAATTTAGAAGGGACAATGGGATGAATCCTTTTACTGAATTGGCAGGGTACTTTATTTTCAATTATGTGGTTTAAGAATTAAAGTTGCCTTGACTGGTGCTAAATGGCTGAAAGCCTTGACCATATTCTGGTACCTTCACTATGGGTAATGTAGGTTTTGGAGATATTGCTTATACTAAAATAATTTTTCTATTTTCTCCTTCAACTGTCCAGTGTTTTGCAGCACATGCCAGTTTGAGGGTCTGTGTACTTTCTTCAGACCTTAGCCACATAAATAGGCAGGCCCTTTAGTTCCTGATGTTTTCACACTACAATTTAAGCAAATATTTAATGATGAAATAAGGAACACAAAAGATGTGCTGGTGGAATAAATCTAGTTTGTTGGACACTGCTGAGATTGTTACCAACAGGAGTCCATCCAAATGGAGACATTTAAGTGAGGTTCACAGATGTCACTGGTTCCTTAAGAAAAAAGATGGTTGGAATTTATTTTGCTTCTGCAGTTAACTTAGTCTAAAAAAACACAATCTTTGCTTTTAAAATGTCTCACATAACTCAGACAAGTTCAGCTGACCACAGTGGACTCAACATTCAATGCACGGTTGCCTGCAACTGCAGAAAACTAGACATCATGCTCTCAGTGGACCACAGCAGCCCATGCTGCTACTGCTAACACCAGTGTGCCTGCCGAGGATTGCTCTGCTTCCCCAGCTATGTTCTACACACAGCTTTTGCGTGCGTTGCTCCACATTTTAGAGCTCAAATGGGAAATAAGTTTAGGGGGCTTTATGCTGGATGACTCCTATCAACCATCTTTACAGTTCAGGGTTAAAACTAATGACTCTTAACAAATTAAATGTCTCTGCTTACTGATGTAAACTTTATAGGAAACCAGTTACCAACACTTTAATGAAGCTAAGACAGTTTCCGGTTTAAGTTTTTTTAAAATATTTTTAAATTTTTTAAAGATTACTAACTTAGCATTCGGTTGCCAAATATAAATTAAAATTTCCACCCACCCCCACCCCCCCAACAGGGAATACCTCAGGCTCTAGGAGACATTGTCAGAACTTAAAAAACTCTTTAAAGATTTCCACTGTAACTGCTGAAAATAATAATCTAGGGAGCTGCTTTTCTTCTCCCAAATATGCTATGTGATTTGTGATTTACTCTTCTGAACTGCAGAACCAGATCTCTCTACCATAAAGTACCTTAAAAATTATTATATTCTATAATTGAATGTGCAGCACCACTACCAGTCCCAAACAAGTTTTGAGTCCATTCTACATTTTCAGAAAGCAAACTGAAAGGCTAAGATAATAAACAAATAAACCTGAACAATGATTCAGGCCCACCAGTAGATGCAATGGTAAAATACACTAAAAATGCAATAAATGCAGAAATGTTCATTTGTATTATTGTCCGAATATAGAACAAAAGGAAGAGAACTTGTATCACATAAGGATGGATGACAAAGCATCTTCAAATACAGAAATACTGAGAAAGCTGTTACTATTTATAAAGACTTGACTAGCAACAAATAATAGAGTTTCCACTCAAAAGTACTAAAACAGCTGGCTGATCTCCCTGTGGCCTCTTTGATAGAGATTTTTAACATATCCTGGAATTCTAGGGAAATCAGAGATGTGGAAGGGTTTGAATATTGTGCCAAAAGGAAAAACAGAAGTGACTCAGGTAGGGGAAAAAAGCTGCTATCAGTGCCCAAGCCTAGTGAGTGAAATCTGATGGGGAGCTCACTTAAAAATGACAGAAATAACGACTCCAAAATAGGTCTTCCTGAACAAATCTAATGTCTCTTCAGAGGGACTGCCCATTTGGTTGATTAAAGTAAGTACATACAGGCAATACATGAATCTTTTTAAGGTATACAACTTAGCCCTGTATGGCATAATGCTTAAAAGAGAACATCATACTATCATGATAAAGCACATGCTAAATGGGTTAGGAACTAGTGGGTTGACAGGTCTCAAGGAGCAGCTGTCAGTGGGTATTTCTAGCGGGTCTCTGCAGAGACTGGTAAGAAGCTTAAAAGTATACAAACAATTTAATTGCTGAAAAATTAATGGCAATGAAATTTGCTAATGGCACAAAGTCTGTCTGAGTGGGCAGTCATGCATGATCTGTATCACCATGCAGGAAGCTAGAGTAGCAAGTAAGAGGGGAGCTTAAATTTGTGTATAACACTTATCAGATGCATACTGAAATGCTGTGTCCAATTTTGATCTTAAAAAGGATCTGGAAGAAAAAGATGTCTGAGAGCTGGGATAATTAAAGAAGCTCAGCACTTCTCTAGACAGAGAATTCACGTCACTAGGAGGATCTGCAGCCAGCCCCAGAAAAACACTTCAAGAGCCAGCAACTAGAAAGAAAAGTTTTCAAAAGCACAGTTGGTTAACTAACAGGTGCTTCATCTTTGATGGTTTGCAAACCTAGAATGAATTTCTCTACTGAAGTGCCAGAAGGAAACCTAAGTATGCTTAATTGTCATCTACGTTACTGGGCTTATTACAGAAGGTATCTGGATGAAAGGTGATGGCCTGTGACATACCAGCAAATAGACACTGATTGAATGATCTGCTTGATCTTTTCAAAAGTTAAGCAATTCGTGAGACCTGTGCAAGCTCTATCCTCTGCTATCAATCCACATATTTCAATGAGTTTGAAACAATTTCATGCTTACTCACCTAGGCATAACCCACTCCTCAGCAAAGCGGGGAATAAATTATGGGAGGGCAAGCATCCAAAGTTTGGCTTTCCTTCCAAAGGCTTGGTTGATTTATGCACTGGGAGCATATAGGCTATGCTCTCGTAAGGAAAAGGAACTCAGATGAGGAGCACAGACGAGCTTGTTGCACTGGCCTTTACAACTGCACCTTAGAGAGGAGCTCTGAAGGAATGGGTGATGCTCCCTCTCCCCCTTGCCCTACTGCATCACCCCATATGACTCATGTAAGTCAAGATCAAAACATGACTTCCCCACGTATAACAAGTGACCTCGAATCTAAGATAGAAAAGTGATACACTATTATACGTCTCTCAGTGATTCTGGTTCTTCATTTGTATGCAGTCTGACAGAGGAAACACAGTACTCAATTACTAACTAGACACAAGGCCATACA
This sequence comes from Haliaeetus leucocephalus, assembly GCF_000737465.1. Lineage (NCBI taxonomy): Eukaryota > Metazoa > Chordata > Aves > Accipitriformes > Accipitridae > Haliaeetus > Haliaeetus leucocephalus. Next base: position 90,907 of record NW_010972634.1, on the reverse strand, counting down.
GATAAAATAGCTGCTATTATTTAACAAAACAGCTGTCAAGAACAGCTATCAAACAGCCTCTCATTTCAAGAGAGGAACTGTCTGGCAGTAGCGAATAATTCTTAAGGAATGGGCAGGCCAAGGAAACTTCCCATTTTGGCAGTGGAGCCTTAGTTAAAAAGAAATCTTGAGTTTTATACAAACTTCATGGGGGGACAAAGGGAATAGGGGAGAAAATACCTTTAATCTGAAAAAACCCACACAAAAAATCCCGACTCAAGTGTATCCCAGGCTGCCTGCTTGGTAGGAAAATGTGTCAGGAACAAGCCTCAGGCTGTCAAGAAAAGAGGTGAACAGCAACTGGCCTCTACCTCTTGTGGCACTGCTGCTTACTTCAGCGTGGCCCTCTGGCATTACTGCAGCCATGTACCCCGGACAGCGCGTTTCTCTCTTCCTCCCAGGACTGATTCACACAGCCTTTCTGCCTTACCGCTTGCGACTTGGATGAGTGGCTAAGGGGATGAAGGGAGCCCACAAGCAGCCAGGCATCTGAGCTCGGAAAGCAGGACGCAGGATCAGTCCCTCCACCAGCGTACAGCCGTGCGCACAAAGCTCTGGTAGCACTGCCATCTGCTGCAGGAGAGCTGCACGTCAGCCAAAGGCATCCGTGAGACACAAAGCCGTACACATCACCTTCGATTCTTAGGCACGAATGCTCACGCAGAAAGGTAGTACAGGCAACTGTCTCTGCTGTGTGAAGCATTATGTTGCTATATAAGCTTCATCAGACTTCAGCATCTCCAGCTCCCGGGTCAGGCTTTGAAAGTAAGTGTAGGGCTCTGTTTGCCTTCTGAGTTATTTGGTTTTTTCATATTTTAAACTTCTTTCACTAGTTATACAAAGTATAAAATTAATTTTTTAGATATGGTCAAAGCAGCTTAGAATTTAAGGCGACTCTCTAACTCTGGATTTAAAAAACAAACCAAACCCACCATATGTGGCAGACTAACACTGATACCGCTGTAACCACATGAAAAATACTATCATGATAGTTGCAAAAACAGTATTTCTATTTCTGAATAGCTGTATGATATAATCAAAGCTCTCTGCCAAAAACTGCCAGAGAAAAAACTCTTGCAGCCTGCACGACCCCCCCAGCCCCCAACAAACTCATGACAGGAAAAAAAACTAATGTAAAGAATCATAGTAGAATTACCTTGGCAGATTAAAAAAAGATCTTCTGTGAAGCAGAATTACATTTTTAAAAAGACCAAGGTCTTGAACAAGCACTACAAATTTGGGACCAAAACCAGATTTTCTGTTGATTCACAGAAAAAAAATCCCATCGATTCCCATGGGAAGTCCATCTGGGCCAAACTGTTTACTGAAAAATCATCTAGGTTGCAAAGAAACCGTGGCAATAAGCACCACTTCACTGGAAAAGATGATACTGATCATTTCCTGGGCAATGTTTAACTCTGCCCTTTTGTTATGTGTTGCATCATCGTTAATTCATATTTAGTAAGGAACAAAGATTCAAAAGGTCTTCAATTAACACACTTAAAGCTGAATAAATTGCCACTAGATCTTCAGGCTACTGTTCAGAAGGTTCACTTTCAATCACTAGGATTGGAAATGACTTATTTTCGACAAATCCCTTCCTCCTGTGGAACTTGGACTTGTCACAAAGGCAACAGAAACCCATTAAGTGAGTGGTCCAGGCTTCGCAGAGTATTACGTCTCTTCCCTAGATCAACTCGTGTATGTTTAAATATAATCCAGAATAAGCAGCTAAATGTTATCACATTAACAGTAAATAACAGCAGTGCTTTTCAATTTAAACAGACAACCCAAAATAGAAAACTTCTTTTGGAGGAATAAAAACCCCAGGAAAACCTTGTTATATTTCAGAGCATTCTGCTGAAAACCTACTGGCACAGGTTCTTGTCCTACAAGAATCTCTGAACAAGGAGTTACTGAAGGGAAAATCAATTACAGCTCAGTCTCTTCTGCAGGAAACTGATCCAGTATTTTCTCACTTGAGTAACCAGAAGTCAGAAAAAAGAAAAAAAAAAAACCAAAAACACAAACACAACACAACAAAACAAAGAAAAACTGTCCAGTTATCTGGAAGCAATTCTTTCAAAAAATCATGTCCTGGACCTTAACAGATGGTCTGCTCTGTTAGTTCATACATAATGCACCTGCCTCATTACATGTTATTCTACTTTTCCTACTTACACCTTTGGCTAAAAACAAAGCAGAGCAAGTGTATCCTAAACATGTGTAAAAGTTGCCATTTACCTCCAAGCTCATTTGCTTGGCATTAACACATGCCCCTTCCTACCCTTGTTCTGTTGTGATTTATGGGAAGGGTATTAAAGTGCAGGAACTCTCTCTTCTGGTGTTTGAAATCAATCTAGCACATAAGGTCCCAGTCCTAAATGAGGCTTCTTATGCCATCGCACAAACAATAAAAGATACTTCAGTATTCAAATTACATCAAATTACAGAATGACCATAATGGATATTTCATGGTTAAAAATATCCTAAGCAACAGTCAATACCAGCCACTTAAATACACATTGTTTATAAGACTGAAAACTCTTCTTTTTATAAATAAAGATTTTACCTATACAATTGAAGAAAGATTTCTCTGCAGCCATACTTAAAAAAAAAAAGCTTTTTAAGTTAAGAAAACGCTCTAAGGTTGAAGCTTTCCTAGTCCAAGTCTCAGCCTGCAGTGGATTTTGCAGTTGAGTAATAAACCCTTTTAAAATATGGTTTATTATGGAAATACTGTCAAAGCCTTAATTAAAGTAGGCGCCACAACAGTAGAGCTGCTTACACAACAAATGGATTCTGCAAAGAACATCAGGCACTCGCTGACCTCTGCATTAAGTGCTTTTATTTCAGCCCACCGTTTCAAATGGCACTGTCGATAAAGTCATCTGAATGAGATCACTTGTATATCCCGCTGCACAGCCCATGGAGCACTTGACAGAAACGACAGAGATGAAACAGCAGCTAATGTCACCAGCAGCAGTTTGAAATCACGAATGTGCATACATCTCATACAACAGACCAAGGAATCGCTGTTGTCTGGGAAATTAAAAAGGACCTTTAAACCAGACTTTCAGGTCTGAGATTTAATTCAACTTTGGCTCAGATCTGCTGCGTAGATCACAAAGAATTATGCTCCCATGTCAACAATATTTCTGTCTTATTAAATTTTCATAAAGGGTGAAGTCCTGGCCTCACTGAAGTCACGGGAGATTTTGCCAACAGCTTCAGAGCCCAAGTTTTACCCAAAGTGAATCAGAGAATCATCTGCTCATTAGAAAAATAAAGGCTTTTAGAAAAACAATGTTTTATGACAGGAATTTGTGATACACTGATGAAATGGATCAAGACGGATAGAGTCTGATAAATGCAAAAATAACCTTAGTATCCTTCTATCAAAGAAATTCAGAGTCCGCATGTAAAACACATTCAGTGTGCCCATCCCAAGCAGGAATGTTCCCAGAGCACAGTGCCTCCCATCTTACTACAGCCTTCATTTCGGCATGTGCACCATGTGTCTAGGTTTAATCCCACAGTTCCTTATCCTAAGGCAAACAGGATTCTTTCCCAGTCAATTATGTTAATTGCAAAAGAACTTGTCTGTCCCTAGGGAAACTGTGGGAAGATCACTGCATCACCACACCAGTGATTCTGGCCACATCCTCAAGGCCATTACAAAACTGCAGGGGAAGACTGAGAAAAAGGGGCTTTTGCCTCCAGGTTTAACTAACACTATCAACTGTGCAAGCAGACTGCTTTGAGGAGGATGCTGAAGGTTGTCTGAATAGACAGTGTCCCTGGACACAATCAGTTTTTAAGTGTTTTTTGTGGTTTTTCCAGGGTAAAATGCAGGCATGGTCTTGCCTCAATTTTTGCAAATGCCACCTGGGCATCAGCAAATGTCCCCATTGCCAACTTCATTCTGTATTTGGTCTTCCCCCAAAAATGTTAGGAGTATGCATGACACCAGATATTTTGTGATAAGAAAACCAGTCATATAAAGTATGTCTTGACATTCAGGTTTATTCAGTGAAAGAAATGCAGTGCTAGCACATGCAAGGAGCCCTGTTTAGGAATATATGAAGGCACAGGATTAAAAACCATGTCTGCTAATGAAAAGCTCACAGACTATGCTCTATCCAGCCCACAAAAAGAAGGCCAAGGAATAACTTATTCCCACTGGGATTGCGTAAGTATGGGAAACAAACATTTGATAGAGGACTTTTCACTTTGGCAGACACAAGTCTAGTAAGATTTAATGGCTAGCTAAATCTAAACTCAATTCAAGGCATGACATAAAGGGAGAAATAAATCAGTCAAAAGGAAAGGAATGAAGACCCTTGCTCTTCCCAAAAGCTGAAAAATCACAAGCCAGAGCAAACCCCACTAAAACATACCAAGCACCATTTGGATCATCCATCACTGAAAGTGTTTATACTAAGATTGGATGTTTCTAGATCGGCCCCAATTAAAAAAGTCTTATGGCCTGCAGATGACTGTTTTATCTGGTCATAGTGGTCCCTCTGGGCTTTCTAATCTGTAATCTAATTTTTAATCATGGAACGGCACTGCTATGTACTCTCCTTGGTTCCATCCTTGGAAGTGTCATGTGGTGCAGGATGTGGTAAATAAAAGCACATAGCACTTATTTTTAAAGCTGGCTGGGACAAGATAGGGAGGAAAGACTGTTTGTGGGTGGTTTAAATGAACGTACTATATTTAATTCATGGCATTCATCAGATGACACAGCAAGAGGCACATAACAAGGATCAAACAATTAAGATTTACTGAGAAAATGAAGTAATTCTGCTTGTTTGGAATGAGTAAAGATGGCCTGCTCCTCAGCCAGCCACTAGATTTTCGTTTTCCATTCATTGGTTTCCCCCGCAAAGCCTGGGAGTGAAATACATATTTATTCATGCCTGGCTTTAGTGACATCATATTTAAGATCATACCAGGCCTCTCTGTCCCACTTAGAAGTTCTGGCATGTAAAATGGGGACAGAACTGAAAAATAAACATGTCTGAGCATGGTCTCTATGTTCAGCATTTAACTGGCTCCAGCTTGCTTCTGATCACTTTTAAGTCCTTGCGGATCTGCCAGAGTGGAGGTGGTCAAGCGGCTCTTCTACCTGCCTGACACTGCTGTGCTGCTCATGATTTCAACACACTTCACACTGGGCAAAGCAGGGGCTAGGTCTGCCAAAAGCTTGGGTAGATTTTTTTATTATAAATAGTAAATCTACCTGGCCAAGAACGGATTTTTTCAGGAGCGCCCTAGTCTCTCTCTAATTCTCCACATGATCAACAGACAAAAGGTGCTCTTATCTTGCATGTTTCTTTGAAAACAATGTCTGTGATTAGAAAGAAACTTAACTGATATGGTTAGCTCAGTGGAAAACTGCAGGAACAGTGAAATGATCAAAGTCATTTGTAAAAACAGACAAAACTAAACACTTGCTTATGTTTATCCAATGGGGCTCCAGAAAAAAAAATATTAAGGAACATTTTAAGAGTACGTTTCACAGCCTAGATAAAAACTATATGAAAAAAATCTAATCCCAAATCTTGGGCAACTTATCTTTTGAGTATAAACGAAAACACTCAGTACTGCTCTGAAATCAGCAGTCTCCCGCTTTTTATATGATAAGCAGATCTCTGTTTATTAAATATCAAGTCGCCAATTTTCATTCCACAAGAGTTATATGTATAATTACTTTAAGATTTTCTGGAAGGCAACATGGCAGTATTCTGGACAGACAGTCATTCTTTTAATCCGTTAATGTCTGTACTTCATGAACTTATGAGTGGGAGCTCCTTTAAAATTAACATGAAAGAACTATACACACATAAAGAGCATATTCACAGCCAGACAAACAATAAATAGCTCAATGAGGTCAGATTGTGATATGACAGCAAAGACTTGTCTAGCATGTGTGCATGTTATTTAAAAGTTCAAAAAGTCACATACATTTTTAACAAACCAAAAACACACATTATGAGTTTATTACTGCTGAGTCCTCAGAGCAATAGCTTAGCAGACTGGAATAATAACCCAAGTTGAAGTTTATGATGTCCCATGTCTTTTTCTGCACAACAGATTTAAGCCCCATGCAGCTCTGTAACCAGACAATTCCCACCCTTTACTCACTCAGCCTGGGATTCCCATAAACTACTAACTTCCTCCACCATAACCAAAAGAAACTAAAAACAAAAATTATGCAAATCACTCCCCAAAACACGTATCTGTGTCTCAGAAAAGGAAAATGAAAATAATTACTCTACTGTAGCTTAAGTTCTACATAATTATTTTCTCTCACTCCAGTTAGCACGAGAGAAACAGAAACAGCCTGACTGCTTTGTGGTTAAGTCGCAATGCATTTAGCAAATTTCCATGGTCCCTGCAGTAGATTTAAGGCTCATCAGCTCTGTTCATGTAAAATTAGAAATTCCACAGTTTTGAAAAAATTAATAACTCCTCAAAACGGAGAAGTGCAAATGTAGCTGTTTAACCACCCTAAAACCCTGTTTAAAATAAATCCAGTTCGTTAAGTAAGGAAAGGAAGTAAAAATGTCAGCATCACCCCTACCACATTTCCTCCAGAGTGCTGTATGTGGGGAGCATGTCAACATGAAAACCATGCAGTGTCGTCAGCCCACGGAGAGAAGTGTGGTTATTTGCACCTCCGAAACCCGGGACCCGGCTCAGCCAGGGAGGGCCTGGCCTTGTGCACAATGCAGGGGTGGTCCTGCTGTCCCCAGCTTCCTGGAAGCCTGACTGGAAAGGGAATTTTTTTGTTGTCAGATTGTAGGACTAGGGAAAGGCTCTGGAGGGGGATTCAACCAACAGGCTATGCTAAAATGTTGAACCACCTCCCAGGGGAAACTCAGCTGGTCACCGGGCCAGGGCTCATTTTGTCCCTCTGTTTCACAGACTTCACGTTTCTGGGATATTTGAGAAAACCTCCACAGCACAAACCTGCTGGTGACCTCACCCACCCTGTGCAGCTGCATCTCTTGCGTAGCGCCTAGAAGCTGACCCGCTAAAGCCCTCCCTTATAGGTAGGTGGCTGAATTTTTCAGTGGAGAAGGAAGCCTAACAAAACTCTTTCCCCTACATTTGCAAAGTAAAAGGACCACCAAAACACAACACATCACTTCATGCGGTCCTCCATCACAGAAGCAAACAAGAAAAAGTAGAAGCTAATTTTAGTTTCCCCTGGTGCACACTTTTGTCCCATCTCTGGGAGCACACTCACAGCTCTATGACTTGGGCACATATCCAGCTACAGCAGTACCTTCTACGGATGAACAGAGTCACTGAGATGGAAAAGGCCAAAAAGAAAAAAAAAAAAAAAATCCAACTCCACGACAGGTGGAACATGCTCCTAGTTGAACTAAGTACCTCTAATGAATGAGGTTACAAAGACAGCTCACTAATTTTAAACTGATACAGTTACCAGCTTCCAAATCAAAGTTACTAAATCCACAAAGAAAACAAAATAACTGCTGAATTTTATAAAACCATTCAGAGAAATACCCAGTGTTGCCTCTGTAAGATACACAGTTACCTGCGGCAGCAGGAGAATCTCTTAAAACTCTGTGTTGCATCCTTCATTTCACCAGCTGAAGTTACAGGGATTATCACTTCTAAGGCACCTAATCTGTACCTGAACCGAAATGTGCCTTCTCTGCCACTTTATTGTTTAACTTTTAGCTGGTGACAGCCCTCAGAGCAGGACAGAGCCAGCCATGAAACTAGTGTGTCTACTTATTCTGGCAAGTCCCTGCCACCACTAGCCTCCTGTGCAGATGCTCAAGGATGTCTCAGTCCCCTCCAACAGCCATTTCAGCCCGACAAGCCTGCAAAGATCTGTCTGAACAAGCCCCAGCCTCCAGCAGCTCCAGGATGTTTGCCAGACAGAGAAGCTGTCTGTCAAGTCAAACTGCCAGCCTCACTGTTGTCTGGAGGCCACAACTTTACTACTCACTTAAAACATGGTGGATGCATGCGTTTTCTGGTTAATTGGTTTGAATGGTCCTGGCGATCAAGTATTTTCACATGCCCCCCTATTTTCACATTATAGAGAATACCTGCCTAGAGTTTTAATTCAACAACTCTCCAAACTAAAGCAGGTTACCTTCTCCTAGTTGTTACGAAATACAAAAGGTATCTAAAAGCATTTAAAGAGCTGTAAATTACATTAAAAACCTGATTTTAAGGTTTTTATAAAAACTTGCACTGGGCTTAAATGTGAGAAAGGAGTCAATCTGCCCCCCAATTTGTAAATTGTACATTGACATGGAGGATATCAGAAGGGAAAAAAGTCTCAAATATTTCATGCATTCATACTAACCAATGAGACAAATATGAACACTTACAGAATTCCTTTTCATTTAAAGGGGAGGAATTTAAGACAGTTTTCAAACTGACTGTGAACAAGACTACAAAAGCACAAAACCTGACAACTAGGAAGGTGATTCAGGCTATGTGAAATACCACAGGCTTCCCTTAAACTGTTCTTTGCATGCAACCCATGGTACTATCATCAACTGAAAATTAAGTTTAAGGCCTGCACTCACAGATAATATTGCTGCACCTCAGCTTTGGCACCATCAGACTGAGTGCTCCAGCTGGCAATGTTTCATCTGAAAGATCACGTACATCACCGACAATTTTCAAGTTAATATCAAGTTGGGTACACATGATGGAGGGAACAGTAAGGCAGTTCAAAGTTCTCATTACTTGCCCAAACAGGCCCATATTTAAAGGCTGCATGAATAAATCTGATGCTGATATATGTACTGTGGTTAGCTGCTTCTAAAATGAAACCTCCATGCTGATGTCATCTGATCTGATGTGATCTGGTATTGTTTATCCAGTCACACTGGATTCACTCCAAAATTTCAGGCAGTCTGTTCAAAATTACCTGAGTTGAAGCTTGCTATAATCACATATGGTTTAGCCTACAGCTGTGTCTTACCAAATTGATTAAAAGAATGAAAACAAAGCCCCAGTGAAAACTAAAGCCACAGGTAGACCTCACCTTCAAAATACTGAGCGAGATTCTCCCCTCTCATTGTTCTTGTGCTACCCAGCAAAAGTCACTAGTGTTGCTCATTGTAATAAGGGTGGATCTTAAGGCAGGACTTATTTAAAATGGTCTGCAAGCAATAAGCAATAGCCACTTGGTATCTATCTGATCTGCTGAACAGAAAAACTCAAATCACCCTAGCCAAAACAGCTCATCTCATTTGAGGGCTAAAGACATTCCAAGCCCCAATTGCAAAAAAAGTAGCATTAGTTCCCACATCAAAACATGAAATAAAAAAAAAAATTAAAAAAATCACTTCTAGCACGCTCCATGTTTTAGTATTGGCAGAACTCAATTTATCAAAGAGTATACAGGATTTCCCCTCGCTATTCCTCATTAATTATGAAAAATAACATCATGCAAATTAAAATAACAAAACTTTGAAGAATAGATTTTGGTTTATCAGGCAGAGTCCTGACTTGCTTTAATTTGGCTGCCACGAACCTGAACTCTTCCTTGTTAACTTCTAGCTTAATAGGAAAGGAAAAAGAAGAAAGTATGCTATGCACCATGATTAGTGAGGAATCACTTCAGGGACAGCCTCTGAGAAACTATTGACATTCCAGATGTTTCCATTCAAAATTGTAAACCTGTGATAACATGCAATTCTCAAACATCACATGAACACCTAGCCAGCCTTGGGAAATTCACCAAAAACCAGTGAACCTTACATTTTTAAAGAATATCATACACAAAGCATTATGTGCATTTGTGTATGTGTGTAAACACACACACACAATGTCTGTACATACATACAACATGTACATACGCGACACACATTCAATATATATACTCTTTTGAAACTGTGCAAACCTAAAGCATCCCTGAAGCTAGTACAAATCAACCAGGCTTAACCACTTTCTCCAAGTCTTTGCACATACAGTCATCAGGGCTTAGGTGCTGTGAGAGAAACGGCTTACAGGAGTCTGCTAAACTGGATCAGATCACTGTGCAAAAGCAGATAGATATGAAACTGAGGTTCTCTCTGAAAAGGACAGTATGCTCCATTTTGCAGCCGTCATTCCTAACGCTCAGTTATTGTGGTTTCCAACAGCTAAACAGCAAACCTTTATGGGCAGCTTTCCATCTAGATTGCAGAACTGCACAACTCTTACCAAGGAATGTCTGAAAAGGTTGACAGACACCAGAGGTATCCACTCCCATGCTCATAAATAAAGACTGCTGGGGTATTTCTCCCTTCCTGTGCTGCATAAGAACTGTCACATCAGCTACCTGATCTGGACATTAAACCCAAACGTACTACTGCCTGGACACAAGTACCTGCAAATGATCCCTGAAACAAGAATAAGCCAGAAAAAATGAACCAGAAATTTGTTTTTGCTCTCGCTTCCAGAATGCTTAATCCCCCCATTATGCTTGTGCATATGAAGAACATGCAATATTCTCTTCATTGTTCTAAACGCACTTAGAGGAAGTTACAAATCACCTAGCAAACATCTCCAAATCTTGCAAAAGATTTCTAATCCTAATACAATTGATGACTCACGATTTGTAGCCTCAGTAAGTGAAACTGCTGACATCAAAATCATTGCCAACGGTCATCTGGCATGATAATTATGCCCACTTACTGTCAGCTAGCCAACTGCCTTCCAAAAATAGAACCAGAGATATGAGGCCTAATTAGAAGTGTCTGAAAATTACCAGGGTTCCTATATTAAAAAAAAAAAGTTATTGGTGAGAACTCAGCAGAAGGTTTCATCCACTACAAGCATTCTAGTAAAATATTCTCTCTACAGTGTTCAGAGTATTAAAACTCCAATTTAATGGCTGGCCCCATGAAAAACTTCCTACCTGGCAGTTTTGTCCTGTGTTCAGAGTGCAAGTTTTACAACTAATTCTTTAGTTTTTATGAGAAGATGTTTTAGGTGCACTGCAACTAAAGCACATCTCACAAAGGATCACAACCATCAGACATCTGTAAAGAGAAGATATATGCTATAAAATGCACTGAGAGTTTTTGAAGTACAATCCAGTGTAAGCCTCAACTGGTAATGAACAATTAATTAGTGTGCATTTGTAAAAACATTTAAAGTTTAGGGCTGGTCAGATTACACATAACTATTTATTATGAAAACACGTTTACCACATCTGTGCAGTACTGGTTTACTTCCTACATTATTAGAAAACATCCTGAGAAAGTGCAGAATTGTATGTGAAATCAGAGCCCATATCTAGCTGCATCATGGAGGTCAACACAAGTCCACACTAACTCCATCAGCAATGATCTCATCTTGCATCTATGCTTTGGAGCCTTCTGCATTAAAGATGCTGAATTTAATCTCCCTAATTTTCTTACATCTCCAGGGCTCCTGCTTCCAAAAGTCCACATGTCTTCTGCTATTGCCTTTCTGACTTGACCAATAATTAACACAGGCTCACAATGACTGGGTATCAACTGTCATTTTCACTGATTTTTGTAACATCTCAGGATGCTCCAGGATGAGCCACAGCCTGGGATACATCATCAAGGAGACCAGCTTCAGCTTTGTGCTCTAGATGAGGTAGTGCTGTCTAAGCAGGACAAAGGCCTTCTAACTCAGAGCTTTTGTCCCTCTCTTTGTGGTCTCCTCCCATGGTCTCCTTGTTCCACATCCATGTTCCCACACTGCTGATGCTACCATGCTCCATATCCCATATTCCCATCATGCTTATTCCACTGAACTTCTCTCCACTTCCTGCCAATTCTCCCATCACATTTCTCATGGCAGAAGTAGGATACAGTGAAAGGACTTTCAAACATCACCCAGAAGCAAGGCATGGCACTGGGAATAAGAGAGGCACGAAAGCTTGGCAAGTGCCTGGGATGCAGAACAAAGTCTGGCTTCATACAGGAGAATCAATGCTTCACTCCTCCGCACGGGCATGACTTCTTTCTCTGCTACTCAGACACACCAGAAAACAAACTACCTACAGAGTAGCAACCCGGAGAGCTGAAACATACAGTCCTTTTGTGCAACAGGATCCAACCCACTTTTCTGGAGTTGTTCTGTGATGTACCACAGACTCGCAAAAGTGAGACAGCAGCCAGCTTGGGCAACAGTTAAAATGTAGGGAGCACACTTCCAGCTAGGCTTTGTACTGCATTACTGACATTCTCCAAGAGCTTCTGGCTATTAATGGTCATGTTTTAGCCCCCCCCAGGAGTCTCTCAGCACCAGCAGCACAGCCAAACTGCTTGTGCTATAGGAGTGGGGCTTCTGCTGTCAGGAACATGGGATTCTTTCCAACCATTATATGTCTCCTACAAAGGGTACTGGAGTTGTCAGGCCCTATAGATCAATATAGATTTACATTTACTGGATGTTCTCCCTCCCCCCGACCCCTGCTGTACATTTACGTGAAAAAGGTAGTAGAAGAGTGTAATCACATTAGACAACATTTTAAGATGAGAAAGGCTCTCAGATTTCTCCTGAAGAGTAATACCATAGCCACACCTCTTCATTTTACTGCAGTGTTGATGAAACTGATGTAACAAAGCTAAAGTATATTCATTGTACCCTGCTCACCAACCTACCTGCTTTTTCCTTTCCTGAATTCTGGTAATGCTAATGTCCATACACAAATCCATCACTGACTCATGTGATGCTTAATATTTTGTTTCACATGTTGATGAAAACAGAATATCCTTGTACAACAGCAGCTGAGAGTCTAAGGAAGCAGTCTGGAGGCTATGCAGTTCATTTTCCCAACAAACTATGAAAATTATGAAGCTGAGAGCAGTAAAAGCTGTTAGTCAGCACAACAGCCTTCAAGAGCACTGCCCCTTTCAGAAATGCAGCTCCTATTTAAGCAGAAACATCTGGTAAACCATCTGGGACTCATCCTGCAGACACCTGTATGCACAGCTTCATTTTATACGCAGACAGTAGACATAATAAGTGAAGAGCAAAACCTTTCATTTCCTAAAGGTACTTGTTATAGCAGCCACTGTGCAAAATTCAGCAAAGTTTTTCAGGCACTCCAAACCTCAGTGAGCCATTTGATTTAATGCTTCCTTAGAGATCACTGTTTTCTACAGCATAAAATATTACCACATTTGAAAAATTCTCATGAAGTGCTAAAACTTCGTACAGCCAGAGAAAGCAGTATTTGCACCACCCTGAAATGAACATTTTTACATACCAAAATGAAGCATTTTTGTACCAACTGTTCCCACAGAAAGGGAACACTCACTCTGATTTCCCCAAACGGAAAAAAAGCAAGGAAAGACATTTTTAGATCATACAAAAATACAAAGAACTGATATAACTAACAAGGAAGTGTGGCTTGCGTGTAACACTATTAATCTATCTTGACTGAACAATATATATTTTTTTATTTCACTCTTCCGCCTCCACTTTTTGTTTGCTGTTGGGGACAGATAAGTGCTACTGGCAGTAACTTGGCACAAGCATTTCACTAAACAGTAGGTATTGTACTAGCAAAAAATCTTAGTTCCTCAGATTTTGCAGAATTTTACTTCAGGCCTATTTGACCGAAAGATATTGGTTCCAGGTTCCCATTGGAAAAACAACTATTTACATAACAACAACAAACGTTTCCTCTGTATAAAGTGTCAACCCAGTCAAATGAGGCATTTTAAAATTCTGATGAAATCCTGTAGGTTTCTGCCAATCATGTACTGTGAAGGCAAATAATAACTGAGATAAAGAATACCACTTCTGGAAGTCACAGAGTGTGTACAATCAGAAGTACGGCTGGTTGAGTGAGGCACATAAGGAGTCCTAGCACAGAGGCAAAAGCACCGTGGTCAAGTTGAAAGACTGGTGCTGGAGACTACTTAATAACTGGAAATAGAAAGTAGTTTTGCTACAAGCTAGCATTTAGGAGAAGCACATTCAGCACAGAGAATCCTAACTTTGACACTGAGCAACAAAGTGTTAGTAGCAAAAGTTGATTAAACTTTCTAGCCATGGAACTACTATTTGCCTTCCTCTGTTGGTGGTGGTGGTGTAAAAGCTGCCAGAGACACAAAACGCTTTACTGAAAGTAAGGTGAAGTGGGTTCTGCATGGAGAGAAAAAACAAGTCCTGTGGCTGAAAATGCCAAGGCCAGGCTGAAAGAAGACAGTGTCATCTCTCTGTATCTTGATGGAAAATTAAGTGGAGAAGATGCATCTTCTCATTACTCTGCTTTGCAAGAGACAACTCAGAGTACATGGGGACCCCATCTCTTGGTGCCAAGGCAACGGTGGCAGAAAGGAAGATCAGCAGAACAAGTGTCATGACACGGTGGCAAGACCTGTCAAGTGCCACACTGCGCTTCCAATATTACCAGGAGCCGACAAAAGAGCAGGTGAAAATCCCAGACCATTTTGCAAACATCAAGTTATGGTTGCTCAGCACTGACAGCATCAAAATAACCCTGGAAAGGAGGGTGCTTTAACAACCACAACCACCCAGCAGTAGACTACTCCTGGAGGAAATGTAGGTGGCTCAATTTTGCGGGGCTCTACTTTAGACCTGGCCAGAGCAGTGCCCAAGAAAGCCAGACTGACATCTGGATGAGTCCCCAGGGTAGCTTCATGAGCCTGAGAGGTCTCAGTCAACCACAATACTCCATAAAAGCAAGAAGATGGACATCCTGCTGGGGTGCTTTAGTCAGTCTTCCCTGGGGTAAGGCTGCGCTGGAAATCTAGGAGGCATTGAGGACAGAGGCTGAGATTATGGAGTGGATGGGGAGTTCTTCCCTCACTGATGTGAAAAACAAAAAGGCCAATCAGCAGCAGCTGTCACATTAGGAGTTTTCATATGGAAAAAGACAGAAGGGACCTGCTCGTTCTAGTAAATATTCAGAATTATGGTGTGTACATTTTCTTTTTTAAGGGATTTTTCAAAATCAGTTCACAGCTGTGTCATCTTTTGTACCAGTTTTGTCAGGGCTACTAAATTAGCTTTTTTATTTACTCTGAAGTGTCTTTTTAGGGAAGATTTAAAACTGTGCCAAGAAATAGAAAGTGCTAAATCTTCTTAGACATGAAGGTATCTTAAATAACTGTGTCGCTGTCCCTTTGATCATTTAAGGGTATAAGTTTGGCACACGCTGTTGAGAGAAGTTATACCCTCTATTAGTTCAGCAGATACAGCATAGAAAAAACAGACATGCTTTCAGGCTCACTAACCTTGCCTGCCTTTATCAAGTCTGAAATAGAAGCTGTAATTGGCAAACTAAGTACTAATTGAGAGCAATTGCTCTGACTGTAACTTTATTATGTTAATCAAGTAACAGTTTGGGGGAAAAAAAAAAAAGATGATGGTTGATAGTAATTATTTTTCTCTTCTGCAAGACTAATGTAGAAAAGATGCATCATCTTCCTCTTTGCTAACATCCTTTTACTACCTGGGCATCCACTACCTTTTCTTTCAAATTGTTTGACTGAAATACAGCTGTGCCTCCATAGGCAGGATGTTACACTGGCAACATTCAGGTTTGGTTTTAATTTTGCTAGTGTTCTGCCTGTAGCAAACAAAACCAAGTTCTTCAAGGCAGCCTAGGGATTTCAGACATACTCTCCATAGTGAGAGGTGTATGACTCCTGTAAACGGCACTGAGAGCCCCAATCTCATCTGAATCTGAATGGGAGGACACAGCCTCTGGACTATAATTTAGCCACTTGTTTCCTAAGAAAAAATCAACATCTTTTTTCATCCCCCATCTTCAGCTGTATTTATTTATCCCCTTACTATTCTCAGTAGCTCTGCAAAACTAATTTCCTTCATTTTTTGGCTTTCTTGGATAGAGAGGCAAAGCCATCCTTCCATACTCAATATGGTTGAAGAACGCAACTGAGGCAAAATCTAGTCATGATAAAAGCATCAGTGGAAATTCTGCTATCAACTTTGACCACGATGAGCTGAACAAACTGTCAGATCCAGCATCCTCTTTCTTTGCTGATGATTAATCTGCGACAGTATTATTTTAAAAGTAAATTTAATTTTTCTATATACTTTTCCAGGATTCTCTTACTCCTGCTTTATCATGGTTCTGAAAAGGCATGCATTACTGCATATTCATGTAAATATCCAGCACATTCTGGTGAATCCTTCTGGGTTTTTTCAGATGCTCAAATTTTCCATCAATTTTAATAACCAGCATTCCTTCTGCTGACTGCTTCTCATTTCTTCCTTCTATTCCTGAAGTTCAGAGATTCCACATTTTATTTCCTCTTTTTCTTTCTGTTGGGACTTTTTTTTTTGGTGTGGACAGTTCCTGAATTTTGTAATTTTTTTTTTTCATTTACAAAAGCTCCCAAGATAATTACCTAAACCCAGGAATTCATAGTTACCCAGTCAGTGTTGTCTCCTACGTACTTGATCTCAAACATTCCCTGTACAATTAAGGCAATTCAACTTAAAATTAATTTTTGAGTAAAACAAATACATATACCTAAATTGCAGCTAAACAGGTACCAAACCTTGCAGTGCACCTTTTCAGTGAAGGACATATTATAAAGTGTGAAGAAGTGACAAAAAGATCATAGAATGGTTTGGGTTGGAAGGGACCTTAAAGATCATTTAGTTCCAACACCCCTGACATGGGCAGGGACACCATCCTCCAGATCAGGTTGTTCAAAGCCCCCTCCAACCTGGCCTTGAAATATAAGGGTGAGGCTCACAATACCTTCCCACATGAACATACATCTCAATTCTTTAATGCAGTCCAAAATAACCCTTGTCTTTTGATTCAAAGAGCTTAAATCAGCTTAGCCCATCAGTATTGTGGAAAGCTAGCAATAATTCTTATTAAACCCACTAATGATGTTAATGGGGGAAAAAACTATCAAAGTATAGATCTTCCTAGAGCTACACATACAATATTATAAAGCTGCAAGCAGTGATTGTAACAAAAAGGTGAGGTGCCAGAAGTTTCAAAAAGAAATTAATAAAGCCTTCAAGACCCCATTAAAATCTCCCCTGGGAATAATTTGCAATGTGCTCTACTTCATGCAGACATTCGATTAAGCATCTGAGTGTAAAACTTAACGTAGGGTTTTATTTCGCTATGGGTTTCCTTCCCCTTCCTCCCCCCATTTCAAGAGATTCAGCAGGCGCACTTTCTCCACACTACCAGCCCTGTTACTCTGTAACGGAGAAGGATTTAACTGATCACAGCATCACACAAATTTCACATAAGCCTGTGATCCTGTTGCTAGCATCAGTCAGCACTATGCTCTCTAAAACCAAAGTTTGGAATCCACAGCTTTTAACAGATGGCAGGTCCTCCTATCCCACTGTTATTTGGTGCAAAAGCAAGATGACACCCACAGAGCCCTTCTTTTTCCCCTTCTTTCATTTCTGTCCCTTTTCACAATACCACATTTATACACTTTTCTGATCTACTGCCATTTTCACTAGCTTTAATGCTAGGCAATATCACAATTAATTTTTAGCAGTACTGCAAAATATTCAAATGGTATTTGCTCATGATGGCTCTAGGCATATTATAACATCTATGTTATACAGCCTTTTCATGGATCATATCCTGTTATTACCATAATGCCCTACTGGCTGTAAACCTGCATCCCTCAAATATGTTTCAACGAGTTGTCAGCTGCATTTCAAAGCAATCAAACAGTAAATTAGGCACCTCAGAAATAACAATTTATTATTACTCATCACCTTGGGAGATAATATGCTCTGGACTCATGAAAGCTGATCATTGTCTTCCACTTCCCTCTTTCATAAAGCAGCTTTATGTGAAGTAGACAAAACCTGCAGACTGGTGACAGTCAATAGGATTGCTGCAACTGAAAGGGAGAACTATAATAACAGAGCTCAGAGAAAATACGTGCAGGAACGTGCATGCTAAATCATACTGCAACTCTAGCATTAAAAAAAAAAAGACAAAAAAGAGAGAAGCAAGAACAGGGGAGATCTTCAAAGTCAAAACTGGAACTAGAAACAAAGTGTACCAACTTTTCTGTAGATGTCTATTGTTCTGGAGTGTGACTCAGCAGAACAAAGGCTTTTGTCTTCATTTAGAAATAGAGTCCATATTGCATAGGAAGTGGCAAAAATCTGCTGTCTGGAATGTGACCGTAGTTCCATTTGTTTTCATGGTGATGTACCACAGAAAGTCCTCAGCTTTATAGAGACAGTAAATCATGACCCTGTTCCACATGAGCTGATGAGACCAGGACGAGACTCTAGTTTTCCTGTAAGCATGGAGAAGCAGTCAATGGAAAAATAGAAATTTGTAGAAAAAAAGATTAGCAAGATGGTCATAGCTGATAGCATTCATTTTTTTATTTGCATTTAATGAATCTGCAAATACCTGTATTTGTAAATTAAAATAGAAAGAACACTCTCAGAAGCACAGGGGTACGTGACAAAGTCTGTGCTACCACTATGATCCAACACTGTTTAACAGTCACCATAAGAAAATGCCAGCATAAGACTAACATCTATATTTGAAATGTTTGTACTTCCCTTTTTATATCATATCTGTCACAGACATAAATGTTAAAGAAGGCTGAAAGGGGAACATGAACAAATAGTGTTTAAATCATCAATTAAAAAAAAAAAAAAAAAAAAAACTTGTTTTAACAGTACCAAAGAGATGCTGTTAATCACTTGGATGTGATCAGACCAAGAGGCTGTAGTTTATTAGCATTTTTAAGTTAAACATCATGTAGTTGAAAAAACAAGCAAGCAATATGTTCATTTAAGGACAGATTTTTCTGTTCATGCACACACCACAATATCTGTGTTTGGACTAGTTTCTGTCACTGTCCCTTCTTCTCCAAGCATTCCCATACCATCAAATCATCAGTGAATTTTCTGATGGAAAGACAGCATTATTCTACATGCAGAAATTACCTGCTATCATGCAAAGAAGCGTACTTTCAGTTAAGAAGTATATGTTTGTTCTACTGTATAAAAGTTAATTTTCTTTATCTTAGTGAAATAATGTTTATCCTCAGTTTGATAAAATAAAGCTCCACCTACTTCCATGCACTTTTTTTGTCTTTCTTAAAAACGTGAGTGCACATATCAGAAGTTTTTGCTTGCTTGCAGAGTGAATGAGTGGGAGTGTAGTACACAAGTAAGCCCTGACTATGAATGTCACAGTTGTGAAACACATTATAAATAAAACCATATGCTCTTAGAAGAAATTTTCATCTCTCCGCTTTTGCTGCATGCTGAAGGAAGTGCTGGGGTAGACCTCAATGCAGGAGTGAGAGCCTGCATACACGTGTACTTTAAGGTTTGCAGAGAAACTGATAAATAACAGAATAATTTCTCTAGTTGTTCTACAGGGTGAATGCAAAAGACACTTCATTTTAACAAGAATGATATGACTCCGTTTCCTCTCTTCTCAATTTAAACAGTTGTGAATTGATGTTAACTGGTACCTGTGATAGATGTCTGATGTTTTAGTGTTTGTCTAATACTTCAATGATTTTCAGAGCACATACCTCATGATGATGGGGAGAAAAAAGCATCAATCCACTGTGCTAATAAAAATAACTGAATTAATAACAGATTTAATCTAGAGTTGGTTAGAAAGTTCTGTAGTTTGACCTACCGGGTAAAAACTTTAATGATACACTGTGTAGCACTCCTCAGAAAAGCTACTAAACCAAACAAGCCATTTTGTCAGCTCACCGTAACATTTTGTAAAATATGCCTCTGACATGCCATGGTAATAGTTTCTTTTACTGAAACCATGTTCTTCTTTTTCCTTCCTTATTTTCTTTTAAAATAATGTGCTTTGGTGACAAAGGAAGACTAACACAGAACATGGTGAACAAAGATACCTCATTTCTCTCGTTTCATGACTTCTTTTAGTGATCTAAAACATACCAAAGGGGAAGTGCCGTAACTCCTCTCAGTGTAATACGAATCTATTTTATTTCCAGTTCTCACTTATGCAGTGATCTTTACCATGAGCAGTTTTCTTTCCTTGGCTAGTATTAGGTAATGTGCAGACATATAAAGCTGACTATGTGTTACCATCATGGTATTTTTCTCCTATCTTTTTGTATCTCACTTGCTATTAAGGTTGACCTTAATAAAAGGGGCAACAACAAAAGCAACACTTTCTAAATGCTGCAGTTCTGTAACAATGGAAAAATTAATATTGGGGAAGCAAATCAGCAAGCCTAAAAAGTTACCTTATTCAAATGTGTGAGAAGGATAGCAGAAAATACCTCAGAGAATCTGACAACAGTCACAGCATTATATAGGGGAAAGTGCTTCTGTAGATTAATACAAATTATTTAGCAAACGCTGTATACTTTCCTAAATGTTATGCTACATCTCCGTGTTCTTTACCATCTATAACTGAGCCTGTTTGCAGAGCTAGACAGCGGAAAAGCACCAGACAGGCTTTCTTGTCTCAAAATCGAGTCCTAATCGAACCTTCTTATCCTCAGTGTTTATCTGTGTGGTAAGCATTAACCTCCATTTGCACAGGTTGAGATACTGATAAAGAGAAGTTAAGCTCTCCTCAAAGCTGAAAACGGCACTGGCATATAAACCACATTCACACTATGGAGTTTGCAGGTCCGTGTTCTGACAACACTTGTTGTTAGACTACTGTTCCATTAATAATAGAGGTTTTTGCTTGTTTTTTAAGCAAATTCCTTGCCTGGTATTCAGATATACCTAAAATACAATCACTAACAGAGAAGAGCATGAAATGGCTAAAACAAAACAAACAAAAAAAAAAGAACGCTACATACATTTGTAACACTTCACCCACAATCAGTACGTTGTTTCATGTGGCTTCAACTGTATCACATGTTCTGGATGTCTTATCTGTTTTATTTCTTTTGTTTTATCATACATTCTTTCATTTTGCATCCTGTCTCTCATCTCAGACTTTCCAAAGGATTTAGACATGCAACCAAGTATGCACAGCACATGTTCTGAAAGCACAGATAAATTAAGAAAACTGTACCTGATTGCAAATGGCTTCTCTCTGCCATAATTTATCCAACTTTCATAAATTAGAGCATGCATATTATGCACACAATTTTAGACATACAGTCAAGTATACAACTTAAAAACCTGGTTCCCCAGTCTCTTTTTTTACTTGTAAGAAGGTAAGCCACTGCTATAAAATATTAATGCTCAAAATGTAACACAGTGGAAAAAAAAAAATTGGTTCCTTGAAAGTTATTGACAGATCAGCTGCAACCTACCAGAGGATGAAAAAAAAATACCAGATGGAATAGAAAAAAAAAAAAAAAAAAAGACTCTTTGCCATTAGTACATCATACCAAATGCTGCATTCAAATGCCAAACTCTCCCCTCCTGCCACAACAAACCGTTTCTTGGGAAATTGTTTATGCCTTTTTCAACTATCGATGGTGACTATCAACTCCAATAGCTAAATATGACAATTAAAAAAAAAAAAAAAAAGGCAGAAATACTTATCTCATAAAATGCTGCCCAGACTTATCTGTCTTGCAAATCCCATTAAAAAAGAAAATGCAGGTACTTACTGAAAATTGAACCTTAAACCCCACAAACTGTTGTAATACCTAGTATCTTGCTGTGAAGTCAAATGTCAAAATACAAGTACTGCCAGAGTGACACAAAAAAAAAAGAAGATAACATTTATGGCTAAAGGTAACATGACAGAAAAGAACAAACACTAGTTTAAAAGAAACCAAGTAAGTATGTATCTCATTGCCTATAAACACACAATCAGCAGCACAGTTTCACTGCAAGAAGATTTATGAGGGCTTAAAAAAATACAAAGCCCAAACCCTTAAAACTAGTATCTATATAAACCCCAATTCAGGCCAGCAAGCCATCCGAAAAAATCTCACTTAGATTGGTTCCAAAACCCCAGGCTACCACAACATTTTTGAGCACCTACAAGACGTGAAAGCTAACCATTTTCCCTAACTAACCTCGAAGTGAAGCTGTTCACAAGGAGCTGTCAGACTTCTTCCTCATGGGAGTACCACATAATTTTACCACCTCCTAAGGGTTTAAAAAAAAAAAAAAAAAAAAAAAAAAGAACTGATGCATTACATTTATTTTCCAAATATCTGATGGTGTTTCTACTTCTTCCACAGTATCCGAAGCAGAAAACATGGCATTGTGACTGTTATCATCAGGAGAGAGCTAGAAAAACCACACGTACTTCTAAAGAACAAAGAGGCAAAAACCTTGAGTTGACATTTAAAAAGTGCTACCTCTTTTACTTGCCAAAATTATGACCTTCCACAGCATTTTAAGCAGTACACAAATTAAGACTAGAACACCCTCCTGGAAGCATTTTGACAGCATCACAGATATGTAATTTATCAGTCTACCTTCTTCCAACCTTACAGATGCTAATCTTGCCGGGGTCCTGCAGCACAAGCATGATGCAAACAGACTTACACTGACATCTAAAGGTATCTCTTATGTGATGCCTTATGAAAATGTCTGGGAAGTGCTAGCACCCTATAAACTGCTAACAATATAGAGATGAAGAAATGTCAATTTTTATACCCAGGAGACAAATTCTCACACTCTCTCAATCATGAGATAAACTTTTAAAAGTTTAAGATTCCACACTATTTCACGAAGAGATGATAACCTTCTGTAAATGCAAAGGAATACTGACATACAAAATATTAAGAGTTACCAGAAATTTGTATTTCTAAAGTTTAAGCAGGGATTTACTTGGTAAATTACATGAGCTGAAATTCAAGTATGGGAAAGGACACTGAGGCCCTAGGAATTTCACTTCAGTCAGTATTTAATTCTTCCAATGATCCTTTGCAGATAAACTAAAAATATTCAAAACCCAAATTTGAGGCAACTTTCCTTGTTCCACTAGGAATTACAGGGCATTTTCTTCAGAGTAGAAAATAGAATTGTCTAAGCAAGAGCTTCAATCTTATGGAAATGACCAACTTTTCAATCAAGTTGGGCATAAATTCTAAAAGTGGTTCAGCTATTTGGAAACAAGTGATCATTTCACAGTTCATTTCTTTTGCCTGCTTCTAAGTTGTCTTTGAGCATAATATACATTATAAAATGCAAATGTTGGTTTCAAGCTTACTTTTGCAACAAGCATGCCTTAATTCAGAATAGATGAAAGAGGTTTTGATCAGTGTTCCAACGTGTGCTGGTGAGATAAGTATATGCAAACAGTCAGCAAATCTATTTCTTTTATGCTTTACAAAAGTTGTACACCACTTTCCTGTACACTTAACAGTCTGCAAGACACTTAAACCACTTGCTGTCTGCACATAGTTCATTTAATAAAATTTACTTTCCTAAATTTCTGTAGGCAGCTACCCTGTTCTCCCTAAAGTCTAAATCCAATGAGAAGAGATCAATAAA
The DNA here is from genome assembly GCF_000737465.1 of Haliaeetus leucocephalus. Taxonomy (NCBI): domain Eukaryota; kingdom Metazoa; phylum Chordata; class Aves; order Accipitriformes; family Accipitridae; genus Haliaeetus; species Haliaeetus leucocephalus. The sequence goes on along the minus strand of NW_010972634.1, from coordinate 67,456 downwards.
TCCTTCTTTGTGTAGAGGTATACACTTATCTTCTCATACCTGTCCTTCCAGAAGGAGCACCAATCAGCCACATTTCAGTCCAGTTGTATTTTTAAAGCGTTACTTTTGGGAACAGACTTGGAGGCTACTGGTGCAACAGGACTGCCTCTGGAAAGCCTTATTTGCATGTCCTTTGTTCTTTTGAATAAATAAAGTGAAAGGATAGCTTTAATACCTTTAAATAAGGCAAGACGTTCTTTACATTTTTACCAATTTGTAGCAACTGAATCCATTGCTCTAACATAGGGTGCTTCATCAACTAAGACAATAAAGTCAACCAATCACACCTTCATTTTTGACCTAGCCTATTCCATTTCCTAAATTAAATACACTTTGGGACTGTGAGACTGCCTGCTTACCCTGTTGGACAGTGCTGGAATGGGAAAACAACGATGCACATAGCACTTCCTGAAACAGAACCAACATTCAAGCCCACCCTGCTCACCCTAACAGCAAATCCTGACCAGTGAGATCCAAACACTAACAATCACCCACCTGACAACTGCTAATAAGCTACTAACTAGTGTTTTAAATCTTCTGTCCATCAAGTTTTACATACTTGAGGACTTCTCATCTGGAGTGAGAAAACATCATTTCAAAGATAAAATTTCAGTACTTGGTCAATAAAATAAGGAGCAAAAGCAAAGCCCGAAACAACTTTGGTGCAAAGAGGAGATGTTTGAAGTTTACTACATTCAACTGCTATACTTTTATTAGGTAGTCCAGCCATTACAAATGATAGGAATTTTAAAAATATTTTTTAAAAAAGTGAAGCAGTATTTAAAGTTGTTCTCCAAACCACATGTGAAAACATTCTCAACCCCTCAAAACATCACTAGATGAAGAACTGATGGCAGATACTAAAACAGCTGCCGAAGAAAACAAATTCAGATAAATGAACTCAAGACCCAAAGATCTTTGGGAAGTCTCACATGTGACTTTTATTATAAAGCTCAGACAATATTTATGGTTTTCAAACAAACTATTATGGTACACAACAAACGCAGGACCTGACCTCCAGGCATGCTATTTGACACAGCACACTCATTTGCACAGACTTCAACCTCCACTCCTGGCCATCTGATCTAGGCACAAGTCAGGTGAGCACCCACGGTCATCTGCTAGCTCTCGGGAAACTTGTGTGGGTCAGAACAGCAGAGTGGGTCTTATGATTACAAGTCTTGGAACAGCTCATTCTGTCAAATGTACCACCAACATTAACCAACTCTTAAAGACAACTCATATTACAAAATACTGGAAATAACAGTAAACCTGAAGAAAGCACTATTAGCAGTAGCTTCTGAAATACTGGGTTGCAAAGCCAGATTCTGTCTTGAAATGAGGCGAGAACTACACTAGTCACAGGACAAAGCTTATCACGGTTTGTTTGGTTTTTTTTTTTTTTTTAAGAAGAGAGTCACAGGAGACCCACACAGTGCTTTGAGTATCTCTGGGAAGGTGGATTTAGCAGTGAATTCAAATCCTAAGGAAGAGCAAGGCAACCAACTGTAAATGCAGGCTTCTAAGGCAACGCAGGTAAATCCAAAACACCTAGATGGAAATTACAGAAGAAAAAGGCCACTGTTCTCACCTTCTCTGACACATAAGCCACTACCAGTCCTATCTGGTCTTTTCTATTGCTACATCCCCACAACCTAATTTCAGTTGGGTTGACACAGCTGCCTGCTGGCCATGCAGGGAAGAGGATTAAAGAACTGAGCCAGGTTTTAATCTGGTAAGGAACAGAGAACAGGCGGAAAGAGAGGAGACAGAGGAAACTTACCTGTATCTTAAGTTTCACAGTCAGCTCCAACTGACCCAACTGCAAATTTCTACATAGAGAGGGGGTTCACATCTCTCTCAGGTTTGTTCAGCTCTAGAGCCCACACAGCCACAGACTAAACCAGACCAACCTGCTGACACAAACACAAACCTCTTTAGTTGTGGGATTTTTCTCCTAGTGTTAGTTTTCAGCCACATCAGTGAGCTGACCCATCTGATACCTCTAAGGCTGACAATGTGCATTGCAATGCTTCTGCAAAATAAAAATCTCTACCATCTACATCATCTCACCTGATGGCACAGGAAAAGGAACAGAACTTAGTTTCCACAAAAAGTGTCTGAGGGTAAGTTATTCCTGAGGGTTTTTTAATACAAGAGCATACCATACATTCTTAGAAGTTACGATGTCAAGTGTGAAAAGCTGACTGCAACCTCAATGCAAATTTTATGTTTGACTCAATGGAGCCAAAATCTTATTAAGTTTAAAATTAATATTTTTTTCCTGCTCTAATCCAGATGTGGACTGCAAAAATAACTTAAAAGTTTGCAGATGTATCCATGGGAGGTAAAGATAATCTTTATAAAGAATGGTCTCAATTACAGTGGTGTGAGCGGCCAGCAACTATTAAGAAGTCCCTAGAAATCCATGAAAACCCATCCAGTCTAGAGGCACTGCCTAAGCTATGAGAACATACTAAAATGCACACAGCATTAAAAAAAATGTGCTCCAGTGAAGACTTCTGCCTGCCTATTTGATTGTAGCACTAATTAAAGAAAAAAAAAATCCCAAAGCAAGCAATTAAATGTTAAGACTGCTTGCAAACCTGCACCAGACTTTTCAAAGGATTTCAGGTCCATAAAAGCCATAGTTTGAGTTGTAGATTTCACATCAAAACGAAGGCTATAAAGTCAGAGTCAGCCCATAGTCACCTTCACACATTTCTCTCCCAAATATGCTGAGCAGGTGTGGCAACAGGAAAGGAGGGAAAGCTTTATAAATGCGTTTCCCCCACCCGCCCAAAAAAAAAAGAGCAAAGCTTTAAAAAAAAAAAAAAAAAAAAAGATTTTACTCAAAGGAAGAAGTGAGATGTACATTATTATTGTTTCCCAAAATCAACCATCAAAGCCATTTTAGATTCAGGATCTAAAAATTCAAGTCTGATATAAATGCCTTAACTAGACTTACTGAAGAATAAGTTCTTAGTAGCACATCCAAGCTTCTTACAACACAGAAACCATCAGCTCGTTAAACACATGTCCCACGAGACACAAATAAAGAAGTTTCAGAATCGCTCAGTTCGGTCACATTTTTTGGCAGGGAACCCCCCCCCCCTTCAGCCCCCTTTAGGCTCATAGCAAAGAGCAGCTTTGGAAAGATTTCTCTATCTAAACACAGTGCCTGGACAGTACCAAAGACAGTCTGCTGTTGGGAAAAACTGAGAGGTATCTGTGTTTATTGTTGAGATAAACAAATTTTAGAGCATTTATTTGTTCTGTTCCAAGTATGTCCTGTGTTCAAATACCATCACCTTTATTATTTAGAAAAAAACCTAACGTGCATACACACATGAGCTTATGTTTAGCTGACCTGATATTCCTGGGGTCCCATTCTCTATTTTGAGATGCACTACTGGCATGACATAAAGAGGCTAAACAAGCATTAAATAAAGTTCTGTGATCAAGCCCCCTGGTATTGAAGCACTCTGCCAACCAGCATAGGCAGTAGGGACAGGAAGAGAAGCATGTCCAGGCTACAGTAATTACAGATAGCTAGATCAGGCTGAATTAAATGTGTCAACACACAAAACCACCACTGCCTTACATGTCAGAAGTAACTTTTTTTAAAACCATTTTAGCTAAATCAGCACAATCTGCTGCCAGTTTAATGTGCAGGTGCTCTGAATCTCTCCTGGGACTACACAGGAAACCTAAGCTTAGAATTCAAACCACAGATTCATGAGCATTTCTTTGCTCATACGGTTCAATCACCTGCACAGGCCCTGTGCTGCTCTCCTACCCTTGCTGAAAGTGCATAATGTGCCAGCAAGTCTGTGAGCCACATGGTGAACTGAATATCGCACCACTGATCCTGCTAAAAATAACTCCCCTGCCTTTTGGGGGGGCAGGGGGGACGACGACACTGCGTTATTGTGGTCCCACAGACAGTTGTGCTGACTTGCTGGAGGTAGGGTAGAACAAGTAATAGAGACTGCTGGAAGAAATGTTTCTGCAACGTTACCAGGCACTAAAAAGAGATGCTGTGAGAGAGTGAGACCCCCCCTCTGGAGGGTTTCTGTTTAAGAGCTGTCATCCTGGTCTGGCCAAAGGATCTAATGCGAGTTCCCCTGGAGTGGAAAGCAGCTGCCCCACTCCCTCCAAGTCTGAAGACAAAAGGCAACATACTTTCCTCTTCCAGCACTGTATCTTGCTTTTTTTCCTCTGTTTTACTCCAAGATCTGTCAAATCAAAGTTTCAGCTTTCTACCAAAGGCAGGCAGTGTTGCCTGACAACAATAAAATGCAAAGCAGCCCTTTATCTAATATATATATATTCTATTTCATTCTCCTTTTCAAACCTCTCATGCTCACACACATCGGCTTTAATCCTCACACTTCTCAGACGAACAGGGTCACTGGAACCAGTGTGGTAGCCTATCTGACTTTTAACAGGCTTTCAATGTGTTCAACTAATAACTGCAGAACAAGTCCATTAAAGAAACACCTAAGTCAAACACACCCTTAAGAATACACATGGCCTACTTTGATTTATTTTTTTTTTTCTTGATGTGCAATTCCAGTCCCAGTAGCCTTTTTTTAAAAAGTAATCCCTAAGAAGGGAGGCTGTACCTGAGCTGCAGAAGACAGAGAACACGGAAGAGCTTTGCCTGCTTTAAAGGCTGACGTAGTGGTTTCAGTGGTAGCTGAACAGACAAGTGTGTGCTGCTCCTCCTTAGACCCTCCTCTGCTCCCAGATGTGTAGTCTCCTTTCTGCCTACTTTCCCATGCTTGTCAGACCATTCCACAAACTAATCCAACTCCTTGACCAAGCGAAAACAACCCCATAGGAGGGTACAAAACGCTGCAGTGGACGGTAAGAGGTGGAGCTGACACTAGCAGTAAGAGGTAGGGACAGGATGCCATTCACTGAATCACAGGTGAAATTCACAGTCAGAAGTGAAAGAGAGAACAGCTCATCGTAACTGTTAGGTTACAGCTAAGGGGAGCTGTATTCTGTCCTGCTGCATCATGCAAACAGCTCTCCCACGGGCAAGGACAGAGAATTTCACTACAGAGTAAGACACCCTGCGTTTCTGCTGCGGCACTGATAATCCAGACAATGGCCTCTAGCACTTCTATCAGAATGTATGGCCCAATTTTACTAACACACATTCTTCTGCTATCACAACCTCACTGAGTACTAGGATGCTTCCATGACAAAGGAGTGATGGGTTTTTAAAGCACATTAATATCAACAGCTAGTCTCATGCAAAAGTAGTAACTACTTGTACTTCCAGAAAGCACAAATATTTGCACGGTGTGACCTCAGCTTCTAAGGTCTGATAAGTAACTAACAAATCAGTGTACATGTTTACACGAGACATTTTAGATATGTTAGGTAATGAGAGCAAACTCAAAGCCTGGATAAGGCCTGCTAAGATTGCTTGGATCTGCAACTACAAAATTCAGAATTTATCATCATGCTATCCAAAACTAAACACGTTCACTCAGCAAGAACTTGGGACTCATGAAAAATTATCAGAGTTGTGCTTTCCTAATTCACACTACAAAGCCTCCCTACGTAAATACAGTCGTATTTTACTTGTATCTTCTCATGAGCTTGTATTATTTAAAACATGTGGGACTTTCACACAGATGGAAAAAAAAAATAGGTCAGGCTTGAAACAAAAGCCAAGCCATTGCGTTTTATTAGCGGATTAAACATGCGGAACTGTAATTTTAAATTCCAAGTAAAGCAACCTAATGAAAACATTCTGAACACACAGATAAAAACTAATGCAAATTGTTGCAATCCTTAATTTCCATGTTGCCAAATGTCTTACTAAAAACAGAACCAATAAAAGAGTTTGTCAATTTGATTTAAAAATGCACAGAAAAGGACTATGTTGCTTAGCGATCATATGGAATCTGGTATATAAATCTAGGATTTTTCTAACATCAGCAGCCAATGTAACAGTCCAGCATGTCTGAAATACTATTAAATGATGAACATTTGCAAAATCTACTCCTTCATTTGCAAAGATCCTGCTTTTAAGCAAATTTATTCCTTTTCCGACACAGAATTTACATTACAAAACTCAGAAACATCTATTCATTTTCCTATTACCTTCTGCATAGCCACAATATTTACTACCAAAATATGTAAAGCCCAAATACAAGTAAGTGCACTAAATTTAATTTAGTTATTCAAGCTGAATGTCCTAAACATCATTTGATTGCTGCCACCTATTGTTGTTACAAACATGTTGCAAGGAGCCAACCCTTTTCCCCTTGTGCCTCAAACCAATACTACTACTCAGCTACCTTAAAAGCTTAGAAAGTTACTAACTCTTCACATACCGTGTGTTATGTAAAGAAAGGAAAGCAGGGGGAAAATGAAGACACTGTAAAAAGACTTTTTTTCTTTTGATTAATTCTGTTTGGTAATTCTACTGTAACTTCAAGTAAACGCAGGACACATACAATTTCTGGATGGAAATCAACCAAATCAAATCAGCAAAGAATAATTGCATCAGATACTAGGATCAAAGAGCCCTAAGAATGCCTGTTTCACAGACTACTAATTCAACAACTTTACTAGTTTATTTCAAAGCTTATTACTTCCAGCAGCATTATTACTACTTCTGTCTCTGCTGTTGCTAAATATGCAACTGATAAGTCTATTTGGGCATGATAGCTGCAGAAGGAATGAATAAAGTTTGAAAATTAAGATGAATAAATCTAAAAAGATTGGCCACAGGCAAGCCACTTCCTTCCCTGCTCCCTTTGAATTGATAAATGCTGGCAAATTCAACAAATACAAACAAACCAAACAAAAGAATACAAGTAAACAGAACAAAATACTTTATATATGGAAATACAGACATACACATGTGAGTGTATATATACATATATATTTTTTTATACATATAAAGGTGTATATACACACCAACTTCTCCATTAATCTAAGTTTTGGCTTTACACTCAGAAGTAATTCTGGAACAGTCATTTCTCACACAGTCCATTTAAAATGATAATTCTAGGTTGCCAAAGGCCACTTAATTCTGCCTCCTCCTAAATGTATACAGCTTCACAATGACATCATGTTCTGGCTCATCTAAAAGGTTGAAGAACAGGAAAAAGACACAAACTAATAAATCAGCCTAACAAAAGCTTTAGTCTGCAGAGCTTTAAGTATTGAAATGGAAACTTTGCCACTGAACATAAAATTCGGGAGGGTCATTATTTCAAAACCTTAATTCTCTGAGTATCATATAAATGAAAATTATTTCAAAAGACTTGGGAGGCCAAAGAAGACCTCACTCAAGTAGGCTGTGATTTCCCCTGTCAGCAGTCTTCATTCTTAAAGCCAAACACAAACCCAAGAACTAGCAAGTCATCTCATGAAGGTAAAATTTTGGTCTGTTTCAAATTGATAAGCCTCATCTCATTTGCTTTCTGCAACAGGATATTAAAGGTGTCCAAATAAAGATGTCCTAAAGACATCGAAATAAAGATAGAAGTTAACATTTGCAAATCAAAGAGCAGATCAGCCACTGGACCCAAAGGCACCTACATTAAGCTAACTCAATTGCCAGGTGCTGGCCATTCATGTAGTCCAGTGTAGGCACACACACCAGTTCTGCAATGAAAAGGAACTCGCACCACAGCCATGTGCAGGATGCTTTTGTTGAAGAACCAAACTACAAATCTAGAAGCCTAAATTTCAGGAGACATCTCTGAAAACATGGGCATAGGTGTCCAAACTGTTTTGTTATTAAAGAAACATACTGCATGTTTACAGCAATCATCTATGGGACCACTGCTTAAAAATACAATATTCAGACAGTTAAAGATTCTCAAGCAAGGGGAAAGTACAGATGTGACAGAGTCAATCACAAGGCTCAAAGAAGAAAATGGTGAATTCCTGCAAGGGGTGAATTACCACTTCTGGCTAGTCATTTGAACTCTCCAACTCAGGTTCTTTTACACACAAACATCAAATGCTAATTCCAATATTTGCTAATGGATCAAAGCATCACCTACTTCACACAGCTGTTCCTTTGCACCTTCACTTATTTTACAGCCTTTATCTATACACCAACGCTAACAATCCCTCATCAAAATCCTTTTAAAACTTCATTTGGCTTTGAACTGATAGATCCAATTATACCTAAGTGGCTAAAATGGAACCTGGCATGGGTCCACAGTTAGCAGTTCAATCTCCAGTGTGCAGCAAAACTGATGTGAAAAGGCATCTCAGAGAGCAACCTCAGATAGGAAAAGTGGAGGAAAATTATGGAGGATACAGAAGATCTTTAAACTAGCTGTCTCTGATTAAGGAGCTGTCAAAGTAGGGATGATACACTGAAGCAAAGGAGGGCATGCAGTAAAGGCTAGTTACAGTCAGAAACAGGGCTGTTGGGGAAATGGCCAAAGCTCGTTCCATTGATGCTGCTCGTCACAAATCACAACAGTGACCGAGATTAATATTACCACAAGGCGCCAAGCCACATCTTTCATTTAGGTTCAATGTCTGTCTTCTGTGTAATAAAGGCCTTCAAGATCAGCAATTAAGGTAGCTGTACCCCTAAATCCTGCCCCCCCCCCCACTTCAAGTCCCTTGCTTGCAGTCTCAGAGTAGTTACATATGACCTTTGAGCTGGCCACACAGGCTGCTGTTGCTAGAAGGAGAAAGCCCTCCCCTTCCTCCAGCTCTGCACATCCCTCATTTCAGCTGCAGCATGAGCACAGCAGCAAAATTATTCCTCCCGCCCTGAGTCACAACGAGGGGGAAGTTTGCAACAAGGACCAGGAACCTCCCTTTCCAGGAGCAGCTGGAATTGCTAGTTTGTACACCAGGAATGTTTTCCATTAGAATCACCAAATTTTGTTTCTGGATTTGGAAGACCAGAGCATACAGATGACTGAACTGCTTCACAGGTAAGGAAGCAGCCTCAGCATATGTGCAGGCTAACATTGGCGACCAGGCAGTCACTCAACAAGTCAGATGAGCTTGCATAGCCAAGTGAAAACTAACATGTTCATTTGCACCATCAGAGTCAGTTTTGGGTCAAAACAGGGAGCAGATCTGACTCCCAGTGTGGTACCCACTCACAAGGGCTGACAGAGGGGGCAAAAGCAGGACAGCATCAGTGTGGAAGGGAATGGATGACTATTCCTTTCAGCAGCTGTCCACAGTTAACTACCTTAAGCTTAACATGAAATTACATCTTAAATCCTGAGAGGTGGATCCAGGAAACCCCCATTCTCTGTCTGCCAAACTCAGCTCTTTTACATGCAATCAATATAAGGTTGAGATTTAGAGATACAGTGACGTACCCTGACTCTCTCTGTAAGTCAAAAAGGATCTAAAATCTACACCCTGTTCAGGCTCTGAAACACCTTCCTTACATTCTCCTCACCAATTTTCCCCTCACTTCTTAACCTAAAGAAACAGTAGTAAAGAAGCCAACAGCTCCAATGCTAAGGAACTCCAGGGTATGAGGAGTCAGCCCTGTTGACAGAGATGAAGAATTAACTATTGGCTAGAAATCTAGAAGCCAGTCTCACATGGGATACAAGCAGAGAGAGGAAGAAAAATGGGGAGGAGAAGACAAAACTTGCTGGGTTCCCTCAGGTAAAAGTTAATCCTGCAGTTCTACAGAAGATTAAGAAAAGGATGTTATGGAAAGCATCTGACAGTTCTGCCACTCCAAGAGCAAGTGAAATGAACCGTTCACCTTAAGTACATCTTCTGAAGGGGACCTGCCCACTTTTTGGACATGAAAGGATTTAATTACCCCAAGAAAAACAATTTGCAAAGACATCAACTCTGATTGAGGATGCAGACTACAGGAACCTCGGGAAGACTCTGAGAAAACAGCACTACACACTACCTCTACTTTTCTTCTGTTCCCAGGACACTCACTATCGACCACCATTAGAAAGGACAGGATGGGCCAGGCCTATCCCCACAGTCATTTACCCTACTAATGACACCACTGAGCAATCAAACAGACACCTCGTTATGCCTGTCCCCACGTGCTTGTGCTGTTTGGGCTGTTAAAGCTTTGCATCTGCTGTGAGCTGAGCTAACAGAACTGAAGTAGCTTGAGAGTCAGCCATGACTGCAAACATCTCCCAGCAATATTCCATGTTATGTTGTCATAATAAGCCTAACAAAAAACTGAGATGATGTCTCTCCTTGCAGACAGGGGAACAGCCCAACCCATTGTAGTTGTTATACATCACATTCCTCTTACTTTCTAATGCTTGCAAAGCCATGCTTCAGTTAGTGACCAGTCACTTTTTTTAACATTAGTTTATCACATCTTTATATAGCAGAACAGTACACTTGTGGCTATTAAAAGGAAAATACGTAATTCTGAAAAGGATGTCTATATGTTTACCCTGCCCACATGATTCAGAGTATGAAGTGAAAGAGCACACTCACTAACCAAGAAAATTCAGTGGGGATACCATTACTTTCCATGGTAAAGGGACAGGGGAAATGGGAGAGCTTGAAAACAACAAATAGCAGAGAAGTCCTGTTCTTACAGGGTATTTATCTCTTTAGGCACAAAGCTTAAAATAAGAGGTTGTAATGAAAATACTTCTCTACCATGACCAGACATCAATCTTCCCTTTGCTACCCTAAGACACTGTGCTATAGTTCAACATCCTGCTGCCAACTATCCTTCCACCTGCCCCCCATCCTCTTCTTTTCCCTCATACAGGTCCTGGTTACTATGAAGCAACTTCAAACAGACCCTAGCAGCCCAGCCCACTCTGACCACCTCCATCTATTGCTCTGATATCTTTTAACAGACAGCTTCCAAATCACACTCACATGAACACACACATTAAAATCCAAGATACAGCAGAGCACAAGGAGCCAAGTGTTAAAGTCAGCTCTTCATCTTTCAAGCACTGGTGGTTTTTGTACAAACCAGAGAGCAGAAAACCCACAAAATTTTAAAGTGTCTACTTCAGGAGCTGGCAGCAGAGAGGCAACAAGCCCTGTCTGACCAGAAATTACTCGAGCCACGTGGATGCCCTTGCACTGCTGCCAGCATGCTGCGTTCAAAGAGAGGTTATTAGCCAGATGCAGCATGTCTTTGGTACAACACTGCAGCTGAGGTGATAAATCCACAGCCCAGAACAATTCAAGTGGCTCTGCCAGGGTCAGCACAGGCCTGGCTGGATTTCCTGGCTTCTGCTCAGCATCAGCCCTCAGAGCCATCTCCTGTAGAGCTGCATCAAGATCTCTGCTCTGTAAATCCTCACGGTGGCTGTTCCGCAAGGATCAAGTCTCATGGCAAATACACCAAATCTGCTCACAGGCTTGACAGCACCTCAGCTAACCAGCCCTCCCAGAAACAATGCTGCTGGGAGCCCACTGTGGACAAACACTGGCTGTGCACAGAGCTTGCACGGGTGAGCAGGATTCATCAGCCTGACTTCAGAGAGAAGCTGGCCCTGGAAGCTTCACACCTGAGACAATGCACCTAAGCGAGTAAACTTGTCCAGAGCTGAACTTACACTTCTTTCACAGCACTGAGCTGCTCTTTCTAAGCCTCCATGGTACCGTTAACACATTCACCCCAATAAATCACCAAAGGATAATTGAGATTTACTCATGTTTGGGGAATACAACCCCCAGGTGGCAGCCAGAAACAGCAAACAAGCTGGAGAGTCTGAGAGACTCTCATCTTATAAACTAGAGACCAAAGAGTTCTTATCTGGACTTTTTCCTCCCCTGCATTTCATACGATTTGAGGCTCACTAAAATGTCCTAGGGATTCTCCCAACAGCACAGTTGTTATTCAAGTCATACTCTCTGGGTCATCCCTACTGCAGACACACCAAGGGCAGCACTGAAAATCAGTATGATGTGTCAACAAAGAGACAGCAACAAGGAAACCACCATGCAGGGACCAGCTGAGGGTCTTGTCCCATTCAATAACTATTTTCAAGTCACAGAAAGACAAGTCCTGTTTTAGAAGTCAGCAAAAAATTAAAGATCAGATTTAAAATTGACTCATTATTTAGATATTTCTGCTATCAAGGTATTACTGCTCATGCACCACACATACAGCCTCGAAATTACCTACCTCCTACCATTTTCAGATTCACCCTATTCTGGTGGAAATTAACAGACAGCTCAGATGGTTGAGTGTTTCTTTGCTATACAAGATGCTCAATTGCCATTTTAGGCTAGATACCTGCAATTCTGAGGTATGAACTTACTGTTTACAATGTCACCTTGCAGCTGAAGAATTTGTGGAACAGGCATTGTGAGAACAACTACATCAAACTGTTCCGGCGGTCCCATTTTCCTGGAGACTTCCCATTTCCCATCTCGGAGAGAGATGCAAGTTACATGCTGTTCATAGAAGACATCTGCACCTGCTTGGAAAAAGAAGTTAATACATGCAAGTGAATTCCACAGAAAAAATGCACAGTAGTTTCCCTTAGTAACTGGATGACTTGCAACCAGCAAAGCACACAGACAGTCTTAGGGCAAAGCTTCACAAATGGGGTCAAATCAATTTAACAGTTAGCATATGACATTAAAAGAGGGGATCCTCATCAGCTGAAAAGATCCCATCACTCCCATGTGCTAGGGCTGGTATTCATCTCACGCCTCTCTGACATGATTCAGCTCAGTAAACAGATGCAAAACTACCAGCTGCCCTCTTTGTCAGGTTAGTTGACTGTAGCTTTAGTGAGCTGAACCAATTCAGAGTGAAATCTGATAAGCACAGGAGGCAGCATAGGGTAAGCAATCAAATCACACCCCCAGGAACTGAAAAAGAGAGCGTTGCCCCTGTTAACATCTCTCATATATCAGAGGACAGGAATGTAGTTAATTATTTGCAAGATTAGGATCTAAAAAAAAGCTAATTAAAAAAAAAAAAGACAAAACCAATCACATGAAAGGAGCAAAGCTTGACTGCTCATAAAGCTAACATTTTTCAAACCAGAGTTAAATTAGTCACTAAACTGTACAAGTGGTTCTGCCACATTACAGCTAATGCAGTAGTTACACAGTTCAAGCTAGCACATGATCTTCTCCTTCAGTCTTTTCTAAAGCACTTGCAACACAGTAGGCTCACGTACTGCATAAGCACTCATTTCTTCGAAACACAGGATGTAGCTCACCACCGTGTTCCCAGTTGCTCGGTTAAACAGCACAGTTAACTTAAATACACACTTGTGAAAAAACACCCAAACACTCACTTCATTCAAGTTGCAACTCAAACCTCTTCTCAACCATGATCTCACTCCCACTAAATTATCTCTGTCCTAATTGTGTTAGGTCCAACTTTCATATGCTAAAGCCAACAGCATAAATATAAGCTTGGCCCCTGATCCTACAGATGTTATATTTTATACAGATTCCTATATGCCAGCAGTGCAGCTGAAGTCAGTGAAGCGCTTGCAGGACTTGGAAATTTATAGAGCTCGCAGACATGTTTATCCATCTAAGCAGCTTCAAGACATACATAAACAAACACGGAACTTGAACATTCTCATTGGAGATTTAAATTTGAAAGACAGTTGAAGAATGCTATCAAAACCACAATCATTAAAACTTTTCATTTCATACAAAGGCATCTAAAAAATTACCTGACTGTTTCAAGTAATACTTGACAACCGAGGACATGCCCTGGGGTGCCACATAATTGCATGAGCCTTCTTTCACTACCATTCCTTCAATGGGTGCAGTCAGCGGTTTCAAGATACCATGAGACAGAAGTTCCTCATAGAAGCTTAAAAGAAACAAATGACACAGAGATGAAAATACATTGCATGAAAACCAACGGCAGCTGTTATTATTTTTCACAATTAAAGTTAAGACCGGCCTAACTCTCGAATTTAGAGAGCAGTTTTTAACAACCTCATACAACCTGTGTTTCAAGCCAGGCTATGCCCAACCAGGAACCACAGCTATAGCTATCAAATGACAACTACCTTGCTGTTTTATTGGGGGCTGGCCTTTTACATGAGACCAAGGCTACCTACCATGCCCGTAACAGGAACTGTTAGCAGTTTGACCTGAAGGTTTCAGGACTAACTGTGGCAGGAACATACACGACAGTTACTTAAAGCTCTGAATATCAGTACAAACAGCATTACCATCACGCAGTGCAGGAAAGTTCCAGCAACTGGATGCAGATGCCCGAAGCACACCTGCCTTTTCCCCGATTTCCACATTAAATTTCGCATTTTTACATCGCTGTTACACCACCATCCCCTTCCCCAGACTACAGCAAACCACCCTGTTACCCAGCAGGCCCCACCAACGCGCCCCCCCCCCCGTCCCCGCAGTCAGCCACCGCTCTTCTTCAGGGCACAGGCGCCACATCCCCCCACAGACAAGCCACCTCACACTTTTTCTTTCATACCTAGCTTTCCTGGTACCCGCATAGCGCTTAGGCGACTCTGGGGCCTGTTAGCTCTTGAAAGAAGAGGTCTCTGTGGATTTAAGCAGCAGGGACGCACCTGCCCGCGCTTCCTACCGTGGGCTGATTCGCACCACGGGTGAAAAGCGCGGGGCCGGGACGCCGGGGGGCGGGGCAGGGCAGGGCAGGGCAGGCCGCTCGGCCACCGAACCCGCCCCGA
>NW_010972634.1:42470-52614 GCF_000737465.1 Haliaeetus leucocephalus | reverse complement strand
GCGCACCGACCCGTGCGCACGCGCGCGCGCGCGCGCGCGCGCACACGCTCCCCCTGCATGGGCACCCCGGGGGGTGCTGCCCTTGGCTCTCCTCCTCCTCCTCCTCCTCCTCCTCCTGCTCCCCCCCAAATTGCAGGAGGCTCCCGGTGGCCCCTGGCTCCTCTGTCAGCCCCAGCCCCGAGGGATGCGAGTGCCGGAGGGCTGGAGAGCGGGAAGCTGAGGCGGAGGTGGGCACAGCACCACGGGAACCACCGGGCGGGAAGGCCGGCGTGGAGCGTCGGCCTGCGATTTGCCATTTGGGAGGAGGGGTTTCGCGCCAAAGAGTTCTTCCACGCGCTGCCTTGGGCGAGCTGGTCCTTTCCAAATGTTGTGCCCGCTTGGAGACCTGCAAGAGCGTCTTGTCTATGCTCTTCGGATTGAACTGGAAGAACGTCAATATGGCGTGTGGGAATAAATCCGCAGAGGGCCCTCCGTGTCCTTCTGAAGGACAAAGCCTCGGCTACCCTGTTTTGTCAGGTAAAACCCGTTGTGCAGCGCGCTCGTTTCCTTTCGGGACCGAGTAGATGCGTAGGCGGCACGCTGCCCGGCAGGGACCTCAGTACAAAATATAATCCACTGGTTGCGGGTAAACCTTCCCAGCTACTTCCCTCTGCAAAACAGAGTACGGAGTATTTTAATGGCCCTTTGTGGTCAGTCTCTTGTGGTGGCTGCTGCAACGCATCAGTGGTATCTTCACTGGTTTTGTCTTCACCCCTTCATAAAATGCCCGGCAGCTTCTTAAGCTGCCTGTACATCATCAAGTAGAGTGGCCCCAAAGGAGTGGATCTGCAAAGAAGAACATTTGGAGCTGAGGACCCTCCATCCACAGCAGGCACATTTCAGGGGTCTTATTGCAGACTAGGGCCAGTCTCGCCCTGCAGCCCGAGTGCCCTTAGCTGTCAAGCTGCAGCAGAGATTCTCCTGGACAGCACCCAATGAAGCTTATTACCAGTTAAGCTGAGTATTTCTCCTTCTTCCCATTGTGGGCATGGGGAACAATCACTACCAGAGCCCCTCTGACACTGAAATTGTGCTGTGCTGTCCTCGTCCTCCCTTCCCTAGGCTAAATGTATGTTTCTTTGTAGATCACGGATTCAAATCCACGTAGTGGTAGGACAAGGGGTAACAGTTTTAAACTAGAAGAGGGTAGATTCAGGCTAGATATAAGGAAGAAATTTTTGACAATGAGGGCAGTGAAACACTGGCACAGGCTGCCCAGAGAGGTGGTAGATGCCCCATCCCTGGAAGCGTTCAAAGTCAGGTTGGATGGGGCTCTGAGCAACCCGATCTAGTTGAAGATGTCCCTGATCATTGCAGGGGGGTTGGACTACATGAGCTTTAAAGGTCTCTTCCACCCCAAACTATTCTATGATTCTGTGAAATAGCCTCTTCTTGATCTGTCCTGGATCCTCACCAGTTCATGCATCTTCTCTGGAGTGTGTGCCACAGGCTGTATGCAGAGCACATCTTCTTCCTAGTGTGGCACTCCTGCTCAGAGACCCCAGAACAACTTTCTTGGGTTTGTAGCAAGAACACTCACTCCAATTTCTGAAGTGCTGTTGCTCAGCAGTGTTAGTCCTCGTACTGTATATGTCCACTGGTTTTTCTTTTCTATGTATAATTTTTTATAAGATTCTTTACTGGACTTCAGGTTATCTGGTGAGTGACAAAGGGCAAAACTAGGGGCAATGAGCACAAATTACAGCCCAGGGTGATCCGGTTGGAGGTGGGCAATCCTTCTTCCCCCAGAGTGGGGAGCAGCTCTGGGACAGGTCCCCAGGGATTTTGGGGGGGGGTCTCCATCCTGGGGGAGGGTTCAGGTCCTGGTGGGGCCAAGCCATGGCCACCCTGACCTTGTATTGCTGATAGTCCTGCTTCAGTTAGACTAGAGATATTCAGAGGCTCCTTCCAACCAACACATCTTTTATTGTATAATTTCCGGCCAATTCTTCAGTCTACAAGGAATATTTTGAGTTCTAATCCCATTTTCTAGAACATTTTCATTTCCTCCCATCCTGGTGTTATCCACAAACCATACAAACATAATCTCTGTTCATTTATCCAAATTAATGACAATTATTAGTTATACTGGGACTATGGCAGATCTGTGAGATACAGTTGAAAAATCTTGCCAGTTCAATGATGAAAGCCAACTCTTGAGTTTCCTCTTTTAAACTGATTGCACTCCCACAGAACTGTGATTTGATTTAGACCATTTTGTTTCTGAATTTGCTGCAGGGAGTTCAAAGTGGTGCACTGAGAGCTTATGATGTATAAGAGTCTTCGCTATAGACAGGTAAGCTCCTTCTAATGGCCACGGTCGTGGTATCCCCTTTCACTTACATGTTCTGTTCCCATTCATGCTTGCTTGCATTAGTCTGGTGTCATTCCTTTGAATTGATTGTCCTCTCTTCACAAATCGGGCATGCAAGTAGCAAGTCAGCAGGACCTCCACTTAGAACAACAGTATTTTCTATTCTAAACTCTATTTTACAAATACTTTCTAAATGGAATAAAGTATTAGAGGCTTTCCATTTATCCAGTGTTTTTGTTAGAGTCCATAATCTGACATAGAAAAGCAACAATAATGGCTGCGTGACCAGTTACTATCCGAAACCTATAAAACTGAAGTCTTCATGCTGGTTGTAAATTGTCTAGCCATGATGGAAAGCAAGGTGCTAAGCCCTTCTGCCACCCAGACCTAACATTGCAAGCTGAATGGTGAGCAGTTAACTTTACATCCCTTGGGAGCTTGGGCAATTCTTGTTCTATGGCAAGAAGAGTACCAGAGACATAGAAAAAAGCTTCTTTCTTCCTTAAGCAAGAAAAATCAAATTGTTCAGAAAGTGGCATGCTTTTTACTGGAATAATTACACTGCAGGTAAGGAGATATGATGCTGACAAATCACCTCATGGCAAGTCCTCATGGTGTTGAGCTAAAGCAACCCTCCAGATGTGTCTTATTTTCAAGAACTTGCTTCCAAACACTTTCATGCTGATAAGAAGCTGAAGGAAAGGCTAGTGCTTGCATGAAGTGTAACCACAAACCACACAGCGTCTTTTAATAGAACTTCTTTCTAGAAGAAAATCTTTCCAGGTTTCGGGTTTTTTTCTCAATTCCCAAAGAATAGCACTTGCTCTCGCACGACATCTATTTTATTGCATTGCAGCAATGGCTCTTCTTTGTAAACCCCTGGTTTTCCATCCCTTTAGATCGGTCTGCCGCTCTACAGCGTGAAGGACATGAAAGTGCCAATGGCCATCTGGAGTGGTGGAGTGGACTGCCTGGCTGATCCCTGGGACATTGCCCTCCTGCTCGCCGAGGTCCACTACAAGGTGATTCCCCAGTGGAACCACCTGGATTTCCTACCAGGGCTCGATGCAGCCGAGGTTTTGTACCAAGAAATCGTCAACATGATGAAGAAGCATCTGTAAAGCTGCTGTTTTGATTTGATACGGTTTTTTTATTTTGATATGGTGGTTTTTTTAATGTTATGTAAGATTAATGCTATCTTTAAAGGATTTTGAAATTTGTCATCTGAATGTAGTTGATTAAAATATTCTGCTTTTAACTAGAGCATAGGTGGGGTGGGGAGAGGAGTCTTTATGGTGTTCCTGACTGGCACTTCATTTCCTTTCTTTTTCCTTTTTATCTCCTTTTTTTTAAATCTTTTTTTTCTGGTTTGTTTGGTTCCCCCCCCCTCTTTTTTCTTATATCAGCTATGTATATTTGCAAAGTACAGGAAACATAGATGAGGAAACTGGGGTTTCAGACATTTCGTTTAGACTAATGTCATAGTGATCTGTTCTCTGAGACACAATGGATCCTGTGTAACCTTTCCCATGTGGTCAGCTTTAAAGTGCCTGCAATTCCTCTGAGACGTGGGGGTCTGGATCCCCTTGTCACTCAGTTGATTCCTAGCTTCATCAGGGACACAAAATTCACTGTTGCTGTCTCAGAGCTGGCACTGTTACCCGTGGCCCTTTAAAACTACCAATGTGGATCAGAAAGAGATCTAACAGGTCTGTGGTGAAAAACCACAGCAGAAATACATCTCCTTAGGGGAAATACAGTACTAGTGGTTTTGAAATTCAATAAAAATTGAAAATAATCACATTTTTAATGCATCTTTTTTCTTTCAACAACCGAGACACCAAAAAGGAAGAATTGAGAAAGAAATAAATCCTGAAAAGCAATTACAAGAAAGACAGTCTAGCATGTGAGTCTGATACGCAATGTGCAAAATCCAAATAAAAAAGGGGCTTAGGGAATGTACGAACTGCCTACGTCTTAGGGTTTAGCTGAGATGTTTTGGTAATACGATTGAGTCATTCGTGTTGCATATTTCTGAATAAAGTGCTTTCTTCAAATCCAGTGTTTATACACGTGACCAAGCAGTGCTGCAAACATCATCCCTGGTAGTGCAGCATTTATGCAGCAGACCAGCTATGCAGGTAGCTGCCAACCACAGAGGGTTCAGTCTACGTTTGGCTGAATATTATTATCAATACCAGTACTTCACAAAGAAATAAGATGAAGTCTGGCTACTTTAAGAAGTAAGACTTCTACATATTTGTGTCTTTACAGGTTAGGGACAAATTGTGTTACATCTTGCCAGGTTCTGAGCATTTGCTCTGAACAAAACTACAGCAGCATTTCTTCGCTTGGGCAAACATATGAGAACATGTTTCTTCATCCCAGGCTTCCTACATACAAGGAAAATAGAGACTGAACCATTATACCTGAGTTCACATGAAACAAAATATACAGATCCTCTCTAAAATCCAACTCTGTACATTGACCTTTAGTTAGAAACAGAAGAAGAGTTGGCTTGAATTTCAATGCTAAACATGGGGACATCTATTTTTCCTGTTTTTATCAATATTTTAGACTAACCAGGGCATGTGGACCAAAGGAAAACAGGTCACAGAGTTATTCCTTGTCTTAAACAGGCCCATCTGCTTTCTGCCATGAGAAAGAAGCCTGCTCATCCCATGCAGCACCAGAATGCTCTCTAGCTAGCACGTTGGCTAGCTGTTGTTTAAAAATAGCTATTTTTCCTGTGCTGTAGTATAGGAAGTTTTTAAACCTTCAATGCAGAAAGACATCACCCTTCAACCTAGCTGATCACCCCCAGTACAGCACCTCTTATGATAGATTGCGGGTCTTTGCATGCATTTCACCTGAACAAGAGAGAGAAGAGGGTCTGTCATGGTGTGGAAAGCTCCTTGAGGAAGGTTGTAGTTCCCTTTCAGGGGAACTTGAAAATTTCTTTCTGACTTTTGTTCAAGCCAGTTCCTTTTGGAATGTATGTGAGCTGTATTATTTTTGGTTGCACTTGCAGATCTGGCCATTTCATTTACCCTGAGTGGTTAGGAGGTCTCACTTCTTCCTTCAGTTCAACATGCGTCCGTAGACCAACTGAATGGGTGGAAAGCCCCATGTGCTGCACCATGCAGCATCTCTTGCATCACGGCATTTACAGAAAAAGCAGTGATCTCAGAGATGCCATGGTGTGTTGACAACTTTTTCTTTAGCCTGAAGGAAGAACAGTTATTTTATAACAACATCCTTGTTTCTGCCAGTCAAAATTCTGAGTCTCATCAGAAAAACTTGATGTTAATGATGTGACCATCAGAAGAATCAGCGTGTTTCAGGGAGGAAGAATCTAGTTGTGAGGTGAAGCAACGTTTCAAGGAGAAATTATTCAATGTTGTGCACTGGGGTACTGCCAAATTTTCAGTCTGTCATGCTTCCTTTAAAATTTCCTGGGAGATCTGCATCACCTAGAAGTACCCATGAAAGGCAAAGTAGATTGATGAGAGATGGGGGGAAACACAGGAAACAATTTTGAGTGGAGAACAGTCCTTCCAAATGCTGTTGTGGGTTATTTTTTATAACAGAATTTGTTACTAGAATTTGCTTGGTAGAATTGAATGGCAGTGATTCCTCTCTGATGCTGGATGTCCTTGTGCTGACCTTGCTGACCACTGTAGGATGCTACTCTTGGGCCAGCTGAAACACTCATCTTACCCCATAGCGTGCCTCCAGTAGAGAAGAACAAGTCAGTCAGGACTCTTCCTGCAAAAAATCTCCCATCCTCCCAAGCCAACCATGATACTGTTGAATGCTCCGTGATGGGTATTGCAAGTCTTTGCCAACTTGCTTTATCAATCCATGTAAACTTTTGGCATCTGCAGCATCCTTCAGTGAGAAGCTTCACGGAGTGACTCCTAGTGAAAACACAAGAGCACACCATGGCACAGTGGTGATGCTCTGTGTTTGTTCTTCCGCTGCTTTCTTCATAGGTCCTGTCCTAAGCCTTTCTTTGAAGAACAAAGTCAGCAAGCAGAAATGAAAATTTAATGAAAGTTATTTATGAAGAGAAGCTTGCATTCATTACAGTTTCCTGGTATATCACGAAGCCACGTTGTCATCATTAATTAATGATTTAATTCTTCACACACACCTCCCGCCCCATTTTCTTCCTAAATATGTTGCTTCTGCTTCTGCCTCATTCCAATAAGCTTTCTGTAAAATTGTCTTTTGAGATAATGCTCTTTACCTAATCAGGTTTTTCAGTTTGTTCAAGACAGTCTGTTTCCAGTAAA
This sequence comes from Haliaeetus leucocephalus, assembly GCF_000737465.1. Taxonomy (NCBI): domain Eukaryota; kingdom Metazoa; phylum Chordata; class Aves; order Accipitriformes; family Accipitridae; genus Haliaeetus; species Haliaeetus leucocephalus. The sequence continues at coordinate 45,963 of NW_010972634.1, read as the reverse complement.
CACTTTTGTCTCTTCTAAAAAAAAAAGACTTGTAAATTTTATCGGATGATCAGATTATCGGATTAGGCAATTGTTTGCTTTTCTATCTTTAAGAAAGTCTCTAAGCATCTTTCTGTAGTACAAATTCTTGCTTAAGTTAATCCTGTTTAAACACATCTTTTTTTTTTTTTAATTCTCTCTCCAGTTCTACAGAAGCAATTTGCCCAAAGCAAAAAAATGCAGCTTCACTTGGTATTTTGCCATAGGTACTAAAGGGCTTTTTTTCCCTGATTGCTTTGTCTCCTTTGTTGTGCCTAAGCATTTTCTTTCTCTTTTAAAACCCTGAAACAAAGCCGTGACCCAAATCCTCACTGAAATGAAAATAAATCAGCTCCCAGCAGCAGGAGATGTTTGCAGATGAGTCACATGGCATGTGGCTGGCACTGGCAGGTGTATAAAAATAAATAAATGAACAAACCCCAAATCCTTCCCCGGGGGCAGCAGCTCTACAGAAGGGACCAGAAACCCCCAGGCGCAGCCCCTCAGCCAGGAGTCTGGGATGCCCCAACTCGCCTGGGCCTGTGGTGTCCCCTGCCTCTGCTCCCAGTGGGCTGTGGTGGTGGACACCCGGGGAGCTGGGAAACACAGCACAGACCAGAAATCATGAACGTGCCAATTACCAGCCTGAGGTGATTTTTCTACACACTGATGCTGTTTTCCATCAGTGCTTTTACCCAGATGCTGCCTGGCAGTCAGGTAGTCCTGCCTCAGCTAGATGAGGCCATGGCTGGTCCACAGACCCCAGGACCTCTTCCCACCACCGCTGCTGTGATGGGCTTCAGGACACCCCGAAGGCTGCAACCCTGTTCCTCACCAGCTGCCCAGTCTGGTCTGCTGTCCCTTGCTGGAACCACTGGGATGGCAACTGGGTCCTTGGTGTAAATCAGCACTGCTGTGAGGCCACCACTCTATGGGAAGAGAAGACCTCTGTTATTGCATGCTGGTTTGGTGGGAAAAGGTAATTGAAGCTGACAAGGCTGCATGCCAGACTCCACCACCTGCTGAGTCAGCAGATTGTCTCTTGGCTGACAGATGAACACGTGTCCCTAAATAAAAGGATGTCAAAGAGGCTTTTGCCACAGGGCTCGCAAGCTCCTGGAAGAGCAAGTCCCAGCTGGCCAGCCTGAGGAGGAGCCGAGCTACTGCAGCACCAGCTGAAATCCTGAGGTCGCCCGGGGAGCAGTGGAGGGTTGTGAAGGGCTGTGAAGGCAGAGGGAGAGAGCCACGAGTGTCATCAGAGGGACAGTCTCAGCACAGGTCTCTTGTCAATGCCAGCTGGTGAGGTGGTCAGGGTGGTCCTGGCCCGATTGTCCTGGCCCCACAGGTCTCCCTTTCTCTCTGCCCAGCAAGGAGAAATTGGATGGATGCCGGGGGCAGCTTTCCAGTGCCTGGAGGCGCCCGGTGAGCTTGGGTCCTTGCATTGCTCTTTGCCACTTGCTTCCCCATCAGTCATCCTGGAGGACAGGTCACGCTAACCCTGTCACCAAAGGACACCCATCTTCGTCTTAACCCACAAGTGCTGCCACTTGTTCCACCCTGCAATGCCTCCAACAAAGGTTTGGGAGAACAGTAGTCTGCTTCCATGTTAAACACCGTGTCATGTCCCCAGAGCCTGCCCAGGTTGTCCTCTTGGCATCTCCTCGGGGAGCAGAAGCAATACTACTTCTTGCTGTCCTCCTCCTCCCAGGAGCCACCAGCTCTGACCCAAGACACACGCAGGGATTAAGACAGGCTGTGAAATCTTACACAAACCAGTTGGTCTTGTTCACGCACCAGCGGGTTTACCAGCCAACACCCTCTTCATTAAACAGTTTTGGTGAAGAGTGGCACCTGGACCAGCGGGCATGGTGCCTCCCAGGGCGCAGCCGCAGGCCACGGGGCAGGGTGCTGTCACTGCTGGGATGAGGACACCGTGACGGATGGAGAAGGAGCCCCAGGGCCAGGCAGCATGGGGCCATCACACCCTCTCTGAGGGCACGCAGCAGGTAATTCAGTGGTTTCATGCAAAAGGCAACATAGAGGCACCTATTTTCAGAAACAAGATTCCTAGTGCTAAACATGCATTTTAGCCAAAGGTCACGGCATACCCAAACCAGAAATTAAAGAGGAACAAAGGCGCTCTTGTGCCTGCTCCGCCTTTTGTGCACTGAAATTATATCCATGTCAGGAATGAAACAGCCAGAAGGCAAAAGGCAGCATTGAGGTCTGAAGACTGCCAGGGGAGAGAGAAAATCACAAGCGTTATGAGACGTCAAACCTCAGCCCTTTTGGTTTCTTTCTGCCACTGGAGGATGTCAGGGGTATCACGATTCAGACAAGGGGATCATGCCAGGCACAACACGAATTTCACAGTTAATATTTCCTCTTACTTCTCCTCTACTCATGTCTTCCCTTATGTCTTCTGACCAGTTCCCAGCCTTCTGCTCCTTCACCAGGGATTGTTCCAGTCTCTAGGATTTCATTTCTGATTTTTTTTTAACAGCTATGAACAGAAGTGGTACCTGGCTATTTTTTGATTTATTCATTTTTACCATAGACAGAACATGCACTTGAGAAAGCAGATATTTGCAGGCGTTAAATACGTTTGTATTTCCACTTTCTTATTCAGAAACGCCAAAGAAGTTGGGGGGGAAAAAAATGTGTCTGGAAATGATGTCCCAGTATTGACAAGATATATTGGGAAGAACCAGACAACAGCTGGAGGAAGGAGAGAAATGAGAAGGAGGGAAACTGGTAATCCATCCCATTGCTGCTGTGATTTCTATATCCCCCCAAATTTCTCATGGCCTGGAAAACTAGCCTTTTCGGGAAGGCCTAGAAATCTCTGACTTTATGGCCAATGTTTTTTCCTTACCTCCCTTACAGCAAGTACTTTAGAGATATGAGTGCACAGGTAAATCACCTCTTCTCAGATATAGCCACCAGGGCAAGTCTTGGTTGCCAGATAATTTAAAGTATATGGACTGAGGCAGCATTTCCTTGCTGTACCTTATTGCATACAGATGCAATAAACTTTCCCTGGAAACATTTTGGGCAAGAAAAAGAAATGAACCATACTTTGGAACGTTCACCCAAGGAGCCCTTAGAGGCTTCAGTATTTTTAATTGGTCAAAGTAGATTGATGGAGAAATTGAGGAAGATACTGCTCTTCTCATGAGCACCCAGCACTCTGAAATAATGAGAAGTGTCTTGTGCCACAGAATCATTTTGCCACAAAAGAAGAGCTAGGCCTGGGCAAAACTGGGTAAAACAGGTGGTGGTCCGAAGACAGGTCCGTCTGCAGACAAGAGCCTGAGTGTAAATCCCTTTAAAATCACACCGGTTAAAAGATAAGTGAAATCTTTGTTCAGGCAAATGAGATGTCCGTCACAATAACATGTCAAGTGATGGTGAAGAGCTTCCCCTTGAGATGGAGGTAGCTTCAGTAACACCTGAGGGATACATACTCCCCTGC
>NW_010972634.1:41331-41590 GCF_000737465.1 Haliaeetus leucocephalus | reverse complement strand
TGCGTGGTGCTTAGTTGCTGGCTGGGGTTAAACCACGACAGTCCATTTTGGCTCCCATCGTGGGACTTGGAGGGGTGAGATAATGACAAACCTGACCAGAGCTTGTTAAAACAAATTTGTTATAAGCATTCATTATATTCGTCTAATAGTCGCTGGTCATTATGTTGATTTATGTGTTCTTAGAGTTGTTGCTCTGGTTTTTAAAGCTCTCTAATGTATCACCTCGCTTGCTGTATGTAGTCCCTCTTTTGCTGCTTAT
>NW_010972634.1:40817-41047 GCF_000737465.1 Haliaeetus leucocephalus | reverse complement strand
ACTTGTGCCCAGTGTTACTCTGTCCTAGGTGCAGAATCCAGCATTTTGTCTTGTTATATTTCGTGCCATTGACGATTGCCCAGTGCTCCAATCTATCTAGATTCCTCTGCAAGGCCTCCTGTCCCTCAAGAGAGTCAACAGCACTTCCCAGTTTGGTATCATCAGCAAACTTGCTAATGGTGCATTCAACTCCTGCATCCAGATCACTGATCAATATATTGAACAGAACT
>NW_010972634.1:21779-36003 GCF_000737465.1 Haliaeetus leucocephalus | reverse complement strand
GATGGAGGTAACTGAAAATTGAGTGGGTGCAGACACCCAGCAGAGAAAGTCACCTCTTACTGTGGTCCAGATGGGCAACCTTTGTGCTCAGTAAGAAAAGACACGTCCTCCCATCAAAGCTGCACGCAATGGCTGGTGAGACCTTCTTCCCTCCCTGGGGATGGATTTCTTTTTTATTTTTAAAAGCACCCCCAGCAGTCATTATGGGGACTGGGAGGTTTTGCATTTCCAGGCAGTGGCCTGTTACACCCTGGGAGGCAACAAGAAGAGCCAAACAGAGCTGGGTGGTTTCCCCACAGGAGTTTGCTGGGATGAGCTGGGCTGGCGCCATGCACCCTGCTGTGCCCCAGGCACCCCACAGCACCCTGAGCACCAACACCAGCCCCGTGCACCCTGCTGAGCTCCATGTACCCACGCCAGCCCCAGGCAGCAACACCGGCCCCGTACACTCACACCAGCCCCGGGCACCAATGCCAACCCCAGGGCAGGTGGACACTGGTCCAGAGGCTGCATGTCCTCCAGTTCACGGAGGCCACGAGTGACGTCAGATGAAGCTGTGCCATATCGAGTGGAAATAACCAATTTGTTACAGCTCTCAACTCTTCCGTAGCACCACAAAAATATTCCCTAGTGAGCCTGGGTAGGATGGGTGTCTCCTTTCAGAGCAGACTTGAGCCCTCAGGTAAATTACCTGTTCACAGGAGAAAGGATTAGAGGGAGTGGCAACCCATGACGCTCCCAAATGCACAGAGCAGAAAGAATAATAGCCCAATGCGTGGTGAGTAAGAGCAGTGTGCTCAGGCAGGGAGGACCTCCTGCTTGGCAGACGTCAGGAAGAAAGGCACCCACACCTCTTCTGCTGCAGCCACCGGACTGCCACAGGTAATCCTTTCTCCTTGGGTGCCTCTGCCTTTGCACAGGCTGCCAGCGAGGGACCATCCCTGGGGACAGCTGAGGAGAGCCGTAGGTAGTTGAAGAGCCCCATGGATAGGACGGCGGAGCTTCCCTGGGGGTCCTGGGTCGGAAGGAAAGTAGTTTCTGCTCACAGGAGGGGCGGTGGGAACACGCGGGGGTCAGGACCGTGCTGCTGGTGGAAGAGGTTTCACGCTGCTGCACCTCTCGGAGGTGACCATGAGCTCTCACAGTCTGGTGAGCTCAGGGATCCTTCACAGAAGGAATATTTTAGCAGGTTGGCTGTTAGGAGGAAAGGGCCATCCCGGGCAAGGCTCTTCCCTTGAATTTGCATGCTATTCTCGTGACGTTACACCTCAAAAATGCTTTCTGTCTCTCCTTGCTGTTCTGAAAGGCTGTCTTAAAAGTAATGAGACCAAAGTCTCCTGGGGCCGGGCAGCTGCAGAAGGGCTGTGGTGAGTGGATGTGGCTGCCACCCTCGCTGTGTCTCCCACATCTGCCCACGCATCCCAGAGACCCACATGCTCCTCAGGACCATCCCGGGAATGATCCCTCAACCGCCTTCCCCTAGGGAAGGAGAGCCCTGCTGCACAGCAGGGATGTCAGCAATGACAGGCAATGCAACGGAGGGGTCTCAGCCCCGAATTGTGGCCCCGGGGGGGTCGGGATGGAGGTGAAAAACCCTTCCTTGCCCAGAGTGGGAAGCAGCCATAGGAGGTGGGGTGTCACTGCTCTGGGTGGGAGGAGGGCTCAGGGTTCTGCTGAGCCGAGCCACAGCCACCCTGACCTCATGCTGTGAGCAGGAGGGTGGACAAAGGGTGTCCCAAGGTCCCTTCCAGCAGAGCAGCTGTGCCTGTGTGATACTCCACGGATCTGCTCCAGGGACAGCAGAGGGAGCAGACGGCCTTCTCCCCAGCTGCAAAACCACCTCCTGCAGCATGGGAAGCGGGTTCCTCCAGCAGAAGAGAGAAAGGATGATGAAGGTTAGGTGGGAAATGACAGAAACCTGCTTGCAGTTCTCCTTTCTTTCCCCAGAAAGATATTTTGCAGGGAAGCAATGAGGTGGATGCAAGATACCTGGAGCTGGCATCCGGCCATGGTTGCTGCTTCCCACACAGCCCAGCACAGGCACATGCATTCGGTAGGATTTGGCAGGGGTCCTTGCTGGGGGCTCCACACAATTTAACTGTTTAAGCACGACACGCAAGAGCTGAGGCAATATTTCTGTTGCAGATTTGTTGTCTCTAACAAATAAAATGATAGTAAAATGGTTTGTGGTAGGAACACACCAAAACAGATACTTTAAAATCCTTCCCAGGAAGAACAGCGAGTCTCCTGGGACAGTATTTCACTCCGGTTTGCAAAAACAGCTCAGGTGTGTCCCAGGGTCTCTTTCAGCCATAAGGAGAGCCCAACCAAATCACATCATTTCATATTAAGAACAAAACCCTCCATGGTCCTGCAACTTAAAATTGGGTGGTTTACTCCAGATTAGTTCAGTTATCAGTTCAACCAAATAATCTGTTCTTCTGACCATCCAAGCCATTGTCTTAAATGAATATGCTATAATTGTGGTGGGTTGACCCTGGGTGGATGCCAGGTGCCCACCAAAGCCGTTCTATCACTCCCCTGCCTCAGCTGGACAGGGGAGAGAAAATGTAACAAAAAGCTTGTGGGTCGAGATTAAGGACAAAGAGAGATCAGATCATTTACCAATTACCATCATGGGCAAAACAGGCTCAACTGGGGGAAAATGAATTTAATTTGTTACTGATCAAATCAGAGTAGGCTGATGAGAAATAAAAAACAAATCTTCAAACACCTTCCCCCTACCCCTCCCTCCTTCCCAGGCTCAACTCCACTCCTGATTTCTCGACCTCCTCCCCACCAGTAGCACACAGGGGCAGGGACAGGGAATGGGAATTGGGGTCAGTTCATTACACGTTGTCTCTGCCATTCCTTCCTCTTCAGGGGCAGGACTCCTCACACTCCTCCCCTCCTCCACAAACTTCTCCAATGTGAGTCCTTCCCACGGGCTGCAGTTCTTCACAAACTTCTCCAGCATGGGTCCCTTCTACGGGCTGCAGTCCTTCAGGCACAGACTGCTCCAGCATGGGTCCCCCACGGGGTCACAAGTCCTGCCAGAAAATCTGCTCCAGCATGGGGTCCTCTCTCCACAGATCTGCAGGTCGTGCCAGGAGCCTGCTCCAGTGTGGGCTTCCCACGGGTCACAGCCTCCTTCAGGCACCCACCTCCCCGGGCTGCAGGTGGAGATCTGTTCCCCCGTGGACCTCCCTGGGCTGCAGGGGGACAGCCTGCCTCACCATGGTCTTCCCCACGGGCTGCAGGGGAATCTCTGCTCTGGTGCCTGGAGCACCTCCTGCCCCTCCTTCTTCACTGACCTGGGTGTCCGCAGGGCTGTTTCTCTTACATGTTCTCACTCCTCTCTCTGGCTGCAGTTTCTGTGCCGCAGCAACTTTTTTTTCCCTTCTTAAATGCGTTATCCCAGAGGTGCTGCCACCTTTGCCAGTGGGCTCGGTCTTGGCCAGCAGTGGGTCTGTCTTGGAGCTGGATGGCGCTGGCTCTGTTGGACACAGGGGAAGCTTCTAGCAGCTTCTCACAGAAGCCACCCCTGTAGCCCTCCTACTTCCAAAACCTGGCCACACAAACCCAATACAATAATCATCCCCTTGAAGACCAGATTTGCCTGGGAGAGTATAGCTATATAGATACACATGCATTCTTCTGCATACAAGGATCTAATGGAGAATGTGTGATTAAAATCTAATGGAGTTTGGACTCTGGCATTGTTCAAGATCAGGAAAATGAGCAATTTCTAGAACCAATTAGAGGATTTCAATTTTATAATTATTTCACCTGTTGAGTGGTCAGATTGATGTACTAACAGAAGTGTCATGCAGGCCAAGAGAAGTGTGTGCAATCCCTGGCTTCTCTGTCAGTTCCATCAATGTCTCTCACACTCATCATGTTGACAATGTTTTGCAGGGCACCATGATGTGGCTGTTCATAACCATTGCTTATTTAATGTGCATCAGTGAAAAGTCAGATGCGAGCCCCGAGGCATCCATGGATGTTGTAAGTCCTGACTTCTCTCCTGTCTTTTCCTGATTGGGCATGCAGGCTACCTATGCTGCCATAGTCTGGGCAGGACCCATGGTCTCTGTGTGTGTATCTTATCTTCACCAGGGTTTGGTACCAGGGTTTTATCAGAGCTTTCCTCTCCCTGTGCTTAGGTACACAGAGATTTATGGCAGACATTTATGGGGGAGTTCAGTCCAAGTTGACCGATTTGGTCAACGCAGCTGCCTCAGGCTTGGAGCTTCACTGTTATTGCTGCCCTGCTCTTCACAAACATTGATTGCAACATGAAAAGTGATAATGGGTCTTTCTTTACCAGACCTGCTCAGGGAGTGAGGGAAACTCACACCTGCCAAAAATTTTAGCTGAAGTCATGACATCACCACAGCATTGGTGAAAGGGACATTGGGAGGTCCCTACTCCACCCTCCCACTGGCAGCAGGAGTCACCACCACCTGCTCAGGGCAGCCACTGTTGGCTTTGCCTAGCTAGTCTTCCTGACACCCACCGGGATGGAGACCCCCACCTCCATGGGGACCTGTCCCACGCTGTCCTTCCCTTCCCACAGGGTGAAATCATCCACTACCATGGGTACCCCTACGAGGAGCATGAAGTGGTGACAGACGATGGCTATTACCTCACCATGCAGAGGATTCCTCATGGCAAAGACAACCCAAGAAGCATGAGCACCTCCCATGAAGCAGAGGTACAGTGCTGCAGCATGTTCTGCCCCTGTAAGTGCCATGAGAAGATCTACCTGGTCCAGGGACCCAGAAAGCTTTGTTGGGCTGGAGTAGGCCATGGTCAGGGCTGCCTCGTCATGGGCTGGGTCCTCAAGGAGACAACATTCCTTGGAGGATTAGCCTCGGGAGCAGAAGAAATGCAGGTGCCAACCATGCCGACTTTCTTGTTCTGAGAGGATCTGCTCCAAAGAGAAAGGAAAAGATAAGGAGAATGAATGGGACAGAGAAATCTTGCCCCAGGTTTTACTCCAGCTCAAAGCCAGCCAGTGGAGCAGCGAAAGTCATTTGTCAGCAAAAAAACCCCCTGTGTCCAATCCAATGCCATCTCACCATTTCAGCTCCTTTCTGTTCTTCACTTGAACCACTGTTTCAAAGCGGAGAGGGTGATGCCCCATTCTTGGCAGGGTGTCCCTCTCCTGAGAAGCAGGAGGACTGGCATATGAACATGGTAAATAAGTGTAAAAAGACAGATTTCCATTCAGGACACTTTGTCCTCAACTGTCAAGGGTGGAAATATGAGTCTTATATTGAGGGTCTAAAAACCAACAGAAAAAGAAAAGACAAAGGGGAAGAAAAAAAAAAGGAAAGTCACTTTTATTTCAACTTTTTCATGCTGCAACCTGTGGTCACCCTACCATATGAATTCAGATATCCTTGCATTGACCCTGTTGTGGCTGTGAAGATGGACCTGCTTTGAGCAGGGGATTGGAGCAGAGACCTCCAGAGGTCGTTTCCAAACTAAACCTTTCCATAACCTCTCTTCCACTCTCTTCCTACAGCGCTTCAGGCTTCCTGGTCCTTTGTAAAAAAGATCTTAAGTTTGTTCTGGGGAGCTAAGACTTGCCCATAAGGCTTAAAGTGGGCAGAAGTGGGTGGAGGAGATGCTCTTGACCCCTCCAGTACCCATGTCTCTTGCAATGGGGCAGCATGGTGTTGCCGTGCCATGGGAGGTACTTAGAGGTACCGCTGGGTTTTCAGACACAGAGTACCTGAGCCAAACAAAAGGCACTGTGAGGAGGGCAGTCTCCACGCAAAGGGCACAGTCACTGTCCAGACAGACATGGGGCTTGGTTTCTTTCTTCCTGGGAGCATAATTTACCAAGCTCCATTCAGTGCGGAGTCTAACCTTATTTTTCAGCTTCACTGTATCAATTTTCTCTGCCCTGGGATGACCAAAGAGCTTACTTCAAAAAAACCTCTCCAAAGACGTTGAGGACATAGGAGACTATCTCCCTGCACTGGAGTCACTTCCCCAGGGGGTTGCTGTCAAAGTGATACCGGGATGTGAACAGTCAATTTTGTTAGTAGTCAAAGAAAATAACTCTTCTTTCATCTTCTTCCTTCTTCAGCTCCAAAGTCTGTGGTCCTACTGCAGCATGGCCTGGCGTTAGAGGGAAGCATCTGGGTTACCAACTTGCCCAACAGCAGCCTGGGTTTCATCCTTGCCGATGCCGGCTATGACGTCTGGATTGGAAACAACCGGGGGAACAGCTGGTCGCGAAAGCACAAAGAGTTTGAGTTTTACCACCAGGAATACTCAGCTTACAGGTATTTTCTGTGAAACTGCAGGGTGGGCAGGTACCTGGTACCCTCAGCAGTGTCCATAGGCTGGAGGAGTAGCGCCGCTAACAGTTGCACCATCTGCCAGTGGGCATAAACACCACCACCAAGACGCCATAGGGGTGCCCATACCTGCCAGAGCCCTTGCCCACTCCCCAAATGGTCGTGGCACTCCTTGCTGTGTCCTGCCCATCACTCTCAAGGTCAGCAACAATAATTTTGTCATGTGCCCATCTCTATTGCAGCTTTCATGAGATGGCCATGTATGACCTTCCAGCAACAATCAACTATATTCTGCAGAAAACTGGACAGGAGCAGTTATACTATGTGGCTTACTCTCAAGGCACCACCACAGGTACTTAGGAGGAGATTGGACCACTGTCAGAGTTATGTTAGCTGCGCACCTCCGGTTTGGGAGTATTCTCCTGAGAGCCTGGACAGGGAGAGTAACATGTGGGCACGTCCAAACAGTGAAGGGAAAAGAGCAGGTAAACATCCCCATTTACTTTAAGAGAACAGTTTCGAGCAGTGACAGCCCAAAAATGGTTGCTGCAATGGCTTTTGGTACATCCCACTGCTGCCAGAGCCCCAATAAGGGCTTGTGAGAGCTGCAGCTGGGCTGAGCGGTCAATCTGGGAGCTGAAATGCATCAGCAGCAAAGGCTTCAGGTCAAGTCGCCAACCTGCTAGAGCCACCTCCAAGGGTCCTTTGGATGGGCACACGCTCCTGAGAGCTTCCTTCTTCCTCCCACAGGTTTCATTGCATTTTCATCCATTCCTGAGCTGGATCGTAAAATCAAGATGTTTTTTGCCTTGGCTCCTATCACCACAAACTCAAATATGAAGACACCCTTGGTAAGGCTGTTTGACCTTCCCGAGAGGCTGGTTAAGGTACGTCCTCACCACACGCTTATCTGTTGTGAAGGGGAAGGAGGGAATGGGAAGGTATCTACACCTGAGACATGCAGTGCTTGTACATGACTTCCATTTCCCTGCCCTCTGTGTGCCCTTTGCATTGAGCAGGTACGTTTGTGCCTACACTCTTGAGCCTGTGGGGCATTAAACAGTGTAAAGCATCCTCCTGTCCAGCCCTAATCAGCGAAGAGCTATTTCTAAATATTGTTTTGGGGACCGTCCTCCTAGGAGAAACCTCTTCTAGGAAGATCGGGGCTCTTCCAAGGCCATGGGCATTTCTGAAAAGCCAAAATTACAAAGCACAGCAAAGCTGTAGCAAGGAAGACAGCAACTTTCAGGGGTGAGCAGAGAGGTGGGCAGCGTCTGGAGGCAAAAGAGGAATGTGAACCACACTGATCAATGCCTTTGACTTTCACAGCTCATTTTAGGAAATACGGTGGTCTTTGATAAGGGTATCGTGCGGCAAGCAATTTCCAGTCTGTGCAGCTACTCCATCTTTAAAAGCTTTTGTTCCTTGGGCCTTTGCTTGCCTGGTGGGTTTACCAGCAGCTTAAATGTGGTATGTACATTCCAGCTTACCTTTTAAGTCATCCAGTTTCTCATTGTTTGAGCCCAAGTTGTCACTTTTTGATGGCCTTTTGCATCTTTAATTCATCGAAAAATCTGGCCATTGCGTCAGCATTTTGCAATCTGGCCGTTGTGTTGGCCATCACAATGCTCTTGCATTGGCACCAGAGGGAAGGCCAGAGTGCACACAAGGTCACGCATCCACTGGGCACGTTGTCTCCCCAACAGGGATGACATCAAAGGGAGAGCGAAAAAATTAATTCCGTGCTCCAGGGGCTCCCAGGGTTTCTCTTTCACTAAGTGATTTGTAATTTCACGTGTGTTTTAATAACAAGATGGGGTCTTACAGAATGAACTCCCCTTCAATCCACTGCTAGGAGAGGTGGGCCCTCAGACTCTTCAGCCTACTATCCCTTAGAATGTATTTATCCCCAAATCAGAGCCTTTCCCTGTGCTCCACTGCACTGAACACAGTCATAGAAAAATTCAGGCTGGAGGCACCAGGATGCGGATCTCCAGCCCAACCCAACTGCCACCAGGGCCAACACTACAGCTACAGTAGGTTGCTTGGGGACATGTCCAGGTGAGCTAGGTGGTCCCAGGGATGCCTTGCTCGCACAGGGAAGGGCTATTTTCTTGGGGATGGCCAAGATTTCAAGGTCCAGATCCTGCCACAAACCACTCGTGAGTAAAACTGGAGACAGGTCCTTGATCATAGGTGGAGTTAGAGCTGGGCCACTGTTTCTCAAGGAAAGTGTCAGTGTTATTTCTTAGTATTCCAAGGAGGAAATGCATTAGAACCAACATGTAGAGCTACTGTGATGAGTTGCACATAGTCTTTGCAAAAGGATCCTGAGCACAAGATATGGAGTTTTACTTTGGTTTGAAAACTACGTAGATTCATAACATGACCCAGCATCCCATGGGAATTGCTTGGCTTACTGAAAGGAGCTCTACAGCACCCTTCATGCTGCTGCCTGCGGTGCATGTTCACGCACCGTCGAAGTCAGCAGTGTGTATGGCTGAGCTGTGCCTTCACAGAGCTAAGACGAAGCAGCTTGTACAAATACAAGCTCCAGCTAGCCTGTGTGAGTGAAAGACTTGTGTGGCTGCTGAACAGGGTCAGTTTTATTTCTAATGGGATTTCCCTCCATGCAGAGAATAAATGTCTCCAATGGTTTCTTGCAGAGCCGCATAGATGTCTACCTGTCCCGCTACCCTGATTCAACATCCCCAAAAACCTTGTTACATTGGCGCCAGGTAATATTTCCAGATGCAGAATAAGACCGCGTGAAACCAGGACCCATGTTCTCTTCTCTCAGCTGCCCAGGACCTCTTCTCAGTGTTTGGGTATAATCCTCCATTGCTCTCCCTGCAGAGCTATAGTAGAGAGAAAGGGGGAAATTGGCATGAAACACTGGTGCAGATGCAGTTCTTTTGGCCATGACTTTCAACAAAAGATGACCAAGAGTCTTTGAAGCTGGTAGGAGATGGAGATGGAAGCAAAAACTGGTAATAAACCAGCACAGGAGTTGCTAAAGTTTAAGAGCTGAGGGTTAGTAGAGACAACTAATCACTGAAAACATGCACAGACTCATATCCTTCTGTTGTAGACATTGACCATGACAGACAAAGGAAACTTGCCCAAAGGTCTGATTCATGTCTTCTTTGAGGCTAGCTCTTGGTCGTACACTAGGTGCACGGTGGGTTACTAGGGCCTCAGCTTCCAGCCATCTACATTCTGCAGCTCTCCGGCCACCCAAGAGAGGAGGGATGAAAGATGTGAGCAATGTCAGGCGATCTTGCAGGCCATGCTGAGATCTTCCTGGGGGTTGAGCTCTCCTCCCAAAAGACAATATCACACATTACAAATAGCATCCCTGAGCCTTGGTGGTAGGAGGGAGCAGTGCAGTTCCCTGGTCACCTCTTTTATCTTTCTTATGGTCCCCTCTAATGCATGGATAATAAACACAGCTCTCCCTTTCCAGTTCTATCAAACAGGGGAATTCAAATATTATGATTACAGCAGTGACAACATGCTTCATTACAACCAGGTAAGAGAAATCCATTCTCATCTGTCAGTTTTAAAAGAGAAAAAAAAAAAAAGAAAAAAGAAAATGGCAATGAAAATATTGCAGTGGCTGAGACTGAATTTTATGGGATTTATGGAATTTACCTTATAGGTTTATAGCTTCCTTACAAAAAAAAGAGGTCTGTGATGTCATTCAGTGATGACTTTTTGACCCTCTAGTGAAAAGCGCAGGAGCCCAAGACATAGTCAGGATCTCTGGTGATAGTTTCTGTACTGTCTTTTGGGATAGGGGAGAAATTCCAAGCAGCAATCAGAAATACTTTGAAATTTGACTTGCCCATGACCTCCCAGGCTTTCCTTCCTCAAGCCACGCTATTTTCTTCCAGACCACACCTCCCTTCTATGAGCCGGAAAATATGAAAGCCCCGCTTGCTGCATGGTATGGTGGCAAAGACTGGATTTCAGTCCCCGAAGATGTAAACATGACACTGTCTCGTATAACCAATCTGGCATACAAAAAGTACATTCCCGAATTCATCCACTTTGATTTCATTTGGGGTATGCAGGCGTACGAACAAATATACAGAGAAATTCTTGAATTGATGGAGAAGAGTGCCTAGAGTTGGACAAGTGGCAGTAATTGTTGGTTTCTCATTTGACTTCTGGGCCTTCTTTTATTTGGAAAAAAAAAAAAAGTGAAGAATAGAAGAGGGGGGAAAGGCTCATTAAACTGCTACACTTCGTTGGCATTGATATTACTCTGGCAAGTGAGGAAAACAAGCCAATCCAATGATCAGGAAAGCATGTAGGATTTAAGTTAAATAAGTTAAGGTCCTTGCAGACGTTGGGCATGGCCCTTGGACCCTGAGCCTCCCAGGTGCCTCACTCACATGGGTTTCCACCAACAAGCAACTTCAGTGGAATTTGGCTCCTGGTCTCCGTTGAGGGCTCTGGCCTCCTTATGCTTGGGTTCCCAGCTGCAAACACCTGGATAGCAGCTCAGCTCCATCCTAGCCGCTGGTGTTTCACAAGAGTAGATGTGTTTGGATGGGACCACATGGTGGGTCGAGCAATGAATCCTGCCGGTGTAGCTTTACCCACCCTCTAGTGACTCTTCCATGCCAAGAATCCCAACATCCTGACATTCATTGCTTTACTTTACAGACAGAAGGAGCCTAATGTAGGGAACATTTTTCTCAAATTCATGTTGATTTGGATAACACCAGCCTTGCTTGTACACAAAAGGGTTTTCAATAAGTTCTACCAGGAAACACCATTTTGCACTATTTTAAGCAATATTCCCAAGGCACAAACCCAGCTGGAAAGGTCACCTTTTGCTAACTCTCAGGAAATGCTTTTTGTTTTCCTTATGTGGGAGAGAGGAGAAGAGTCTGGTGGAAGCCAGTAAGGAGTCTAACTCTGTTTTCAGCTTCTGGATTACACTCCTTAAAATATATTGATTAGGGGAGGAATGGTGAATTTGCCTGTTTGTGTAGCTATGTTCTTAAAATATGCCTAGGAGCAAGCAGGGCAAAGGATAAGACTCTCTTTCCACAAAGATGTAATAATAATAATAATAATAATAATAATAATAATGGTAATAATAATATTAATAACAATAATAACAATAATAATAAAGTAAGATAGGGTCCACTGGGCTCTGTGTGGTTGTACTGCCTTAAACCTCTGGAGTATGGGGGTTTTCAGCATGGACCTCTTGCCACTTGCAGGTAAGGGAGAGCTGCTCAGCGATAACTTTCAGTAGCTTGTAAAGCTGGCAGATGCCCACTGCCCACGATGCAACTAGCATTCCCCACCCTGTGCCCTGCGGGGAAGAGGTGGGTCAAAGAGGGCAGGTTGGGGGGTGAGGAGGGGTACCGAGCCCAGCACGGCTGCTCTCCAGAGGCAAAGTGTGGGTCTTAGCAGCACACTTTCATCCAGGTGTCTTCTGGTGCACGTCCTTGTAGGACAACTGCAGTGGGCTCTGTTTGAGTTACCATCAAAGGGCACTGGCTGTAAAGGTGTTTCACTTTCCATCCTTACAGCTAGAATTAAGCACAGAAGAAAACAGGAATGGGTGAGGTAAGCTTGGGGTGTAAGAATTAGGCTATAGGTTAGATATAATCTATCTTGAGCAACAGTGATTAGCTACCTCACTTAGTATATTTGTAATGACATCTTTTTCTGTGTGTGTGGTGGGTTGACCCTGGGTGGACACCAGGTGCCCACCAAAGCCGTTTTATCACTCCCCCTCCTCAGCTGGACAGGGGAGAGAAAATATAACAAAGGGCTCATAGGTTGAGATAAGGACAGGGAGAGATCACTCACCAATTACCGTCACGGGCAAAACAGACTCAACTTGGGGAAAATTAACTCAATTTATTACAAATCAACCAGAGCAGGGTAATGAGAAATAAAACCAAATCTCAAAGCACCTTCCCTCCACCCCTCCCTTCTTCCCGGGCACAACTTCGCTCCCAGATTCTCTACCTACCCTCCCCCCCAACAGAGCAGGGGGACGGGGAATGGGGTTTACGGTCAGTTCATCACACGTTATTTTCTGCCGCTTCATCCTCCTCAGGGGCAGGACTCCTCACACTCTTCCCCTGCTCCAGCATGGGGTCCCTCCCACGGGCTGCAGTTCTTCACGAACTGCTCCAGCATGGGTCCTTTCCATGGTGTGCAGTCCTTCAGGAGCACACTGCTCCAGCGTGGGTCCCCTGCAGGGTCACAAGTCCTGCCAGAAAACCTGCTCCGTGGGCTCCTCTCTCCACAGATCCGCAGGTCCTGCCAGGAGCCTGCTCCAGCGCGGGCTTCCCACGGGGTCACAGCCTCCTCCGGGCATCTCCCTGCTCCGGCGTGGGGTCCTCCGCGGGCTGCAGGTGGAGATCTGCTCCACCGTGGACCTCCCTGGGCCACAGGGGGACAGCCTGCCTCACCGTGATCTTCCCCACGGGCTGCAGGGGAATCTCTGCTCCGGCACCCGGAGCATCTCCTCCCCCTCCTTCTTCACTGACCTGGGGGTCTGCAGGGTTGTTTCTCTTACATGTTCTCACTCCTCTCTCTGGCTGCTGTTTCCATCTGTCCCAGCAACTTTTTTTTCCTTCTTAAATACATTATCACAGAGGCACTACCACTATTGCTTGGCCTTGGCTGGTGGTGGGTCCATCTCAGAGCCGGCTGGTATTGACTCTGTCGGACATAGGGGAAGCTTCCAGCAGCTTCTCACGGAAGCCACCCCCATAACACCTCCCCACCTGCCACCAAAAACCTTGCCACACAAAGCCAATGCAGAAGGGTCCCGGGGTGATGGTGGAGCTGCATCCTGGGCTGTGCGAGGGGGACGCTGCCATGACCCCATGGTGGCTGCCCAGTGGGTCAGGGATTAGAGCACCCACTCCACGAGGAGATGGGAGGGAGGTGGGCTTGTTGGGTCTGGCCGTGGGGAGGCAGGGGGCTCTGAGAGCAGCCCCCAGTTGCCACACAGGCAGGGATGGAGGGGCTGGATGAGGCTGAACCCTTCTCGGCGGTGACAGGCGATGCAATGAGGGGCCCCGGCCCCAGATTGCAGCCCAGCGGGATTTGGGTTGGATGTGGGGAACCCTTCTTTCCCCAGACAGCTCCCCAGGGAGGTAGAGGGTCTCCATCTGGGGGGGAGCGTTCAGGGCTCAGCTGGGCCAAGCCGGGCTCTTGCCCGCGTCATTCAGTCCCAGGGCTGAGTGGCCGGCGGTCCCCAGGGACGGCTGCGTGGCTCAGTGCCTACATGCTGGGAATGCCCATCCTCCATCCTTGGGAGCCAGCAGCCCCAAAAATGCCCTGGAGACCGGGTCGCAGGGCCACCACCCCACGAGGCACCTGGGGTCCTGTGGCGGTGCACAGCCCTTACCCCGTGTGGTCCCACCCTGCTGCTTGCTGGAAACCAGAGGTGGGGAAAATCCCTCCAAAATAAATGCTCAAAGGGGATTTCAGGAGCCTGCGCTGCAGCTCTGACACCCTCTGCTCTTCCTTGCATGGAAAAAAATTTTCCGGGGCCCTGCCTGCGCCCAGGGCCAGCAGGGATAAACTGGCTGGGTGACCCCAGCCGCAGCTGGCCGGGCATGCTGCTCGGCAAGGCGAAGTGGCGGGTGCTCCCCCAGGGGTCCCGGCTGGGAGCACCCCCGTACCTGCACCCCAGCCCCGCCGGGGTGGGCAGGAGGCAGGGGCAGCAGCGGGGCAGAGACCACCGCCGGCAAAGAAAACCACCCGGCAGCCTCGGGGACGGAGAGCTTTATTCGTGCCCACAACGGCTCGGAAAGGACCGGCGAGCGGGAGCTCTGGGGCATATGCCCTGGAGGGCAACTGCTCGCCCGCGGGACCGCTGCCAGCGCCGGCGGCTCTCCCCCGGTGCCGCCGGGACG
>NW_010972634.1:18839-21663 GCF_000737465.1 Haliaeetus leucocephalus | reverse complement strand
TTGGGGGTCCTGCCACACGTACACCTTGGGGTGACCCCCTTTCCCGCCCTCCCTCCCCGCAGCATCGGGGCTGGTGGAGATGGGGGCACACTGGATCCACGGCCCCTCGCCGGGGAACCCCGTCTTCCGCCTGGCCACCCGCTACGGCCTGCTGGGCCCGGAGGCTGCCCGGGAGGAGAACCAGCAGGCGGAGGCGGGGGGCCACCCCCCGCTGCCCTCCGTCACCTACGGCAGCTCAGGGAGGGTGCTGAGCTCCCAGGTGGTAAGCGAAGCCCGTGACCTCTTCAACACCCTTCTGGCCTCCGCCCGCGCTTTTTGCGGGTCCGAGGAGCCGCCGGCACCCAGCGTGGGACAGTACCTGCGGACGGAGATCGCCCGGAGGGTCCCCGCTTTGGGAAGGGGCGAGGAGGACGCCCAGCGGCTCCAGCTGGCCGCCCTCGCCGCCTGCTTCAAGCTGGAGTGTTGCATCAGCGGAACCCACAGCATGGACCTGGTGGCCCTGGAGCCCTTCGGGGAGTACGTCTCCCTGCCTGGCCTGGACTGCACCTTCCCAGGGTAAGCGCGAGGCTCCAGCGGGGAAGGTGGAAGAGCATTTTGTGGGGGGCACCCCATCCCCAGCAGCACTTCCTCCCGCAGCGGCTACAGCGGCTTGCCCGATCACATGCTCTCGGCTCTGCCAGAGGGCACCGTCCTGCTCAGCAAGGCAGTGAGGACTATCTGGTGGCAAGGGTCCTTCCGCGAGGAAGGGGACGAGGCCAGGGACTTCCCCGTCCGAGTGGAGTGTGAGGACGGAGACACCTTCCTCGCCGACCACGTCATCATCACCGTCCCGCTGGGTGAGGACACCCAACACCTTTCCTTGCCCTGCTTGTCCCTTCCAACCAGTTGGCGTGGTTGGAGATGGGCGGATGGAGGGCAGGGACTTGCCCAAACACCTTCCCAGCTTCCCCTCTCCCAGTTTCCCCTGGTGGGAGAGGGGAGGCTGGGAAGGGGTTTGGGGAGGGGAAAAGTATCTCAGACCCCGTTTTAGGAACCTGGCAAACAGAACTGTCCAATCTTCTGCCTGCAGGTTTCCTCAAGGAACGCCACCAGGACTTCTTCCAGCCTCCCCTGCCCAAGCGGAAAGCAGAGGCCATTCGCCGCCTGGGTTTCGGCACCAACAACAAGATCTTCCTGGAGTTCGAGCAGCCTTTCTGGGAACCCGAGCAGCAGCTCCTTGAAGTGGTGTGGGAGGACGAGTCGCCCCTCGAGGAGCCCAGTGCCAACCTGGAGGCCACCTGGTTCAAAAAGCTCATTGGATTCGTGGTCCTCCAACCGCCGGAGCAGTACGTGACGGGAACGTCAGCAAAGGGGCATCACGACCAGGGGGGTTTGGGCATCTTCCAGGCAATATGAAGGAGCATCTCGGTCCTGTCTGGAGCTTCAAGACCTTCTCTGGGTCGCTGATGGCTCATAACGCAGCAGCGCTCCCAGGGCAGGGAGGGCACAGTGCCCGGTGAGCAGCAGGAGGGCAGCAGGCAGCTCTCGGCCCCGTCTTTCCTCCCCAGGCACGGGCACGTCCTCTGTGGCTTCATCGCGGGGGAGGAGTCGGAGTACATGGAGACGCTGAGTGATGCGGAGGTTCTCAGCACCATGACTCGTGTCCTCCGCACGCTGACAGGTACCGCTGCCTTCTCCAACCTCGTCACCCCAACCCCCTCCCCGGGAAACACACACCCGGATTTCTGGATGCCACCCAGAATCCGTGCCCGCAGGGAACCCGCACCTGCCCGCTCCCAGGAGCATGCTTAGGTCCCGGTGGCACAGTGCTTCCTACACCCGGGGCTCCTACAGCTACGTGGCCGTTGGCAGCTCAGGGGACGACATTGACGTGCTGGCTCAGCCCCTGCCTGAGGACCCCAAGGACCCCAGGGTAATTTCTTTAGGCCCAGGGGATGCAGCAGCCATGAGGGAAGCAGGACCCCCCCCGGGCGTGGGGACAGACGGACAGGGGTGGGGCCAGGGCACCTCAGGCCCTGAGGAGCACAGGGAGGTGGCATTCCCCATTCCCGTTCTATTCAGGGGTCACCAACCAACCACCCTTGGCTCTTCCCACTGAGCTCCATGCAGGGGGGGACCCCATTTCCATAAAATTTGGGGACACACAGCTCCTTCTGACCACTTTCCAGCATCCTCACAGCATGGGGTGGGTTTCTAAGGAAGGGAAGGTGCCCACTCCTTGGTCTCTACATGGCTGCAGAGCAAGTCATGCATCCGCGGGGTGCCAAAGGGCAGGGAGATGAGGCTGGTTTAGCAGGACCTGGTGTCCCTGCTGGGCTGGGGGAGGCAGCAGGCCCCCGGCGCTCACCTGCCACCTTGCCGCAGCCTCTGCAGCTCCTCTTCGCCGGCGAGGCCACCCACCGCACCTTCTACTCCACCACCCATGGAGCTCTGCTGTCGGGCTGGCGAGAGGCTGAGCGCCTCAACCAGCTCTTCAAGGCACTTGCCCCGCTCCTCAGCTCTGAGGTGGCAAAATAAAACCCGTGCTTCGTGGCTTGCAGCCGATCGGCCTCCTTTATTGAGGACCCTCCCCAGCGGAGGGACGGGGAAGGCTTCTCTCTCTCACTCTCACTCTCTGGGGTGATGGATGTGGCTCCTCAGCTCGGGTCCGGCGGGGAGAAGGAGCTACGGCGTTAGTACCAGTTGGTGCTGGAGATGAGGAAGCGGGTGTCGTCCAGCGGGGACTGTGTCGGGCCTGGCTCCGGGGTGGGCTGAGGGGCTGGGGGCGGCTGGGGAGCAGGTTGGGGACCAGGCCCCGCGGCACGGGTGGTACCAGGCCCCGCGG
>NW_010972634.1:15152-18675 GCF_000737465.1 Haliaeetus leucocephalus | reverse complement strand
CCCCCGCCCCCCGCCCCGCCCCTCCCCCGCGACACCTGCCTCCGGCCCCGCCTCCCCGCGCGTCGCGCCGGGTGTGACGCAGAGGAAGGGGCGCCGCCGCTATGAGGGGGTGGGCGGGAGCGCTGCGGGCGGCGGGGGCCGGGGGGGGGGCGGGACCGGGGCTTGGCGGGTTCCGGGAGCGTTTCGATTTCGGCGGCCGCGATGTGGCCTCCTGGTTCCCGGGGCACATGGCGAAAGGTGAGAGATGGGAGTGGGGGGTGGGGCTGGCCCCCGATTCCGCCGCCGCTCACCCCAGCGCTGTGTTGCAGGCCTGCGGCAGATGCGGGCCTCCCTGCGGCGCGCCGACTGCCTCATCGAGGTCCACGACGCTCGCATATCCTCCGGCACGGCTCTTCATCCCCCCCGCGGGTGTTCCCCGACGCCGGCACCCCACCCCCTGCACTTGTGTGTCCCTTGTCCCCCCCCCGCTGCGTGCCCCGTCTCCCTCCAGGCCGCCCCTTTTCCCAGTACTCTTACACTTCTCCCAGCTCCACACCAGCCCCATCACCCCCCCCCCGCCCAACTGTACCTGCTCCCACGCCAGCGCACAGCCACTCTCCTTAGCGGCGCCCACATCCCGCTGTCGGGCCGTAACCCCATGCTGCAGGAGGCATTGGGCATCCGCCCGCACATCCTGGTGCTGAACAAGATGGACCTGGCTGATCCCCGCCGGCAGCCGGTGAGCGCCGGGGCAGAGCGGGCTGGCTGGCTGGCAGGGGCCCCACAGGTTGCCGCAGGCAGGTGCCAGCAGTGCCTCTGCCTGTCCCTTTCAGAGAGTCTTGGAGCACCTGAAGCAGCAGGGATGCTCACATGTTGTCTTCACTGACTGCCAGCGTGATGGCAATGTCAAGAAGGTAATGGGCCAGCAGCCCCGTGCCCAGCCTTGCTCCTTGCTGTCGGCAGCTGAGGGCCATGCGCCGATCCCCCAGCCTCAGGGAGTGGCCCCAGCGCCCCACTGTGAGGAGGTGATGCTGGCTGTCCAGAGCGATCTTCATTTCCAGCTTACCCGAGGCTGTTTACCCATCCTTTGCTTGGCCCCTGTTTTGCACATCCTCCTGGCACAGTGTCCCCCCAGGCAAGTGGCTGCTGCCAGCGCGGGTGCAGTGCTACAGTTACAGCCCTTCTCCGTGTTTCTCTGCAGATTGTTCCCTTGGTTGCCAAGCTGGTGGGCAACAGTCCACGATACCACAGGGCTGAGGTGAGATGCAGCAGCGAGACTGCCAGTGTGTGCAGTCAGGGTGGCCGTCGGCAGGTCACCTCCTTCCCCAGCTGGAAGGATGAGGCCGCTCACACACGTGCTGGAAGTGCCGGCAAAGGCTGGGTTGTTTCGCTGTTGCGGCTGCCCGCCGCTCCTGGGGTGGGTGGCCAATAACCAGCTGCTCCCTGCCTGCATCCTCCTCGCTTCCAGAGCACCGAGTACAGCATCCTGGTGATCGGCGTGCCCAACGTGGGCAAGTCCTCACTCATCAATGCCCTGCGGAGGCTGCACCTCAAAAAGGGTATTTCTGCGTGGTGCCTGGGCTCAAGGAGGAGCCACTAGCACGGCTGTGGAGCGGGCAGCGGGGCAGAGCGTCGCTTCCTTCTCTGACTGCATCTCTCCTTTCCCCGAAGGGAAAGCCACCGCGGTTGGTGGCGAGCCGGGCATCACCAAGGCGGTGCTGACCAGAATCCAGGTACCGTCCCCACGGCGCAGCTGGCTGCATGGGTGCTGGCTTCTGCCTCCCTGCATCCTCTTGCCCGCGAGAGGTTTCTCATTTCTGGAAAACCTCAAGGCACGCAGAGCTGATCTCAAACAGTTGCTTGGGCGCCCTTTCCAGCGAGACCTTAATGAAAGAGCTCAATGCCTCGCTCGTTAGCCATGTCAGATTCCACAGTGCTAATTGCTGAGCCACACGTCCTAACTGCCCTGATTCCCCCCATCCCAGGTCTGCGAGAAGCCCCTGATGTACCTGGTGGACACGCCTGGCGTGCTGTCCCCGAAGCTGGGGGATGTGGAGACGGGCATGAAGCTGGCACTGTGTGGTGAGGTGGAGGCTGTGGCCAGGGGGGGACTCCCCAAATGTGGCTTTGAGCCCTGGCTGGGCCTGGTACCTGAGGCTGGGGCAGGAGTCTGCTGCTCACAGCCCCCCCAGGCCAGTGCACGCTGCCTGGGTGCCCATGGGTGGTATGTGGGCAGCACGAGGGGTGGCCAGGGCTGGGAGCAGGGATGAGGGGAGCTGGGGCTTGACCCGTTTTTCCAGGAGCCATCCGTGACCACCTGGTGGGGGAGGACATCATGGCTGACTACCTCCTGTACGCCCTGAACAAGAACCAGCAGTTCAGGTGAGCCAGTGGGGGAACTGGAGAGGGCTGGGGCTGCATCTGCTGCCGGTGGTCCCAAGCGGGTGCTGGAGAAGCTGTCCCTGGGGAATCGGGTGGGGAGAAGTGATGCCAGCAGGCTGTGAGCCCACACCTTCGGCAGGTATGTGCAGCGCTACGGGCTGGCTGAGGCCTGCGACAACATCGAGCCCGTGCTGAGGCGCGTGGCCCTCGCCCAGGGCAGGACGCAGAAGGTGAAGGTGCTGACGGGCACGGGTGAGTGCTCCGGGGGGGGATCTCTGCGGCCTGGGGCGTGGGGGCCAGGCTTTTGGGGATCCTAGGGCAGCTCCAGGCTCCGCTGATGCCTCTTTACATACCCACCGCCCCCGTCTCCAGGGAATGTCAACGTGACAATGCTCAACTACCCAGCCGCTGCCTACGAGTTCCTGCGGGATTTCCGGGCGGGACGCCTGGGCAGGGTGACGCTGGACTGAGACCTGTCCTGTGGGAGAGAGGCATTGCCCGCAGCCGCACGCGTGGGGGTAAAGGCCTGGCTGCTCCCCCAAGATGCCCCAGTCCCCCACGGGGCTGGGGCCACCTCGGCGTGGAGCTCTGGTGTGTGATTAAAGCAGCTCCCAGTTTTGGACCCCAGGCTGCCGCAAGGGGCTGGGGGGTGCAGGATCCCCATGGAGCCAGGGGTGGTGAGGCTGTACCATGGGGGGCTGCCCCGTGGTGTCACCATGCAGGGCAGTGCTCTCCGTGGGGAGCGCGGCACCCACCCAGCAGGGCCAGGGGCCCGGCTGCTGCCTCCAGCCGGGACAAAATCCCCCCCGGGGAGCCGCTTCCTCGCTGCGGTCTTGGCCTTCTCTGGGACCTCCATCCTGAAATAAAACCTCCATGGGCAGGGTGCCGGGGCAGTGGCCATCCCGAGGTCCCTGTCCCGAGCCCAAAGCCCCGCATCCAGCCACACCTGCTTTCCGCCCAGCTTTATTGCCGCCTCCTCGTCCTCCGAACGCTGCGAGACCCCCGTACAGAGGAGCGGCGCCAACGGGGTGCCCGAGCCGGCGGGGTTTGGCACGGGGTGGAGGGGGGGGAAGGTGACGGAGGGGCTTCCAGCGGGGTCCTGCCCCGCTGGCGGCGGGTGACCGGGTGAGGCCGGGCGCTGGGTGGGCACGGCCCTGGGAGC
>NW_010972634.1:14881-15103 GCF_000737465.1 Haliaeetus leucocephalus | reverse complement strand
CGGCCGGTCCTGGCGGCATCGGTAGCTGCACCGGGCACGGTGAGGTCGGGTCCCTCGAAACCGTCAGCGGCGGAGGACGGCAGCCAGGGGCCAGAGCCAGGACACGGCCCAGCCCAGCGGGTCCCAGGCCGGGGCGGCGGAGGTCCAGGCGCTGGCGGCGGCCTTCCGGTTGCCTTCGGGGTACTCGACGCCGCCGTCGCCCGCCGCCGGCTCGCCGGCCGG
>NW_010972634.1:0-13260 GCF_000737465.1 Haliaeetus leucocephalus | reverse complement strand
CCTGGCACCGGATCTCTGCACCGTGTATGGGCTCTGACACTGCCTGCCGGGGTCCCGGCACCGTGCACCGGGGTCCCAGCACCGTCCGTGTGCCCAGCGCCTTGCACGGGGTCCCTGGACCGCGCACCCGGTCCCAGCACGGCGCGCCGGCCCGGCGCCGGGTGGTCACCGGGCTGCGCCTGCCCGGGTCAGGACCGCACCGGGAACTCCTCACGGGCTCCGGTCCCGACCCCCCCCCCCGGGGGGTGACGTCCCGCTGGCTCCCGGTGACCGCTGGCACGCGCCCGCTGCCCTGAAGGTCGCCTTAAAATAGCGCGGCCGGGGCTCACCGGAGGGCGGCGGGGGTGGGGGGTGTCTCACCGGGTTGTGGACAGCCGGTTGCCTAACGGGGCGGTGTCGACCGGGGGGCGGCGGGCAGGGGCCCCGTTCCAGTACCTGGCGGTGCAGAAGACCGGGGCGCGGCAGAGCGTGGGCCTGATCCAGCTGAACCGGCCGCAGGCGCTGAACGCCCTCTGCGAGGGGCTGATGGAGGAGCTGCGGCAGGCGCTGGAGGCCCTGGAGAACGACTCGCAGGTGGGGGCCATCGTCATCACCGGCAGCCAAAAAGCCTTTGCAGGTAGGGCAGGGTGCCTGCCACCACCTGTCCGTGTCGGTGTCCGCGTCCGTGTCCCACCCCGTTGCCTTTTGCAGCTGGCGCCGACATCAAGGAGATGCAGAACAAAACTTTCCAGGAGTGCTACAGCAGCAGCTTCCTCGCCGGTTGGGACAAGGTCTCCACCGTCCGCAAACCCATCATCGCCGCCGTCAACGGCTACGCTGTGAGTCCCCAGCCCCCCACACCCCGGCTCGGCCCCAGCACCCCCTGACCCCCCTCTTCCTCCCCTGTCCCAGCTGGGCGGCGGGTGTGAGCTGGCCATGATGTGCGACATCATCTACGCCGGGGAGAAGGCGCAGTTTGGGCAACCTGAAATCCTGCTGGGGACCATCCCAGGTGAGCGGGGGCCACCTACTGAGGAGGATCCGTGCCGGCCGGAGCGGGGACAGCAGGGACACCCGGGTGTCCCGCTCTGGACCTGTCCCTTCCCCAACTGTCTCCAGGTGCTGGAGGGACACAGAGGTTGACCAGGGCGGTGGGGAAGTCGCTGGCGATGGAGATGGTCCTCACCGGGGACCGGATTTCGGCAGCGGAGGCGAAGGAGGCAGGTAGGGGCACGGGCTAGCCCCAGCTCCGCGGGGGTCCGGCGGGGAGTCATCCCCCTGCCCCCCCACCTCCCACCGTCTATCCTAGGTCTGGTCAGCAAAGTCTTCCCTGTGGAGAAGCTGCTGGACGCAGCCATCGCCTGCGCTGAGAAGATTGCCAGCAACTCCAAGCTGGTGGCCGCCATGGCAAAGGAGTCGGTCAATGCTGGTAGGGGCTGGGGGGCCAACCGGGAACCCCCCCAGGGGGGCTGCGGGGCCAGGCAGCAGGGTCTCCCCAACTTCTCCCTTGCTCTCAGCCTTCGAGACAACGCTGGCGGAGGGGACCAGGACGGAGAAGCGGCTTTTTTACGCCACTTTCGCCACCGTGAGTAGGGGGGTCGGCTCCATTGCGAGGTGGGGATAGCGGGGCTGCCGCAGCCCCCCCCCAGCCTCACGTCGCCGCTCCTCACAGGGCGACCGCAAGGAAGGGATGACGGCGTTTGTGGAGAAGCGCAAAGCGAACTTCACCGACAGCTAAGCCCAGGGTGGTGTGGGTCCCCACGGCCACCTGCTGCCCATCAGCCCCCTGCATCACCCCGTGGAGGGGTCCAGGACATCACCCCGCGGAGGGGTCCAGGACCCAGTGGCGAGCGATACTTGCCTGGGGTGAGACAACCAGCAGCGGGGACCGCCTTTGCCATCACTATTAAAAGGTTTTTCTGGCGCTGCCGGAACATAGGGCATCCTTGCTGTGGGGTCCCCCCTGAGCTGGGAAATGTTGGGGTTCACTGAGACCCCCCCCCAACTCCATCATGCTGCTCTCTGACGCTGGAGCAATAGGTCCATGTGTCCCTTGGAGAGGGGACAGCCTGTGGCA
Source organism: Haliaeetus leucocephalus (assembly GCF_000737465.1). Taxonomy (NCBI): domain Eukaryota; kingdom Metazoa; phylum Chordata; class Aves; order Accipitriformes; family Accipitridae; genus Haliaeetus; species Haliaeetus leucocephalus. Next base: position 11,204 of record NW_010972634.1, on the reverse strand, counting down.
CCTTCTTGGGCGCAACACCAATGTGCTAAGTTTGCCTGGCCTCAGCCCCATCTGGGCTGAAGTGAGGCCGGGGTGATGGGCTGAGTCCCCTGCCCGGAGGCATCATCCTCACCCTGCTCAGGGTCTTGGAGTGACCCCAAGGAGGAGGATCCCCCAAAGTTTGGGGCCCTGCACTTAGCGACAGGTTTTTGGCAGCAGCGAGGAGCCCACCAGGATGTGGAGGGGGGAACGGGTTTATTGGGGTGGCTCCAGGGTGGGGGAAAGGGAGGGACAAATCCCCTTGGGAAGCCCCAGGGGCAGCTCCCACCCCTCATTTCGCAGCCTGGGCACAACTCCACTCAGCTGTGGTGTAAATGGTCGCGGTCCTCCTCCAGGCCACTCTGCACCCCCAGGGACAGCACCCAGGGTGACTCATGGCCATCGGCCTCCCTGGCATCATCCTGGGGGTGGTGGAGGTGGTCACGGTCCTCCTCTGGTCCCACCTGGTCTTGGCGGGGGCCCCACTGAGCCCAGGCGCTGCTGGAGAAGACCTTTATACCTGGTTCCACATCTTCGGAGATCTCGCCCTCCTCCGGCGGCTCCACAGCTCGTATGCCCAGGATGCTGGAAAAGGAGAGCAAAATGGTCGAGGAAAGGTTGCAGTGCATCAGGGTTACTAAATATCCCCCTGCCCCAGGGGAATCCCACCCCATCAGGGTGCAGGGACCCTGGCGAGATTCCCCCCTCGCCCCTGTCCGGGAGGCTGCAGTTAGGATTTCAGGGAGCAAATGGGCTAATTTAGCTGCTTATCCTGCAAACAGGCAGGATGGGTCTGGGACATCAGTGCTGCAGCACCCGCAGCTCCCCACTGGCACTAGTAAAGGGAAACCAGCTGGGGCTCGATGCTTGGAGAGTTTGGGTGATTTGGGAGAAAGATGGAGCTGGGAGCCCCTTAATTTGGGGGGGGGGGGGCACAAAGCAACGAGGGAAATCTAGTCCCATCTGAAATGCTTTATGTTTTGGGGTGTTGCTTTGTTGGTTTGTACAAGCCAGATGCAGACACCCGAAGGTGGGGGGAGTGCAGCCACCTCTTACATTTCCTTGGCCAAATCCTGCTCCGCAGCCAGGTCCTTCCACCCAGTGTTGCTCGGAGCCTGCAGGGAGAGAGAGAGGTGTGTGGGGGGGTGGCACAGATCACACGTGGGTCTCCCTGTGCCCACTCATCACACAGGGCAGTGGGAGGGTGAGGCAGAGGGTGGGGGGGCTCACCTGGCTGCCGCTGGCTGCAGGCAGGGAGAGGGCAGCGCCCAGCAGGAGGGCGATGCCGCAGAGCCGCACGGCTGTCGGGCTGGCAGAGAGATGGCAGAGGAGCCCCGTTGGCAGTGGCCGTGTTGGCTGGTGCCTGCCTGCGCTTACTGTGCCCACCCTCCAGCCCCAGCTCCTGCCTGTGCCCACTTGCACCCACAGCCCCTGCCTGTAGCCCGTGCCTGCACCCACAGCTCCCCCTTGACACCCAGCGCCCGCAGTCCCTGCCCCCCCATGCCCTCCAACGCGGCCCACCGGCGCCCGGCATGGACGTACCGCTCCATGGCTGCCTTCCACGGGGCCACGCAGCCCTTGCCCCGCACTTTGCCCGCTGGCAGGTGTGGCCGGTCCCAGGGCTGCCCGTCCTACGTGTCTGGCGTGGCGCTGGGTGGTGTCGGGTCGTGCCACTGGTGCTGCTCAGGGAACCCAGCATGGGATTATCCCCTCCGTGCACCTGGGGTACGTGCAATCCTTGTGTACTGGGGCTCGTGGGTCTCCCATGCGGTGGGGCGCATGCTCCTCCCTGCCCCATGCACCCAGGTGTTTGCATCCCCCCCGTGCACCAGGGTGCATGCAATCCCCATATTTGACAATAAAGCAAACGTCCACGTTTCTGAGCTCTGAATAAATGAACTGTGACTAAATGCAGTCTGCAAGCAGAAGCAGGGACCAGCTGAAAGCCTCCTCAGAGCTGACAGTCACACAGTCTTGCTGCGTGACATAAAAAAAGGCTTATTAGAGCACAACTGGGCCCTTGCAAGCAGTGGATGTCAGAAGGGAGGAAGATGAGGCACCTTTCGTTCATAGAATGGTTTGGATTGGAAGGGACCTTGCAAGACCATCCAGTCCAACCCCCTTGCCCTGGGCAGGGACATTTCCCACTAGATGGGCAGCTCAAAGCCCCGTCCAACCTGGCCTTGACCTCTAGAAAAGCACAAGCTTTTCTAACTCCTCGGAAGCTGAAGAGCTGGCTTTGCCCTCTGAAATCACACCGCGACGGGGAGGGGGGGCGGCTGCAGTGACACGACTCTCCAAGGAGATGGCTTGTGCCGAAGGCCCAGGGAGGGATGGAGGAGGTGGTCCAGGCAAGGCGGGCAGGGGGTTGAAGAGGCTACCTGCTGGTACAGGCAGGTATCTCTCGCAAGGCTGCCAGGGCATAGGCGTTTGCTCAGCAGTGATGCAGCCAAACAAGGTCAGCTTCAATAAAACCAGCAAAAGGAGAGGAGTCTCATCCAGCGCCTTGGCTATCCCTGCCTCCGCTGCCTGCTCCCTTGCCAGCTGTGGGGCTTCTCCGACGGCCCAGGCTGCTCGAACCTCTCCCGTGGATTCCTGGCAGCTCAGTGATGTTAAACCACGCTCCTGTAGCTGGAAGTTCTCCTGGTTGCATAGCAAAGCTTGGAAAACCCTTGCAACCCCCAAACTGGGTGCTGCAGGGTGGGCAGGTCTGCGTCCTCCCACCAGCAGATGATCTCGGGGATGAGTTCCTGATCCCACACCCCAAAAGCCCCAGCAGCTTCCACGAGGATGAGGAGGCCTGGGAGATATTCCAGCAGGGTGGTGGCCTCTGGCATGGAGCTGCTCCCCTTTGCTCTGTGGGGAGTGCTGCAGGGCAGAACCTCTTTTGACTTTGCAGTTGGTGCAGGTGCCAAAGTCTTGCTCCCGCCGTGGCGTTGAGCGCTCCCCCAGGTTGGCTACAACCCTTCCCCTTGCTTCTCCTCCACGTCCAGCATGTCAGGGTCCACCTCCATCACGTGGGCGCCTTCATCTTTCCTACAATAGGAGGAAAATGGCTGATTTGGGGGCTTTCAGTCCCCAACCTGTTTCCCAATGCATTTCTTTGCATAAGAGATAAGCTTTGGAGGTGTGCGTGAGTCCAAAGCCTCTTCCCCCCCGCTCCCCTGACCCTGCCATGATGTGTTACGGTGTAACCATATCTCCCCATTTCACCTAGGGGACCCTGTTTTCACGCAGGGCCAGGTGAAGGCAAGCTCCCAGCAGCAGCTCTGCCATCCAGATGCTGGAGGACCCGAGTGGTGCTTTGCTTATGGATGTGCGCAAGGGAGAAGCTGGGGACACGCTCTGGGACACACTGCATGTGTTATAAAAATTCCCTTTCCTACCTATATCAGTTTTATACTGTGAAAGTGTATTGATTTTGTTAATATATATATTCATTCACATTATAGATTGTAATGCGATGAGGGAGCGGAGTTTTACTGGAGGATTTGGTATTATTGTTCATCCTTCAGTAAAATAAACTGAAGGCCAGCCCAGTTTGCACACTTCATCCCTGTTAGCTTTCCTTGGCCACAGGGCAGTGGGATGCTCTGTGCTCAAAGCGGGGTGAACACTGATTGCCTGGGGAAGGGGTGCAGGGGTGTGCAGGCTTGTACGCTCTGTGCGTGCAGCTGATCTCTGCGTTATGTGCATGCAATTGATCTGCCTGCTTGTCTGTGCCTGCAAGTGCACACTTTGTTGCACACACATGCATGCTGTGTGCACACTGTACCTGTGCCTGACATGTGTGCATGCCTGTGCCATCCGCGTTGCACGTCTATATGTGCACGCACGTGCTGTGCACATTTGCTGTATGTACACATGCCTGTGGGCTGTGTGCTTGCACATGCACGTGTGCAGGTGTGTACCGCACTTCATGTGTTTGCTGTGCTTGCATTGCATGCCCCACGTTTGAACACATCCATGTGTGCTGCATGTGCAGGTATGTGCCATACACATGCATCATGCTCGTGTGCATCTTGGGCCATGTATGTGCTTGTCTGCAAATGCGTGCGCAGCACGTGCACCTGCTCTGCGTGCTTCTACACGTGCATGGATCACGCCAGGGTGTGTGCACTTGTGCTTCCCGAGTCCTGGTCTGTGCTTGCATTTGCTTGCACACGGTTGTTTGCTGGTGTGTACATCCGACCAGTGTGTGTCCTTCTGATGGCCTCTGCTGGGTAACCCCACCTGCTCCTACCCACACAAATATGCAAGGGGCCAGAAAATTTTGCTTATGGCAAATCCCACAAGGAAAAAAGAAAAAAAAAAAAGGGAAATTCAAGTTTGGGCTTGAAATAAGGATTTTTGAAAGCCACTGGCCAGCTGGGAAAGACTTGCCCATGGACTCTGGAAAAAGTTGGTAACCCAGAAGAGAGCTAGTCATGAGCCCTGAGGCTGTTAATTGCAATTTTTATTTATTTTTTTAATAGCAAGGGCAGACGCTCAGAGACCTGGAGTCTGGGAAAAAGGAAGGAAGGAATTTCCAGGTGGAAACTTAGGACCTAAACAGATAAGGGAGAGCAGATTGGGCTACTTCTGCGTGATCTTTGTACCATCATGTGCCAAAGCCTTGCAGGCACCTCCAGCAATGTAGTGCCTGCTTCAAATTTCCAGTTATTCCAGTGGGGGGAAAAAAAGCCTTATTAGGGGCTTCCAGCATTGGAAAGTGATTTTTTGTTCATTGTTGGTCCCTGCTGATCGATGTCCCTGGGCAGCCACCAAGGTGGTGGCCACGGAGGTGGTGACAGAGCCTGGTCTTCCCTGGTCTGTACCATGGCCCATCGCTGGGGCACCAGCAGCCTGCTGGGGTGAGGGCTATGCACGGAGCAGGGGTGCGGAGGTGTGTGTGGGGGGATGTGCGTGGGTGGGCAAAGGGGAGCGGTAGTGTGTGCAGGGGAGTGTGGGTACAGGGGCGTGTGCAGGAAGGTTTGTGGGGGGCTGCGCATGGGGCTGCGGTTACTGGGTGTCTGTACAGGTGTGCACGGGGGTACAGGGGTGGGGGGCTGTGTGCGTGCACAGGGGGTGGGTACGGGGCGGAGGGGTGTGTGCACATGGGTGTCTGCGTGGGCAGCTGTGTGCTCTGGCCGGCTGCTGCCCTCTCCCCACTTCCCCACCTGGACCTCCCTCTGTCCTCCCTCTATCCTTCTCTGGTGGCAGCGATCCTGGCCGGAGGGTTTGCCAGCCGGAGAGGGCTCTCTCCAGAGGCTGAGCAGCAAGGATTAAGGCCGGACAAGCTGGCTGAGTTTTAAACAAGAGTGAAGCATTTTAAAACTCACAGGGAAATCTCCTACATCTCTGTAAGCGTCATTCCCTGCTCCTATTTGCAAGGATTTTTCAAAGCCCTCTTATCCTTTGTTCCTCCCAGAGAGGGGGAAGGGAAAAAAAGAAATTATAGGTCCTAAGCTTCTTGGATAAACGCCATTCCAGCAACCTCTTTTTTACCCTTTACGGACAATTTTGTAAGTGTCATGGCTCAACAGGACCCCAAGACCTGCTGGCAGGAAGCTGAGCTGCGTTTCCAATCAATCTTTTCTACTGGCAGGATGAGACTGAAAAGGAAGGGCAAGACGAGACGAAAAATAACCTCCATCTCAACCTGATTTTGGGGGCATTTGCAGCAAAGAGAGGTTCATTCTTTGCATCTGACTCTGCCTGGGCTTCAAAAAAGCATTTAAATTCTCTACAAAGCTATGTTGTAAAAATTCCTTTTATTTATTCACCTAGTTGGAAGTCACTTTAATTCCCCGTGGAAATGAGACACAAGGCACCAGAATGCTTTCCCTGGCCCCAGCAAACCTTTTGCGTGGGTTTCAGAGCAAGTACCAGGGAGTGAAGCAGACTTCAGCAACGTGGAGAAGGTCAGAATTAAGGACCAATGCTTTTTTTTCTGTTTTCTTTTTTCTTTTTGTTACTGGTTCCAGCTTCCGTACAGTCAGCAGATTTTGTCTTGGAATTCCTTGAATCTATTTTTCCCCCCAAAATACAAAAAACCCAAACAATAATCCTGTGTAGTCTCAGCTCCAGCAGCTGATTTCCTCTCACCTCCACATCGCAGTGCTCCGCCGCAGTCCGAAACTCTTTCTGCGAGCAACTGATGGGGAATTCAACCTGCCCCGTGTCTGTGTGCTGTCCTAAGGGCTGTCCTTGCTGGGAGCTTTTAAAAACACTGTGAGAAAATGGAAGAATGAAATTAAAGAATGAAATTAATTGTTGTAATCTACACCACTCTTCCCCTGGATTTTATTTTGATTCTCCCCTGTGTAAGCAGGGCTGGCAGGGAAGCGTGACACCCTGCCCCCAGGCCAGCTGAGGAGCCTGAGGGGGGATGCACGGTGTATTATTTTGCTCAGTGTTATCCTGGCTGCATTTTTGGCAGTAATTCCTTGCAAGTTTTTCACAAGGCCTGTGTGATCCCCACAGCTGCCTGGAGTTTCAGAACAGCATTCGCCATTTGCAAGCTCAGATAGCCATAGCTGCCCAGAGTGGTCCTGGCACCAATGAGACATAAAAACTCACAGCACAGATGCAGACGAGTTTATTCATGGTTGGATTTCAGAGGGGATCAGAAGTGAGAGTGTTGTCTCAGGAAGGATAAACATAAGCATGGGTCGGCTCTGAAATGCTGCCAAAGGGAGGTGGTACAGAGACACGGAGGGACTGTAGCAAAGCACCTCCCAAGGTATTGATGTATGCCAAACTGCTGCTGCACAATCGCCATTTTCGCCCTTCTGCCTTCCCTGTACAGAGCTGGACCCTCGCATGCAACTGCAAATATCTCTGCTTGGCCACGCTGCCATCGCTAAGGTTTGCGAGCGGCAGCGGCCAGCACCTTCTCATCTTGCACGGATCTGGCGCGCTGACCTTCAGACTTTCTTCCTTGGTCCTTTAAATCCTCGGGTGGCACCTTGACCAAAGCAAATTGTGGATGGGATCCTGGAAAGGGAGACACGCTTTAATACACATTAACAGCCCACCCCTTGCAGGATCACCAGGACACTTTATGCCTTGTGCAGTATTTCAAGCTCCTAGAGCGGGCAGAGCAAGGTATCGGGGGAGCAGGACATCTAAATCATCAAAGTGCACTTAAAAAATGGGTGAAATACTGGTCTGCTTTCCCATTTATTCTGCACATTTCATTTATGTTCTGGAGGCCTCTCCTCTCTTTACAACCATGTGTAAGGTGTTACAAAACGTGATATGCCATTGCGCAGTTGCAGTGTTTTTTTGTGGAAGCACATGATGGTGAAGAGCAGGAGAGCAGAAGCAGCAGTAAAAGCGTGGCCTTTCAGTGGCAAACTCTCCTTTTGACCCGCAGTATCAAATTCATCGAATTCAAGGGAGTTTCTTTCTGGTTTATAAGCTGTTATGCTGGACAAAGCAGTGAAGTTTAAAATGTCACCGTGGCAGCCACTTAGGGACAGGATTTTGTCAGGCAGACGACAATGTACAAAAGCAGACCCAACTGGCTGTAGCGTGTTGCGAGTGCTTTCAGACTCCACAAATCGTTAGAAAGCCCTGAAACAGCAACACTCATCTCATTTTAGAGAGGCAGAGCTGATGCCAGTGAAAGTGAGAGGGAGCTGAGGCGAGAAGCGGGTTTCCCTGCACAGTGCTCCATTGTGGGCTCATCGTGCTGCTTCCAGACTGCCAGCATGTCACAGATGCGGCAAACTCAAACCACAGGAATCCCTGTGCTAACTGGAATAGTTCAGGCAAAACCCTATTAACCTTTATGCTAAGAGACGATTAAAATGATGAATAAATGACACTGATCCTGGTGCTGGGAATAGGGTGGTGACCTTTTGATGGCTACCTTGTGTCTCATACACGTTTTATAGCACATGAGGAGGGGGATTTCAAAAGTCAAGCCAGCATTAGGCAATTCGGTTTCAACTTTTCGTAAAAATTTTAATTAAAAAAACAAACAGAAAAAACAGCAATGCTGCTCTGGCCTCACAAAACCTAAGATTCAGAGCAGGATGTTCACCTGCTTTAGTTGTGCCTTGTCCTGCGACTGCATGGGAGAACATGGACAGCTACAGTGAAACGCACCAGGTCAGCCCTGAGTCAGCTAAGATGGGAAAGTATTATAAAGCAGGAACGAAACTTGTTCCAGTATTTCTAGGACAGAGTCCTTTTTCTTAAGGGGTCTTCAGACCCACGCTGTTCTGCAACACCCTGGGAAGAGATCACGGGCGCACAGACTAACAAAAACTTGTTGACACATTTTCACAGCATATGCATGCTCTGTGCTTCGTTATGCTTTCCTCTTTAAAAAATGGCTTTTAAAACATACAGGGAAACCCTACCTCTTTATCTTCAACACAGAAACACCCTGACCTGTGCTGCAGTAAGCACTGCAAAATGCAATTAAGATGATATGGTCCCCGCCCCAGAAATTTTTGCCTGTGGAGGCCAACAGTATAGACCTGGATTTATAGAGTCGTTTCTCTGGCACTGAGGAGCTGGGGCTGGCAGCAGGCTGAGGGATCTCCGTGTTCTCACTGGGCCCTATTTCCATGGGGTCCACTTGGAATTGCTCCGACATCTCCACACTCACATCCATCGGCATGCTGGCACCCTGCTTCGTGGGAGAGCTCACGTGCTTGGGGCCACTGCAGAGACAAAATTTTACACCCTTTCTCAGTAGCTGCCATGTAAGCCCAGAGCCAAGGGAGTGAAAAGTATTTCATGGTGAAACAGGTCAAGTCCAGCTTCAGTGAGTTACTGCACGGAGGCACAGAGATTTGGCTGCGCAAACCACTGGCAGCAGCCAAAAGGCTGCTGGAGAGCTGCATGATAGCCTTGTATGAGTTTCTACTTAAGTATTCAGGGTTGCTGCATTATAGTACCCAGCTTTGTGCCCAGGTTCTTTTCTTCAGTCCATAAAGTGTAACCCATTCAATGGACTCAGAGGTTTGGACTAGAGGGTTCACACCAGGCTACCCAAGCAAGCTTTAAAGACTCCACAGAGCCAGTCCCCTGTCCCTTTGGGCACCCATCCCAGGGCTACACCACCCTGCCAGGCAAGAAGTTTTCTCTCCATCCCCTCAGCCAGACCTCTGATGAAGGTGTTAAACAACATCAGCCTTTGTATTAATTCCTGTGGTGAAAGAGATGCTTGAAGTGAGTGGCCAGCTGAGAAAGCCATTCACCAAACTTATAAAGCCTCCCTCTGCTCTACTTGTGCTTTTGGGGAATGGGAATATGGGAAAGGGTTGGAGAGCAAAGCAGGAAATGTGCACAAAGTGATGCAGAGATGCTGGGCTTTGCATTTATGCTTGACATGGCACGAAGGGAGCAGAGCCTAGAGCCACACGGGGAGAGAAATAAGAAGCACTTCAACATTAAGATAAAGTAAAACATTGCCACAGAAAGACTTGCAAGTTTACCTGTTCTTACAAGCAGCAGCAAACACCATTTCTGAGCCCCTTCAGATATAAACTTGCTTACTCTACAAAGGGAGCACGACAGCAGAGAAGTACAACATCACCTCTACAGGGGAAAACCAGTTGTGCTATTGCAGTTCTGCAGTTACCTTTTCACTTTCTTCGGTCTATCAAACCGAAAGTCAGCAGGATAAAGGTGAACAGTGATCAAGTGATCCTTTCTGTCCTTGCTGCTCTTGAACTTCTCTGCACAGCCTTCTACCAAACACTTGTACTGAAAGGCAGGGAAAAAAAAAAAAAAAGATGTAACTGGAAAAGGCAAGTGGTGCCAGTGGGGGAGACGGGTGCCCTCCCCAAACGGTCAGTCTCAAAGGGTGCCAGTCCATGCCGTGCACACCAACCACGAGTGAAGGGCTGGGCACGGCGACTCACCATGTTTTGCTTCTCAGCCATTATCTGGAAGAGCGAGTCATGCCACTCCAGGATGTGAATATCCAAGAGATGCCCCGACGGAAAGGAGCGCTTGCAGAAGGAGCACACGTTCCTGTGCAGCGTGTTGTAGTGGTGCTCATAGCCCTCCAGTGTATCAAAGACCTGGCAGCACCCAGAGATGTGGCAACTGAATTCAGACACCCTGCAGGGAAATTAGGACATCAATTACTTTAATTTAATTAGAGCCTTAATTTAAGCTGCATACATCCCTCTAGATGACTTTACTTATGGCATTTTTTGTGAATAATACTTAAATTAAATGCAAGGTGCAATGGAATGAAGATTACGATGGTGCTGGCAGTTGGAAACTCTTACTTGCCATTATGGCTTGAGCATGGTATATATATTATCGTTCTGTGAAGCACTGCTTCAATTAAGAATACCCAACAAGCAGCCATGTGAGAAATAAGCTGTTTTGACCTTAAATTGAAGCTGTGGATTAAAACTTTGTGGCAACGCTGTTTGACAGACACCTGTAGGATAACCTCATGCAATCCTCAAAGTACTTGCTCAATTTTATATACAAGAGCAGGTTTTAAAGCTAGACAAAGATTCTCCCCCAGGCTTAGCCTTCGTAATTGGGTCGGTCTGTACCACACAGCTCTCCCACCATTTCAATTGGGTACATAATAACCTGCCACTTAAATCCTCTCGTTTAGCTACATCCCCATTTTCAGACATACCATAGATGCTCTATCTGTTTATGGGGAATTCTCAGTGAGATGACGTCACATCCAGAAAGCACAAGAAGGCAGTACTTAGACAGCCAACTGCAGCACAAAATACCAATTTTTGACCTTTTCAGCAGGACGTTTTGGTTTGCAAACTCTATCACCCCATCTTCCTTTTCAAACTGCTTTGCAATGCGTCTGTGTCTTCCCCCTTTTAACTTAGGTCTCCTCCTCGGCCTCTAAAGTCCACGGACGAGAGGAACGGCACCCATCCCAGCCTCGCACTCAGTGCCAGGCGAGCAGGCAGGGTTCGTACCAGTGCTGCCACATGCCATCGTAACAAAGGGACATATTAACCAAGAGGCATCCCTGCTGCCGTCGTGACACCGGGGCGGCGTGCGGGCCCTGCCTCACTTACTTGGGTCTCTCCGCCACCTCCGCGAGGCTGGTGAGGACACCCTGGAGGTAGAGGTGCCTGTGAACGTCCCCATCCTAGGAGAGGAGGAGAGAGAGGCCGTGGGCAGGCAAGCCTTCTCCTCCACAGAGACAGGCCGCGGCGGGGCCCGCGCTGGAAGAGACACGGGGGGGG